>NC_060140.1:49862306-50195084 GCF_021461385.2 Schistocerca piceifrons | reverse complement strand
AGAGGTGGGCTGTGGTTATAGTGACTGGGGTTCTCAAAGTAAAATCAATCGAAAAATGTTTTGAACGAGATCAAAGCAACTATAAAAACCTGAAACTATACTTCATCAGGTTACCTTCCATTAGGAAAGTGGGTGCAAACAGCGACTTTTATGTAATTTATAAATAATAGAGTGTAGCAATCAGTCGTCTTTTTTTTCCTTGCACATTACACAAATCCCGATTCCGGCTAGTACCTAGCCGTTATCAATGCACAATTTTTTAAACTCGATTCACGTTAGTTCCCTGTTGTTCGGGTGTCATTCACAGTTCTTTGAATACCAAGAAGTGTGACTGACGCCCGAACAAAAGGGAACTAACATGCATCGAGTTTTAAAAGAGTCCGCAGCTCGTGGTTGTGCGGTAGAGTTCTCGCTTTCCACGCCCGGGTTCCCGTGTTCGATTCCCGGCGGGGTCAGGGATTTTCTCTGCCTCGTGATGACTGGGTGTTCTGTGATGTCCTTAGGTTAGTTAGGTTTAAGTAGTTCTAAGTTCTAGGGGACTGATGACCATAGATGTTAAGTCCGATAGTGCTCAGAGCCATTTGAACCATTCCAAAAAATAGTGCATTGATAGTGGCTAGGCACTAGCTGAAATCCGCATTTGTGTATTTATAAAATGAAAACTGTACTTCTCGGGCGTATATTTTGTCACAGTAAGTTACTAAGAGATGTAAATCAAAGTAAAATTTTGCGAACGGAAACCAGGAAAAGTCAAAAAAGAAAATACTAAAAGACTTACTGTGGATATCATTGTCAACATTCTATGGAAATAAGAAGTGTGTTGCAAAATAGAGAATAGATATTGAAATGATTTTCAAAAGATGGTATTGTCTTTGACTAAAAAATCATACTAATATGCTTTGAAGGTTGATATTACAATTAAACAATACTGTAATGCTCTCTGTGTCATCACACAATGCTGCTGTGTCTAGAACGTCTAAGTTGATATAAAAACATCACTTCCCAAATCGAAGGTACTTAGACGTTGGCAGATGCAGCTATTAGCAAAGCTTTTTTTTTTTCACTCAGTCTACCATTAGAGTTGAGGAAACAATATCCAACGTAAGCCTTCAATCCAATGATATCCTGAAGACTGACAACAAAATTTGTTGGTTGAAAGACGGAAAGGATTTATAACATATTGAAAGCTTTGCCTCTAAATGAAACTATTTGGAACTATGACACATTCACCTTACGAGAATCATAATATCCAGTACTCACCGCGTGTGATATTCTCCCCTGCGGCCGAATAACATAAAGGCTTGTTTTCTATTTGATCCCTGGTGATCGATTCGTATGTTAGCGAAAAACGTTCATATTAAAATGACCAATAATTTCATCAGTGAGGTGCTTGCCGACAGCCAGTTCGCCGATGAGATATCTCACTGATATTAACATGTGGGAGGGGTTTGTTTCTTTGATCGCACTGTTTGATGAAGACTTCTATACTTTTAATGCTTCGTCCAAGTTTAAGTTCTATCTAGAACTTTATTGCGCCTTCTAGTGTTGCACACTATGTGGTCAAAAGTATGTGGACACCTAATAGTGGGGACATTAATGTGAAGTGCGTCCGACCTTCGCCTTTACGACGGCTTGAAGTCTACTGGGGACATATTCAGTGAGCTGTATGCATGAGTCTGGAGGAATGGAAGGCCATTCGTCCTCAGGAGCCGAAAGCAGAGAACGTAGTGACGTTGCACGCTGAAGTCTGGAGAGAAGCCGATGTTCTAACTCGTCCCAGAGGCGTCCAATTTGGATCAGATCTGGATTCTGTGCAGGCCAGTCCATTTTAGGAATGTTATTGTCCACAAACCATTACCTCACAGATTCCGCTTTCTGGCAGTGTGAATAGTGCCATGCTGTTACAAGCAATAATCGTCTCCGAACTCTTCCTCTACTACACGCAGTACACGGTGCTGTAGAATGTTTTCAATCCTTCAGCATTTAGCTTTTTCTTATGGGCATTAGGGTTCCTACCCCTAACCACGAGAAAGACCGCATTACCGTAACACCACTCTACCGTACTTCACTGTTGATACTTCACATGATGGCCGGTAAGGTTCTCCAGGTATTCGCCAAACCCATACCCTTACACCGGATTATCACGGTCTACAACATGACACATCACCCCAAACATTTCGCTTCCAGTCATCCACTGTCCACTGGCTCCTTACACTTTACGCCACACCGAGCGTCGCTTAGCATTGACTAAAGGTATTTGTGGCTTATGAGGGACCGCTCACCCACTTTGCGCTGTTCTCTTTAAGTCCTTACGCACAATAATTCGCTACCTTGTCTACTGGTAGCACTTTGGAGCTCTCCAGTGATTCCTTCCGCTGATGTCGTACGATCTCCTACAAACACACTCCACAATGTTTGACAGTCCCTGTCTTCTGGTCTTGGATTAGCAGTGGTTGTCACTTCGTGTTTACACTTCACAATGAAATCATCAACAGCCTACCTCGGCAGTCTTATAAAGGTTGAAATGTTCCTCATCTATATGTTACTCAGTTGACACCGAATGACTTGTCCACGTTCGTCTCCTGATCAAACCATTTTGCTTATACCGATTTTCTACTGAGAATACAATACTCACCGCTTTCTTTTTATACTGTGATGGGGGGGGGGGGGATCAGTTAAACATTACATAATGATGTCCGAATACTTTTGATTAGATGGTGTATATTCCACGTCGATGAATAAGAAAGATTTCCACCGTAACTTAAAAAAAAGCAAACTTAGTTATAGGTTAACTCTCACAGAGAAAATCACATCAAGCAGCCTATTTTTATGATGCTATTTATTTAAAGGGCGCCGTTACCGGTTTCGGACTGACTGGTTCATCATCAGACGACTTGTTCACGTTGATATACCTTTCACATTATCTCTGATTTTTTGTTCTCCTAAATGACGAAATTTCCTTCGGGTGGCCGGCCGCTGTGGCCGAGCGGTTACAGGCGCTTCAGTCCGGAACCGCGCGGCTGTTACGGTCGCAGGTTCGAATCCTGCCTTGGGCATGGATGTGTGTGATGTATTTAGGTTAGTTAGGTTTAAGTAGTTCTAAGTCTAGGGGACTCATGACCTCAGATGTTAGGTCCCACAGTGCGTAGAGCCGTTTGAACCATTTTTCCTTCGGGTGGTGGTGCCCTGCAACCAAAACACGATGTGAGACAATATCTATTTAACTGTAGTTGTGCCTATCAGCGATTTTAATATATAATCTGAAGTACGACTCACATACCAAGAAGTTTCACCACATCAAATTATGTATACAATGATGGCGATATCACAACATAACAATGCACAAAGATGTTCTCTCTCAGTGATATTTCGATATATATATATATGACCTCAAAGCCATTTCAACGAACTTCAAGCAACCCATGCAAAAATTAATTCCATGGAAACTCCCCAATGGCAAGAGAGAATTACAGATCGACCACGTAATAATAGAAAGACAAGCACAGAGGGAAATCCAGAGCCTCAGCACACGAAAGGGCTTCTTTGACTTGGATCACCACCAACTACAGATAAAGACACGCCAAATCCCTAAGAGGAAAGGAGGGAAAACTAAGACCATTAGACCAGGTCCAGACCGTCTAACATTCAACCAAGAGAAAATACTCGAGAAAATTAAGATAGTAACAATTCAAAAATGGAAACAGCTATAAGGAAGGCTTCAGGAAACCATGAAGTTATCAGTAGCACCGAGAACCAGGAAACACCGCTGGTGGACACACATATGTGACCTAACAATAGAAAGACTAATCAACACATGGAAGAAGTTCAATACCAACAAGATACCAGAAAACTGGCAAGAATTTCTCAAAACACAGAAACAGACGTATAAAATTATCTGTAGAGAAAAACCAAACTGTGACAAACAGAAACTAGAATAGATGGAAGCAGGAACAACACGCGGAATTTCTACAGGGCGTTCAGAAAAAAAAACATGATGTAATACCAAGCACCGAACCTCTGGTTTTGGAGACCGGACGGCATACTAGAGGCCAATACCAAAAGCAGCTGTAACCTCCTAGCGAAGTACTTCGAGAAACTCCTAAACGCAGAATCACCGACACACAAATTGGACACATCAAATCCAAATAGCGAACCACCATTAATATAAGAAGTAAGAGAATTCATCAATAACCTGAAGAAGAATAGAGCACCAGGAGAGGATGGAGTCATCGACAAATTCTGGAAGTTACAAGACCCGGATCTCACACAACACATACACAACATCATGAAACAGATGTGGGAAACAGAAGAGACACCGAAAGAATGGCGCACAGCACTGATACATCCTCTGCGCAAGAAAGGGGATAAGTCGGACCCAAACAACTATAGGGGCATCTCGCTGGTACCTGTCACATACAAGATATTTTCGAAAGCACTGGTAAATAAATTAGAAATCAAACAGACTACCTGACCGGCAATACCAGGTTGGGTATCGTAAACACAGGTCCTGCGCTCAACAGATATGGAACCTTCCGACGGTACTGCAATACGAACAGAGCTTAACCATCACTTTCGTCGACTTCAAGAATGCGTACGACTCATTAAACAGAGAAACCCTCTTCAAAATCCTGAAAGAATACAAAGTAGTTAGGAAGACACTAACCATAATTCAGCAAACACTACCAAACAGCACATTTAAAGTGAAGTTCTGTGGAGAGCTTTCAGAACAATTCGAAATCAGAACAGGAGTCAGGCAGAGAAACGGCCTCTCACCAGTACTGGACAAAATAGTAAAGGAATGGGAAAAGACACAGAAAGGAGTGCTGTTAGGAAATGTAAGAGTCAAGTGCCTAGCATTTGCAGAAGATTTAGCCACCGTAGTGCTACAGGAAACAATAAGAGCCATAGAAGAAACGCAAGAAATCCGAGCCAAGACCTGACTACAGATATCATACGAGAAAACACAGTTCATGAGCACCCAAAAACAACCACCACTACACGCGAAACATACGACAATACACGGAACGGAAAATTTCCAGTACCTAGGAGAAACAATACAGATTACAGGAAGAAATAAGGTATCTAATGAAGAGAGAAGAGCGAAACTAGAGAAGGCCTACAAAATGACTTTGAATCACTACAATAAGAAAGCTATCTCACGAAAGACCAAGCAACGACACTACGAGACGGTGGTGCTACCAGAAGCACTATACACAGCCGAGACCACAGTAGTACACGGACAGACACGAATCAAACAGATAGAGAAGACGGAACAAAAATACTCGGGAAAATATTCGGGTCGACGCAAAAAGACGAGGTATGGATAAAGAACCCAGCTGAAGAACCATATGAACACACAGAGAAAGTAACAGACCAAATCAGGAAACGACTACAGTTTTACGGACACCTCAGCAGAATGACACCACATAGGATAAGGAGACAGATCTTTGATTGGGTTAGCACAAGGAAAAACAACAAATGGATGAATGAAGTAAGAAATGACATGGAACAACTCAACATCACACAGTAAACTATACATAACAAACTTTAGAAACCTGATCAGAAGAAAAAGAACTACAAGAGACACCACACAACAAACGAACACAATGGATCGAAAAGCCGAAGAGAAAACAGGATCTAAAGTGGACCGAAGAACGAAAGCACACGAAGGAGGGATGTTTGGGCATAACGTAAAGAGAAAACAACAGGGAATGGACATGTAGTTCAGTCTAAGTCAGTCTAAATAGTTCAGTCTAAATGCGTTCTTCAAGGGCATAACACAAATTATATTATATATATATATATATATATATATATATATATATCTGACAGAGAGCGTGTTCCGGCCAACTCCCGCGTTGGCAGGCATCACGCAGTGCATTGTTTCAGCCCTCCATTCACTGGATTGTGATGCTTCTGGTTGCGTCCACATTTATTGAGAAACTAGAACAACTGTATACGTCGGAAAACTAGCTGACTATCAGATTCTTTATGAGTGTTAATCACACAGCTCATTATCACAAGTGATGCATGCGAGGGTAGTTTGCGGCGCTAGTCACTTGCGTTCGGTCTTATCTGCACGTGATTCTGATGTTATAATTATCGAGCAGTTGGCGATTACTTTTCCGGCGGAATCATCATGTTGCCGTTGCTGTGTGTGTGTGTGTGTGTGTGTGTGTGTGTGTGTGTGTGTGTGTGTGTGTGTGATTGTAGAAATATTATTTATATTAAAAGAAATAAATTGAAATTAAAGTAAACAACAAATAGAGCAACAAGTTCGTTACAAATTGTGACTGCAGTGAATGTATGTAAATATTATGGTATACATTGGAAGCAAAATAAGTGATAGGCTCTTCACTTGTAATAATTTGTTCACATCGTTTAAAATCATTGAGAGGCACAATTGCAGATGAGTATACACTGTCTCACATTTTGTTTTCATTGTAGGGCACCATCATCCCACGAAATTTCATAATTTGGGAGAACAAAAAGCTAATGCAAAATGTATCTTAACGTGAGCAAACCGTCTGATGATGGACCTATCGGTTCGAAACCGGTAACAGCACTATTTAAATAAATAAGTAGCGTTATAAAATGTGGCTGATTGATCTTGTCTTCTCTGAAAACCAAAACTATATTTTGTACACAGTTACGAGCTCAGAATGTTGGTTTCCGACAAAACAGAAAAAAGACTAAAGCATATCTACGATACACACATTATTAAACAGTAAAACGGACTATGTAAGAGCGTAGTACCTTGAACGACTCATGAAGGTAGGGCGTGAAGAATGCAGTTAGTGTCCTATTTCTAAGTAATAGAAAGTATATTCCTGCCGTCAACAGGTACTATAGAACGAGTAAATAAAGGATTTGAAGCCCCCTATTTTGCGAAAAAGGTCTTGGCCCAGAAGCATTGTTACCTGTAAGAGATGTTCGTTTGTTATGCCGATGCCCTATCGACATGTAGCTTACATGGCTCAATTTCTGGAATTTTATTGAACTCAGTTTTTTTTTTCGATTTCTTGTCGATGGACCTGACACTGCCACACGTACTTATCCGTATGTAATGTGTCCTTTTCTGACCTTTTATTTATTTATTTATTTATTTGTGAAACTTCCGGATTACACTGTGTTTTTGAATAATTGCTAGGCTTCACTTACTTCCCACTCCCAATACCCTTCTTTCTCCGTTCACTCAATCCAGAAAAGCAGTTGGAATTAAAAGAATACAGAGGGGAGAAACAATATTTCGGAGGAGGAGAACGTTAATAATGTTTTCAATAGCACAAGCTACTTGGTACAATCATAACATTCCAGACGCTTTCATTTACGTTTTACCTTATAGAGCGCTACGTGAAAGATAATGCTTCCACTTCTAACAAGTATGATTTAATAACTGAGATTTAATAACTGGGATTAGATTTGATTACTTTGCGATCGATAATCTTTTGTAAAAGAAATTTTAATCCAGGTTGTTTATTCAAAGAAGGAAAATCAGATTTCGTGTGCAGATATGCATAACACGGATAATAAGAAGATGAAAACTATAATAAATTCTGAGAACTATATGAACTTTATTGTTAATCACCTTGCGAGCGTTTAGTACCGAAAAACAAGGAGAGAAGTAGCTTATACTATGCGTGCATTATCGGGTTGGATACACTGACGTAGGTAGCTTTCCTTCTTTCCATTACAGCTGTGAAAACTGCACCCTTCTGTTTCTATCCCACGTAATGAAAAATGCATTAGCAAGTATCACAAGCTCAAGAGAGAATGTTTTATACTTATTCCTGTGAAGACCTCGAGCCAAGTAGCATGCTATTACAATCAGTGTAGAAGAGTCATAATCTAAGAGACTATTTAGCCCGTAGCCAAGTATATGGGAAATGTTTTACAACTAAAAGTCAATGTTGTGATGGTTCTGCATTAATCATTCCTGCATTTTTTGGCAAAAAATGCGATGAAAGTCTTTACATTTTCATGTAACACAAGAAGCTCATATTGAGGCAGGTAACATATTAACCAAAGAAACAAATGACGCCCCACAGCCATTCTCAGCATTCTCTCGAGGGAGGCAGTTTTTAGGTTAATTATGAAATAGAGGAAGAAATGCATTTTGATGGATCTTGCCAGAACTACCTTCGATTATATGATGAGACATTTATCTCAAGTGCAGATAGACTTCACCAGTAATTTGAAAGCTTTACCAGAGCATGTGTTAAAGTTGCGCTCATAGCCAATTACAATAAGGAAAAAGGTCAGTATAATCAACACACTGAAAAGAAAGTAGTACAAATTAACAATAAAATCACAAATCAAGACTCGAAGACAGGAAAGGCAAAACACGAGATTAAAAATATTATGAGGTTTTTTTGATGAACTAAACACAGTATACAGAACAAAGCTTCCAGTTTGTCGTGTACGGAAAGTTCACAATTAATGTCTGTTAATATACTGGTCTTCTGACCCTGAGACACGTCGTTCAATGCAAATAAAAGAAAGAGAAACGTACCAGAAGCTAGAGCCGTTCATCATATGATGGGGAGATGAATGACAGGCATTCCTCGTTGAGCAGCAACAGCTGAATAACCCTTCTAGGCCAAGTAAATAACATCGTGACAGTGGACAAGTGTGGAAGGTGCCGCAGAGTAATGTGGAAGTGGTCGATACTGTGGTGCTGGTTGCTGTCAAGCAGTCAGCTGAGACAGAAATGTCTTTAGACTTCGGCTCTGTAGCTGCTGCACCTATCGCTCCACGACCGTGGAACCCAAGCAGGTGATCTGAAATGTGAAAGCTGACCTGCCACAGCACAGGCAGAATTAGAGCAGTTCAGGGGTGCAGTAGCCAGACACAGGGCAGGTGACTCGCCTGTCGTCATACTGCTTCAAGTGCTTTTTAATTTTTTGAGGTGCATAAATGTCTCCTCTACCTAGTAGCCTACAAGATATTTTTGTATGACACATGTCAGTCAACCTTATTGTCCACTCCCACTGAATACGTCTCTGACAGATTTCAGAGATTAATACGAGGTGCATTCATGTTCTAAGGCCTCCGATTTTTTTTTCTAATTAACTACTCACCCGAAATCGATGAAACTGGCGTTAGTTCTCGACGTAATTGCCCTACAGACGTACACATTTTTCACAACGCTGACGCCATGATTCCATGGCAGCGGCGAAGGCTTATTTAGGAGTCTGTTTTGACCGCTGGAAAATCGCTGAGGCAATAGCAGCAGGGCTGGTGAATGTGCGGCCACGGAGAGTGTCTTTCATTGTTGGAAAAAGCCAAAAGTCACTAGGAGCCAGGTCAGGTGAGTAGGGAGCATGAGGAATCACTTCAAAGTTGTTATCACGAAGAAACTGTTGCGTAACGTTAGCTCGATGTGCGGGTGCGTTGTCTTGGTGAAACAGCACACGCGCAGGTCTTCTCGGACGTTTTTGTAGCTGTGCAGGAAGGAATTTGTTCTTCAAAACATTTTCGTAGGATGCACCTGTTACTGTAGTGCCCTTTGGAACGCAATGGGTAAGGATTACGCCCTCGCTGTCCCAGAACATGGACACCATCATTTTTTCAGCACTGGCGGTTACCCGAAATTTTTTTGGTGGCGCTGAATCTGTGTGCTTCCATTGAACTGACTGGCGCTTTGTTTCTGGATTGAAAAATGGCATCCACGTCTCATCCATTCTCACAACCGACGAAAAGAAAGTCCCATTCATGCTGTCGTTGCGCGTCAACATTGCTTGGCAACACGCCACACGGGCAGCCATGTGGTCGTCCATCAGCATTCGTGGCACCTACCTGGATGACACTTTTCAAATTTTCAGGTCGTCATGCAGGATTGTGTGCACAGAACCCACAGAAATGCCAACTCTGGAGGCGATCTGTTCAACAGTCATTCGGCGATCCCCCAAAACAATTCTTTCCACTTTCTCGATCATGTCGTCAGACCGGCTTGTGCGAGCCCAAGGTTGTTTCGGTTTGTTGTCACACGATGTTCTGCTTTCATTAAACTGTCGCACCCACGAACGCACTTTCGACACATCCATAACTCCATCACCACATGTCTCCTTCAACTGTCGATGAATTTCAATTGGTTTCACACCAGGCAAAATCAGAAAACGAATGATTGCACGCTGTTCAAGTAAGGAAAACGTTGCCATTTTAAGTATTTAAAACAGTTCTCATTCTCGCCGCTGGCGGTAAAATCCCATCTGCCGTACGGTGCTGCCATCTCTGAGACGTATTGACAATGAACGCGTCCTCATTTTAAAACAATGCGCATGTTTCTCTCTCTTTTCAGTCCGGAGAAAAAAAATCGGATGCCTTAGAACTTGAATGCACCTCCTATATTCGTAAGACTGTAAAAGTCCTCCGCCACACACCGTCAGGCGGCTTGCGGAGTATGGATGTAGATGTAGAAAGTAATGTTGTTTGGTCTTGGAGAACTTCCTCTCATTTTTCATCCTGTAAAACTTCTCCCAATAGTGTAACCGAGTCAGTATCTGCATTCATCCCTGCGCAATTTCTTTTCATTTCTTAGTTAAACCTGACTGATGAGGATGCTTAGTTGTGCCATTTGACTATCATGCTGAGATGAACCATTTGTTATGTGCCTCAGACCTATTTCATGAAAGACAGCTGGGCTCAGAAATAAATTATGAACCGTTGTTGCATTACGTCTTTTTTTTATGGAAATATTAGTGTGTGGGTAAAACCAAAGCTGGGCATTATAAATTCCATAGATCTAAACTATCCAGTCGAAATTTATATTGAAATCTCCACATACAATCACTACTCAGTTCTTTCCGCTAACTCTTATTAGTTCCTCCTTTAAGTGCCTACTGATGTTCAAACCATTTCCCATTGGGAGCCTATAAACTTTCGGAAAAGCTATCTTGTATTTTTTCAGATCTGTTACTGAGGTACAAAAATCAAATAAATGTTCAATGAAGTGTTCATTAGGGGTTTTGTTCCAGTACTTTATTCCTCTATTACTCTGCCACGTATGTCGCCACTAGCACCAAATATTACATCCACAGTGTTGTGATATTCGCTTTTATACATACACCAATCAGCCAGAATATTATGACCAGCGACCTACTATTTGTATAAATCCGTCCAGTCGATAGCAGCGTCACCTGCCGAGGAATGACTGCCACTCAGGCACAAGTATGGTCCATGTAGTATCGGTGAGCGTGGTGTGTGTGTGTCTGGAATGGAGAAGGCGCGCGACCTGTCTGAGTTTGACCGAGGGTAGATTCTGATCGCCCGGATGTTCGGCACGAGCATTCCGCAAACTGCACGACTTGTCGGGTATTCGAGGAGTTCTGTTTTGAGCGCCTACAACACGTGGCGAAACCAAAGTGAAACCACGTCCAGGCGACGTGGAGGTGGGCTGCAATCCCGATCTCGGTCGTTGTAGGCTGGGCAGACTGGTAAAACAGGACAGGCAGCGAACTATGGCGGAACTAACGTCAGTCTTTAATGCTCGGCAGAATACAAGTGTGCCTGAACACACAGCGCACCAAACGCTCCTAAAGAACCGATGGACCTCCGCCGATGACGACCCATGCGTGTACCAATGTTAACATCATGAAATCGGCAACAGCGACTGAAATGGACACGTGACCATCGGCACTGCACATTGGCGCAGTGGCAGAGCTTTGCATTGTCTGATGAATCCCCATTCCTTCTTCCTCATGCCGGTGAGATAGCGTGAATCCGTTGTCTTCCAGGGGAACAATTCCTTGACACCTGTATTGCGGGATGTAGACGAGCTGGCAGCGGCTTCATTATGCTCTAACTAACATTCGCGTGGGCATCCACCGATCCACTGGAGATCGTGCAAGCTATCCTGACGGCTAAGCAGTACCTTACACCGGTTGCAGACCACGTACACTCCTTCGTAGCGATAATATATCCCGACGGCAGTGGCATTTTTCAACAAGATAATGCGGCATATCACATGACCAGGAGTGTGATGAAGTGGTTCGAGCAACACGGTGTCCAGTCCCAATTGATGTGCTTGTCCCCCAACGCACCACATCTGAACCCGATCAAACACACCTGAGATGTGATTGAACATGGCGCCAGAGCTCATCATCCTCCTCCTCCCCGGAATTTATGGGAATCAGGGGACTTGGATGTTCAGACGTGGTGCCAGTTCCCTCCAGCGAACGATGAGGCCCTCATTGCTCCATGCCAAAACGCGTCGCTGCAATTATCCGTGCCAAAAGTGGACACGCCTGCTACTTGATAGGTGGTCATATTGTTCTGGTTGACCAGCGTATAGTGGCATGCGCTACATTTCTGTGACTTCCAAATGATGATCGATTATGCGTATCAAATCTGTAGAATCACTTATAGATGACGCAGTCTCCTTTATTGATAAGAAAAGATCATTTTTCGTATTGAATAAACTTATTACGTTTCGATGGAGAAGTCTGACTCTTACCCTTTGTACGTTCAAGATGCTGTTACCTTGTTTCTTCATTGATTGTTGGAAGTGTGTCTATAGTTAACTGACAACCCTGTCTTTTTGAAACATTTACCTTCTGGAAGATTTAGTGAACTTTACTCTCCGAAACTCGGCTTGATCTGGCAGCGAAGGAATCTAGCCGGCCAATTGCAGCAGCGAATTGTTGGCACAGGAACAGTACATAATGCTGCACATAGATCAGAGAGACGTAATAGTATAAGTTATTCCTTAACTCAACTGATCTCCATCAGATTTTCGGTTTTAAATAGAATGTGGTTAAAGTATTGTGTGTAATGTCAGTTTGTGCATGCATAATATCCATACTCCTGATGTTGCACTGAGTACCCTCACTCTAGAGTAATGCACTTCGTCACATTTATTTCAACATCGAGATTTTTATGTAGTTTCATTCGAATGGAAGGACGAGATTTATTGAAGATACTATCATTGAAGATGGTATTAACAGTTAACTCAGGAGATGACTTTTCTGTAATATATCTTATGAGGTGGCATCTCTGGGGCCTCTATATTTAAACCGAGATTTAAGGCACAAATAATTTGAAATGGAATACATTTTTGTGGTCTTTTAAATACGAGATACACACAGACTAACTCTTAGAGAACCGAATTTTATATTTTCCAAAATTATTGTATCTCTGTAAAAAGTAAATTGTCACATTTAACTAAACTATATGGTTTAAACTTCAACATAAAAGTCTGCAAAGTAGACATTTATTGCTGGGATCTACGTTTTCATCCACCAACACTCAGACTGTGCTGGTGCCAGCTGTCGCCGGCACACCGGTAGGCAAAGATGTAACACAAAGGTAGATAGTAGGCGCGAGGTCAAGGACGCCTATCACGAGAGAGGCCAGAGACACACCAACAATCAACAGGCCGCCAACGCCTTCTCGACAGCATGTATTTAGGCCGCCGCCGCTAACCAGAGGTCCTCACTAGCTCGCACCCCAGTTTGGCGTCTGTCAGTTATTGCAGTGCGGGCTCACTAACTCAGTCAGGCTATGACATTGCATAGTGATGAGGTTAGGGACTTCAGTTTGTAATTGCAAGACTACCGATACTGTCTGCAAGAGGACTATTATTGTTGAGCTTTTATCACAACACATGGACTGTATTCAAATTAAGTACCCAGTACAAGTAAATAACGAACCTTCTTAATCCTCGTGCGAATTTGTTTTGAAGAAAAGGATACCGGCCACCGATGACAACGTCCTCTCCCTTGCTTCCTGGGTACAAAACTCTACAGTGGCCATGAGGATTATACACAGACCTCGTTTCATTTTAACTAACACTGTACGTACTTTATCGGATAAATAGAAAGGTCCATATCATATTTGTCCTGATGTTCTTTCTCTGGATGACTCTCCACTAGAAGAACTGTGATTACATTCTTTATAAAATCGTCGTCGTTTTTGTCTATTTCTGAACCATATTACCCCCAACCACGGACTCGCAATTGAATCAAACACAGGATTTTTAACACTGACACATTGCTGCGAACACATTTTTTACTATACTGAAGAAAACAGGTACGTAGTTCACGAGGTGCAGCCTAGAAGACACCGACACCCGTCAATAACACGCTTCAACAACAAACAAAAAAGCCACAATTCAGCCAGCGACAAAACATGGTAGGGCGAGCGATTTAAGGAGGGAAGGGGAAGTATAGTCACATTCTGCCAGAACTGACTTGAGGGTGGGTTCGAAAATTTTCGCTCGCTCTGTAGGACCACACCCTTTGAGTTAAGCGTTTACTGATAAATTGCAAACATCAGGCAGTTCATAAAAACCAAGCGCTAATCATATATCCTTTCAATGAAGTTTCATAACAGCAAAAATTTATGTTTACTTTCTGCCGTAGACTGTCAATTACGCTAAGATTTCTGGTCAGTGAGAAAACATTCCAGTCGTTGGCCTTTGCATCAAGAACTGTGGAAAATACGTTATTTATCACTAATAACATTGATACCGACGATTGAAGATAAAAGGTCTATGAAATCAGTAAGTAAGTTCCGGGGTTTCTTAAAAAAGGAAAGATGGAAAACAAAAGCATGTACCTAGACGCAGACCTGCTATCTGTCTGTTTATAATTTACGATGCTATCAACGCATGTTTTTGGATTAAGTGTCATTGAACGGCATGTATCAACTGCGCTATGGTTTCAACACGGTAGTAACACAGAAGTTATACGGTAGACATTGTCTCACGGCTGCAGTTACATGTCATTATTTGTTATTGAACGACTGTTTTGGCAATTTGTACCTAAAACGATACGCTTCTCATGATCACCATTGTGCTGCAGCATTGAAACGGTATACTTCCACAGCACGCAAGTTATAAAACGAGAAGCATCAAATACGAGAAACCTCTAACTACCGACATGTAGTTTCTTCCTATTTTATTACAACGAATCGCACCTACAGCGAGGCATTTTCGCGTGAGCCTCTATGTGCTGGTTCTCTGAAATAGCCTATCTAAATGTGACGTATGCCATTATATAAAAACTACCAAATAGAGAGTTCAGCTCCGTACAAATTAATACAATATGGCATCTTCTAAGTTCTGCTTGTGGCGTAAAACCTATACTGCATAACTCTGGCCAAGTTCCTCTCCACGAAGCAAAAGTCTGACGTTGCAGATTCTTCCTTTCGTGCTTCGCAGTGTAGTGGATCGTTGAATTGCACACGGTCACGTCATTGGCTCATCGCCCACGAACCTTTTCGCGTCCTCAGCGACAGGACTCGTTTAGGTTACGCTCATTTTCGGTCGGAAGTTCTGCACGCCACAGAACAGGGTGCTGGGCGACCTGGCTAGGTGAGACGGCAGCAGCAACCGGCGACACACGAGACCTGGTGCCCTGGCTGCCAGCCCACCGGACATCACAGAGCGCCGGCACTTTTTATGAGATTACATAAAAATAAAGTACACCCCCGTCCCCCTCCCCCTCGACGCCCCATTGATGCTTCGCATCGTGGAGCTGAAACAGCATTTTGTATCGCAGTAGAAGCGATCGATGCACCGACGCCGAAAGCAAATGTGGAAAATCCCCGGTCATCGTGTTGAGGTGAGCCGTGTTATCTGGCCAGAAATAAATTTGATAGATTCAGAAAATACGAGGTATTTCATGCAAAATATATACATTTTACATTGCGGCGTTTTTCTGGATCTATGTAATGGCTAACCTCAGTGACCAGTGTACGGATTACAATACGGTTTTCGCTAACAGATAGAGTGAATCATGATGATGGCTTGTGTATATAGTTTATAATTATAGTAACTACGAGTGTGCTACGTACAGGATGTTCGTTTCATCTTGAGACAGTTAAATCTCTCGAAAACATCTCATAGAAGGAAAATATGTTCTAGGTGAAAAGCTAGTAAAGGGGTCATCTGTCTGTGGTACATCTGGCCACTTCCTAACCACCCTTCCTGCATGGGCGGAGTCAACTTTGTATTTTCAAATGGGAACGTCCCATTTTTACTGCGTATTCTGATTCTACGTCAAAAAATACGTACGCTTTACTCAAACTATTGTTTCCCATTGGTGGTAGAAGACGGTGTAATCGACAAACGTAAAGTGTACCTAGTTTTCCAATTAAGAACAGATGCATTTGATTCTACATACCGTTTACGATGCAAATGTAAGACGTTGTGTTCTAAGAATTGGTATCTAAGTTGGAAATTTATATTAGTATTGAAAATTTGATTGTCCAATACAGTAGGTTTAGCCGTTTCAGTATACTCTTAGCGTGTCTCCTTGCTTCTCACAAATGGCCTGCTTGAATTCAAAGAGTCCTTCTGTCTATCACCTTTGGGGTGCTTGATTTCGGTGAGCACTCATGGCAAATGCGCCTGTCACTGTCATTTCTAGGACATCGTATCTTATTACAATGGTTGTGGTTTGTACTCCGCGAATAGCCGCCAATAAGATCTAGTAGTTATCGCGGTTGGGTGGAAACACACAGCGAGGTGAGTTACCCCAATGGTGGGGCTAGACGGCGGCCACGGAAATCGTTCTGATGGGTTGGGGACTCACCACAGTCAATGTGGAAGGAATGAGAAACCTGCCTTCCCCTGCATGAACTTATTTGCCAGAAATATCGGTGTCTGGCAATACAGGGTTTTCAAAAAGAATATACGTTTTACAAAGCATTATTTTGTCCAAACTATTGGTCGCTGCACCTCGGCTCGGCTATTGTAGGAACGAATATGTAGTGTAGTTCATATTAATAGCCGCTAGATGTCAGTTGTCTTCCGTTTTGCTTGGTAATCGTCATATGTTTAAAATGGCTGCTCCGCAGTAGGAATTATTTTGTGTTCTCAAGTTTGCGAAGTGTAATTCCGTGATTACAGTACAAAGACGTTTCATGTTGAGGTACCAAATTGATCCTGCGAATGGGTGGAACATTCGCAGATGGTATGGACAGTTTCTAGATACAGGATGTGTTTGTAAAGGAAAAATTCCTGGCCACCCTCGTGTTCCTGAAGAAAATGTTGGACGAACCCCAACTGCTTTCCAACGTAGTCATTCAACATAAACTCGTCATGTCAGTCGGGAGTCACAACTGCACACAACAGCAATTTAGCGTGTTTTGAGACGTCGGTTGGTTATGAAGCCATACAAGTTACAGCTCTTACAAGCTCTGCGTCCTGATGGCAAATGCAAACGTGTGGCATTTTGTAACGAGATTCTTGATGCTATTGATAACACTTTCGCACAACGCATCGTGTTCAGTGATTAAGCGACTTGCTATGTTATTGGTCAGATAAATAAACACAATGTTTGAATTTGGGGCCTACAGAACCCATATGCAGCCACTGAACATGTACGAGATTTGCCCAAGCCCAATGTGTTTTGTGCCGTATCCCGATCATCTGTTTACGGCCCATTCTTCTTTGATGGAAACACGGTTAACGGCCAGCAGCAACTCGATGTGTTACAAAACTGGTTGTTTCCGAGGCTGCATGAAGACAACTTCATTTTTCAACAAGACAGGGCACCCCTTCACTGGAGTCGCCAAGTGCGTGAGTATCTGAATGAAACTCTACCGAACCGCTGGATTCGTCGTCAAGGAGCTGGCGACTTACCATGTATCAGCTGGACTCCACGGTCACCGGATTGGACACCCTCTGACTTTCTCCTGTGGAGTTTCGTTAAAGACAACGTTTATATCCCAGCACTCCCAGAGAACCTGGAAGAGTTGGAGAACCAGATCCGTACTGCCATAACATCTGTGACGAAGGACATGTTTGCCCGAGTATGGGAAGAATTTGAGTATCGATGTGATATTGTTCGTGTCGGTGATGGAGGACTTATTGAGCATCTTTTATCTGAACTTTAGAGGTTCGTAAATATGTGTGTAAATTTTCATATCGTATGCCTTACAGTTTAACAAATACATGTATTCGAAATACGTATATTCGTTTTCAAACACCCTGTATTATTGTACTGTACAATTACACTAGCAAAGTGCAAGTAACGTCTGAACATCAGCATCAACTGTTAGAACACAAAGGTTTACATTTACACCGTAAATGAAATGTATGATCAAATGCATCGGTTCTTAACTGCAAAAGTTTGTCGATTACAGGCCATTTACCACTAATGGAAAACAGTGGTTTGTGCCAATCGTACGTATTTCTTGTCGCAGAATCCGAATACACAATAAAGATAGAGGTTCACATTTAAAATACAAAGCTGACCGCTCCCACCGTGACGGGACAAAAGTTTTGGATTGTCGTCACGGATTCTTAGTCGCTTCAACGTATCAATTTTGGAGGTTGAAAAGTTGTTAATACTTCAATAATGCTTATAAATGTAAAAATGTTGTGTAACTGAAGTCTCTGTGTGCAAACTGTTGTAGACAAGCGAGAAACGCCTGCGCCTGAAACTTGGAGCAAGTTGCGGCAGAGTGTCTCCGTGCTCCGGCAGCACAAACCAGCATCTGTCAGCGCCAGAGGTACAGTCCCGTCCAGGCTCGCCACTATTTGACGCAGCGAAGGCTGCTGAGGAATAAAGAATTAATTGTTAAAACCAAAGGAATCATCAAATGACTGTCAAAAATTGGTTCTCCTATGGTAACTGAGTTCAAAAGTTCCGTCGTGCACGAGAGCCCTACTCGACACGTACCCTGTGAAAGCTCTGGTTACACATTGTGTATAACAATCACCTAGGCAAAGCATTTGATCGTGGATCTAGTCGGGATAGTGCATATCGTAGAGAAATTGGAGTGGAGATACCTATTTAGAGTCTTGTCGGATTTCGTCAATTAAGAATATGAGTTCTGCGGGGTTTCTGCTTTGATTTTATGCTGTTCTGTACACAAAAATTAGAGTGCGCTGAGGTTAGTGAATTTGAGATTGTTCTAGTCGTAAGGTCTGGAGAGGTTCAGCTACGACATCGAACTTGATGAATGTGTTAGTTGGTGGCGTTAGGCTGTAGATATAATTTATTCGGAGGTGGAAGGTGCTTGGATAACGTGCTGAGGATTAGACGCTCGATTTGAGGAAGTTGTTTTCCATATTTGGAGAAGCTTTCTGTTCAAAACAGTGACAATCAATAACGGAACTGGACTACTAATGCGATTCGTGGTTTCGTGGTGTGCACAAGACTTTGAAATTCGTTGTTGTTGTTGTACCGGGCATAGCGTCCCCAGTGCTATATTACGAAAAGATTTAAAGAACAGTATTTATAAAGAAGAGACATTTAAAAATTGAATAATATATTTTTATCGTGTAGCCGCAAAATAATAATTTCTCTGGGTAGGTTTCGGCTGCAAGGAAATGTAACAAAATCATCTAAAGAGATGACAAGATACGCTCTTTTGTTAAATTTTTAGTCGTCTTCTTCTCTTGTCTTGATTGTGTATAGACGGACATCTTGCGAGTGCTGTAAAATGTAAGCATATTTGTATGAGTTAAGCATATAATATATTCATTTAATATTATTGTGCACTTTTAATTTGTAAGAGGTGATCCCGATTTCATGTCCGCCTTCCTTGAATTAACCTGCATTCAAGTAATTTACAGTTCAACAATCGCAGCGGCCGATGCAGCCAACGACGCCATTACGTGGCGATATTAACCTATGAAAAATTTGCGGAACCGAAACACTCGCCCGCTATTAACATAATATTAATTTTTCTCCACAGCCGCACGACGTTGCAGAAATACATAGCTTTAAGATTCTTATTTTCAGTACCATAGCCAACAGCCAGAGCCAGGACTCCGACTACAATACAATGGTTAACGGAGGTAAGAAAAATGCTCTCGCGCGTGTGTGGGCCGCAATTGTAATTAATAACTAAAGATTTCTTGCTTTAAAGTGAACTGACTAGCCGAGGAAATTGATATGAAAAGTTTATTCTATTGTTCAACTTGTATGCACATGTTTTAAGATTCAGTGAGTCTAACATTCATTAACGTAACAAATAATTTGAGATTAATATTGTTAAAAAGGAGAACTTCACAAAAGCATTTAACCGTAAATAAAAATTGAATGAAATATCATTTTTATTAAGGCCCACCACGTAAGTCGGCAACAATCAAAAAATTCAAAATAACAATAATATTATATTAAATTACGACGGCTGACGGACGCGAGACGGGTCATCATAAAGTCAGTACAAATTTAAAAACTGAATAAATCACGGAATAATGTCGATAGAGAGGTACAAATTGACACACATGATTGGAATGACATGGGGTTTTATTAGAACCAAAAAAATACAAACGTTCACAAAATGTCTGACAGATGGCACTTCATCTGATCAGAATAGCAATAATTAGCATAACAAAGTAAGACAAAGCAAAGATGATGTTCTTTACAGGAAATGCTCAATATGTCCACCATCATTCCTCAACAATAGCTGTAGTCGAGGAATAATGTTGTGAACAGCACTGTAAACCATGTCCAGAGTTATGGTGAGGCATTGGCGTCGGATGTTGTCTTTCAGCATCCCTAGAGATGTCGGTCGATCACGATACACTTGCGACTTCAGGTAACCCCACAGCCAACAATCGCACGGACTGAGGTCTGGTGACCTGGGAGGCCAAGCACGACGAAAGTGGCGGCTGAGCACACGATCGTCACCAAACGACGCGCGCAAGAGATCTTTCACGCGTCTAGCAATACGGGGTGGAGCGCCATCCTGCATAAATATCGTACGTTCCAGCAGGTGTTTATCAAAAAAATGGTTCAAATGGCTCTGAGCACTATGCGACTTAACTTCTGAGGTCATCAGTCACCTAGAACTTAGAACTAATTAAACCTAACTAACCTAAGGACATCACACACATCCATGCCCGAGGCAGGATTCGAACCTGCGACCGTAGCGGTCACGCGGTTCCAGACTGAAGCGCCTTTAACCGCACGGCCACACCGGCCGGCCGGGTGTTTATCAGCTAGGCTGGGGATGATGAGATTCTGCAACATGCCGGCGTACCTCTCACTCGTCACGGTAGCCGTTACAAAACCAGAATCACACATTTCCTCGAAGAAAAAAGGTCCGATAACGGTAGATGTGCTAAATTCAACCCATACGTGACTTTCTCGTCGTGCAATGGAGTTTCCACGACAGTTCTAGGATTTTCGGTAGCCCAAATTCTGCAGTTGTGGGCGTTGACAGACCCTCGGAGCGTGAAATGAGCTTCGTCGGTCCACAACAGGTTACTCAGCCAATCGTCATCTACCGCCATCGTTTGAAACGCCCACACCGCAAATGCCCTCCGCTTCACTAAATCGCCAGGTAACAGTTCATGATGCCGATGGATTTTGTACGGATAGCATAGGAGGGTACGCCTCAGTGCCAACCAAACAGCAGTGCATGGAATGCCGGTGCGACGTGCGACTGCACGAGCGCTGACTTCCCCGTGCTTAGACGAACCCGCTACAGTCTCCATTTCTTCCTGAATTGCCTCAGCAGCATTACGCGTTGTGATCGGTCGGCCACTATAGGGTCTATCGTCTAAACAACCCGTGGCTTCGAACTTCGAAATCAGTCTCACCACAGCTGCAGTTGTCAACGGACATTTACCCGCTCTAATCCCCTTCCTATGGCGATAGGATCGTAACGCTGAACTAGCACATTCCCCATTCTGATAATACAGCTTCACTAAAAGCGCATTTTCAGGTAACGTCAAGATGCTGCGGCTGCTGGCGC
The DNA here is from genome assembly GCF_021461385.2 of Schistocerca piceifrons. Taxonomy (NCBI): domain Eukaryota; kingdom Metazoa; phylum Arthropoda; class Insecta; order Orthoptera; family Acrididae; genus Schistocerca; species Schistocerca piceifrons. Next base: position 50,173,424 of record NC_060140.1, on the reverse strand, counting down.
ATCTGATTCTCTCTCGCATTACAACTTCTTTTATACACGATTGTCATGCGCAGTAACTGACGTTTTGCTGTCCAGCGCCATCTGTCTGACTTTTGTGAACTTTGTTTTTTCTTGTTTTGTTTTAATAAAACCCCATGTCATTCCAAGAATGTGTGTGACTTTTTACCTCTCTATCTACATTATTCCGTGGTTTATTAAGTTTTCAAATTTATACTGACTTTTTGCTCACCCGGTATTTTGTGCTGTTTAGAGGGACGCTAGCTCTAAGGTAACTGAGCGTATGCGATAATTTTGTGGTTAGTATATGACGGCCACTCTAAGGTAATTGAGTGTCAAACTTTGTCTCTGTTGAGGTTTTAATACGCACTAATGGGTTATTGGTGCACCGTATGTGATTTATATAACGTTAAGTTGAAGTATCGGTCGGATTTTAATAAGCGCCAGGAAACAGAGTCTGCAGAGCTTAGCCATTGTGGCTCGTAAATTACTGACCTTAAACGGCAAGGATCAGTTTGTACGCTAGCGGAACCAGCTGACGTGAAACGACGACATTTCATTGCCTCATAAGGTGACGAGTGACACATTCGGGACAGTTAGTGCGAGTTCCTAAGCCAACACATCTAGAGCCAGAGACTTGCTTATAATTTTAAATTTAATACAAAAGTAATGGTGGCATGATGGATTTTATTTTTAAATTTTTTTCTCTTTCCTCGTTTCTAATTTGTGTGGGATTCAGCATTTGTGTCATTCGTTCACAATGAAGTTTAAAATTTGTATTGAATTTAATAGTCTGAGTTAAATAAAGAAAGATTGAAACTTAAACTTGCGTTACATGTTTTGATTTAGTGGAATGGTTAGAATCCCCGCTGAAGTATACTTACGCAAGTGGCGTAATCAAGGAAAATACGAGGGCTATTCGGAAAGTAAGGAACGCTTGGTAGCGAAATGGAAAATACAATGAAAATCTGATGAAGCTTTGCACACATGCGTCCAGCACTGTGTCTAGTACGCCCGTCGACCACATCATGAAGCTCTTTTCAGTTCTGAGTTCACAGTGAGACCGTAAAAATGGCTAGAAATTAGCGTCTCCCGCCAAGTATGAGAGCCTGGCGAAAGATTTCGCCTGAGTTATGCAAGCCACATTACTTAACTGTCATGCGGTTCGTTCTATACGACAATATGCTCGGCCACACTCTGCAGGGGCAATGAAGATGATCCTCCAGCGTTTTCGACGGGAAGTGTTAGATCACCCACAATACAGCCCGTAATTGGCTACATCTACATCTAAATTTACATGATTACTCTGCAATTCACATTTAAGTGCTTGGCAGAGGGTTCATCGAACCACGATCATACTATCTCCCTACCATTCCACTCCCGAACAGAGCGCGGGAAAAACGAATACCTAAACCTTTCTGTTCGAGCTCTGATTTCTCTTATTTTATTTTGATGATCATTCCTACCTATGTAGGTTGGGCTCAACAAAATATTTTCGCATTCGGAAGAGAAAATTGGTGACTGAAATTTCGTAAATAGATCTCACCGCGACGAAAAACGTCTTTGCTTTAATGACTTCCATCGCCACTCGTGTATCATATCTGCCACACTCTCTCCCCTATTACGTGATAATACAAAACGAGCTGCCCTTTTTTGCACCCTTTCGATGTCCTCCGTCAATCCCACCTGGTAAGGGTCCCACACCGCGCAGCAATATTCTAACAGAGGACGAAGGAGTGTAGTGTAAGCTGTCTCTTTAGTGGAGTTGTTGCATCTTCTAAGTGTCCTGCCAATGAAACGCAACCTTTGGCTCGCCTTCCCCACAATATTATCTATGTGGTCTTTCCAACTGAAATTGTTCGTAATTTTAACACCCAGGTACTTATTTGAATTGACAGCCTTGAGAATTGTACTATTTATCGAGTAATCGAATTCCAACGGATTTCTTTTGGAATTCATGTGGATCACCTCACACTTTTCGTTATTTAGCGTCAACTGCCACCTGCCACACCATACAGCAATCTTTTCTAAATCACTTTGCAACTGATACTGGTCTTCGGATGACCTTACTAGACGGTAAATTACAGCATCATCTGCGAACAACCTAAGAGAACTGCTCAGATTGTCACCCAGGTCATTTATATACATCAGGAACAGCAGAGGTCCCAGGACGCTTCCCTGGGGAACACCTGATATCACTTCAGTTTTACTCGATGATTTGCCGTATATTACTACGAACTGCGACCTTCCTGACAGGAAATCGCGAATCCAGTCGCACAGCTGAGACGATACCCCAAACGCCCGCAGCTTGATCAGAAGTCACTTGTGAGGAACGGTGTCAAAAGCTTACCGGAAATCTAGAAATACGGAATCAACTTGAGATCCCCTGTCAATAGTGGCCATTACTTCTTGCAAATAAAGAGCTAGCTGCGTTGCACAAGTACTATGTTTTCTGAAAACATGCTGATTACGTATCAATAGATCGTTCCCTTCGAGGTGATTCATAATGTTTGAATACAGTGTATGCTCCAAAACCCTACTGCACACCGACGTCAATAATATAGGTCTGTAGTTCGATGGCTTACTCCTACTACCCCTCTTAAACACTGGTGCGACCTGCGCAATTTTCCAATCTGTAGGTACAGATCTATCGGTGAGCGAGCGGTTGTATATGATTGCTAAGTAAGGAGCTGTTGTATCAGCGAAATTTGAAAGGAACCTAATCGGTATACAATCTGGACCTGAAGACTTGCCCGTATCAAGTGATTTGAGTTGCTTCGCAACCTCTAAGGTATCTACTCCTAAGAAACTCATGCTAGCAGCTGTTCGTGTTTCAAATTCTGGAATCTTCCATTCGTCTTCCCTGGTGAAGGAATTTCGGAAAAATGCGTTCAATAACTCCGCTTTAGCGGCACAGTCGTCGGTAACAATACCATCAGCACTGCGCAGCGAAGGTATTGACTGCGTCTTGCCGCTTGTGTACTTTACATAGGACCAGAATTTCTTCGGATTTTCTATCAAATTTCGAGACAATGTTTCGTTGTGGAACCTATTAAAGGCATCCCGCATTGAAGTCCGTGCCAAATTTCGCGCGTCTGTAAATTTTAGCCAATCCTCGGGATTTCGCGTTCTTCTGAACTTCGCATGCTTTTTCCGTTGCCTCTGCAACAGCGTTCGGACCTGTTTTGTGTACCATGGGGGATCAGTTCCATCTCTTACCAATTTATGAGGTATGAATCTCTCAATTGTTGTTGCTACTATGTCTTTGAATTTGAGCCACATCTCGTCTACATTTGCATAGTCAGTTCGGAAGGAATGGAGATTGTCTCTTAGGACGGCTTCTAGTGACACCTTATCCGCTTTTTTAAATAAAATTATTTTGCGTTTCTTTCTGGTGGATTTCGAAGAAACGGTATTGAGCCTAGCTATAACGACCTTGTGATCACTAATTCCTGTATCAGTCATGATGCTCTCTTTTAGCTCTGGATTGTTTGTGGCTAAGAGGTCAAGTGTGTTTTCGCAACCATTTACAATTCGCGTGTGTTCGTGGACTAACTGCTCGAAATAATTATCGGAGAAAGCATTTAGGACAATCTCGGAAGATGTTTCCTGCCTACCACCGGTTTTGAACAAGTATTTTTGCCAACATATCGAGGGAACGTTGAAGTCCCCACCAACTATAACCGTATGAGTGGGGTATTTATTTGTTACGAGACTCAAATTTTCTCTGTACTGTTCAGCAACTATATCATCGGAGTCTGGGGGTCTGTAGAAGGAGCCAATTATTAACTTAGTTCGGCTGTTAAGTATAACCTCCACCCATACCAATTCGCACAGAGTATCTACTTTGACTTCACTACAAGATAAACCACTACTGACAGACACAAACACTCCACCACCAATTCTGCCTACTCTATCTTTCCTGACATCGTCTGAGGCTCTGTAAAAATTCCCGCTGAACTTATTTCAGGCTGTAGCCAGCTTTCTGTACCTATAACTATTTCGGCTTCTGTGCTTACTATTAGCGCTTGAAGCACAGGGACTTCCCCAGCACAACTACAACAATTTACAACTACAATTCCGACTGTTCCTTGATCCAAGCATGTCCTGTATTTTCCATGCACCCTTTGAGATTGCTGCCCACCCCATACTTTCCCGAGGCCTTCTAACCTAAAAAACTACCCAGTCCACGTCACACAGCCTCCGCTACCCGTGTAGCCACCAGCTGAGTGTAGTGAACTCCTGGCCTATTCAGCGGAACCCGAAACCCCACCACCCTATGGCGCAAGTCAAGGAATCTGCAGCCAACACTGTCGCAAAACCGTCTGAGCCTCTGATTCAGACCCTCCGCTCGGCTCTGCACCAAAGGTCCGCAGTCGGTTCTGTCAACGATGCGGCAGATGGTGAGCTCTGCCTTCATCTCGTAGGCAAGACCGGCAGCCTTCACCAAATCAGATAGCCGTAGGAATCCAGAGAGAATTTCCTCAGATCCAAAGCGACACACTTCATTAGTGCCGACATGTGCCACCACCTGCAGCTGGCTGCACCCTGTGCTCTTCATGGCATCCGGAAGGACCTTTTCCACATCAGGAATGACTCCACCCGAATGCACACGGAGTGCACACTGGATTTCTTCCCCTCCTTAGCCGCCATATCCCTAAGGGGCCCCATTATGCGCCTGACATTGGAGCTCCCAACTACCAATAAGCCCACCCTCTGCAATTGCCCGGACCTTGAAGGCTGAGAATCATCCTTTGAAACAGGGCAAGCTGCTGCATCTGGCTCAGCCACAGACAGCACCTTAATCCTGTTTATCAGACGCACCGGGGAGGCTTTCTGATTAGCCCCTCGGGACGTCTTTCGCTGCCTGCCACGCCTTGGAACGACCTCCCAATCAACCACAGGCGAGGGCTCAGCCCCACTGCGGGCAGCAACCGGGGCAACCACAGTGGCAGACCGATCTGGGGACAGACGGGACGAGGTTGACATCCCCGTGATGCCCGAGTCCGGCTTCTCACAGTGGTGCCCATTGGCAACAGCCTCAAGCTGCACGACCAAAGTCAGCGCCGCCTGCAGCTGTGAGAGAAGGGATGCCAACTCAGCCCTCATCCGAACACAGCAAACACAGTCTCTGTCCATTCTAATCGCTGTTGAACAACAGTTACTGAAACACGAGTCCGTGCCTCTGAGTTTCATTTCTGCTCAGATGAACCGCTGGCTATGAAGACAATATTTTGACACAGACTACGAGCTGCTGTCCAGAGTAGAAACTTGTCGAAAAGCACTGGCGGCTGTCTTCTATAACGAGGGAATTGGAAAGTTGGTACACTGCTACGACAAATTTCTAAGTCTGAGGGGCGACTGTGTAGAAGAGTACGTGGAAGGTGTAGCTAACCGTTGCAAATAAAACAGTTTTGATTTTCACTGTGGTTTCTATTCCGCGACCTGCTGTTCCTTACTTTCCGAATAGCTCTCGTATTTTCCACAAGAGTTATAGGATTCTCGAGTTCCTTAGCAACGTAACATACAACGGAATTAGAGATCGTGTTCAGATGACATTTTACATTGCTGTGGGTACAAAGTTTACGTACGTCACATTTGCTATCACGGCTCATACAAGCGCTGCCGTGGAATAACTTTTGTCCACTTGCTACATGTAATAATATTATTGACGAGCACATTAAATTGGATTTAGAGTAGTTGAAATTATATGTACGCACTAATGACATACGCCTAAGTTCCTCTGAAATACAGGGGGTATTTCCGATCGGCTGCAAAATGAAAATCAAAAAAGTTTTAGTTGTAACAGTTAGCTACAATTTCCAGCTACGTATCTGCACAGTCGCCGCTCCGACTTAGACATTTGTCGTAACGTTGTACCAACTGTCCATTACCCTTGTCATAGAAGGCAGCAGCCAGTGTTTTCCGTCAATTCTTTAAGCTGGTCTACAGCTCGTAGTCTGTGCCAAAGTATTGTCTTCATAGCCAGCATTTCATGTGAGCAGAGGTGAAACTCAGAGTGATCCACTGGCACGCTGTATTGTTGGTGATCAAACACTTACTTTCGAAAACGTTACAGGAGCGTCGTCACTGCCCCTACAGAAACGGCTGAGAATTGGCTTGAAGATGTATGACAGTTATGTTTTGTGGGCTGCATAGCTTCAGGCGAAATTTCTCCTCATACCTTCGTACTTGGTGGAAGATACTGTTTTCTAGTCATCTTTACTTGCTCTCTGTGCGCTCAGAAATGGAAAGAGTGACGTGACGTGACACGGTCGACGGGCGTATTGGAATCACTGCCTAACACATATGAGCGAAGCTTCATTGGATTTTCACAGTGGTTTCCATTTCGCGACTAAGCGGAACGTTCTTTCCGAATAGCCATCGTACAAATCAGATGTGTTATTTACGCACAGCCACTAGAAAGAATACCTAATCAACAATCCTGCATTAAAATTTAACGTTTCATCGGTACTGGGGACGAGGTGTACTAATCATAAAGGCAGGACTGTGGACAGGCTAGTGTAGATCTCACTACGCCATCTGTATGTAGAAAGAGGTACACCACGCAGGAGAGGTGGTCAGGAGGTGGCCAGCTGTAGCGCAGACAGATGTCCCCTTTGTAGTGGCGTAGCAAGACAGCCACGCCACTCGGAAGTAGCCGAAAGGCACGCGTTAAGCTCACGCAGGCTGGCGTGAGGTCTGAAACAGGATACGTAATGAATGCTATAAAGAAAAGTACATAGCTGCTGGAATACTTGACTTTAATCCACAATTGGTGAACATTGGTCTTGTTACTGTACATGCTTCATTAGACACATAGCAAAGGATAAATGGCGCCTTGCTAGGTCGTAGCAATTGACTTAGCTGAAGGCTATGCTAACTATCGTCTCGGCAAATGAGAGCGTGATTGTCAGTGGACCATGGCTAGCAACGTCGGCTGTACAACTGGGGCGAGTGCTAGTACGTCTCTCTAGACCTGCCGTGTGGTGGCTCTCGGCCTGCTATCACTGACAGTGGCGACACGCGGTTCCGTCGTATACTAGCGGACCGCCGCCGATTTAAAGGCTACCACCTAGCAACTGTGGTGTCTGGCGGTGACACCACACCCTTCACTAATAACAGCTTGATCATAGTATGCGTCTAGATATTAAGTTGTTTCAAGTTAAAACAAACACACTTGCACGATACTTGCTTTCCGCACCCTCGGCAGGCCTCCTCAATTTTATAAATGGCACCTGTACTATAGAGGACGCCGGCGGCCATTTGCAGCAACAAGCATCAATACTCAAACTAAAGTTTTATTCGGTGGTTTTGATCAAGTTAGAATTAGAATATTATTATAATGAAGTTTTAATACTACCTTACAGAGTTTATTAAATGAAATATGCCCATGAGTGGGACATAGACAGGTGATTAACTGAAATACGCATACCAAATTTTCTGTGAATTGATAAGGGAATGTGGTGCGGCTGGGAGAAGTCACTGTAACATATTTATATAATAACACAATCACATTTATTCAATAAACATTACCATCTCAAATATTTCCTCTCACTTATCACGGAATGCTGGCGTGATACAAATAGTATAATATCTAAGTAAATTTACGAGGGGCGTTCAGAAAGTAAGCTCCGATCGGTCGCGAAATGGAAACGACTATGAAAATCCGATAAAGCTTTGCACAGATGTGTTGGGTAGTGTCTCTAGTATAACCCCAGTTAGCATCACGTCGCTCTTCTCATTTATGAGCTCGCAGTGAGTGCGTAAAGATGTCTAGAAAATAGTGTCTGCTGCCAAGTACGAGGGCCTGGTGAGAAATTTCGCCTGAAGCTATGCAGCTAACATTATATAACTGTCGTGCTGTTTCTTCTTCAAGAAAATTCTCAGCCGCATTCTGCAGGGGCAATGAAGATGCTCCTGCATCGTTTTCAAATGGAAATGTGAGATTACCCACAATACAGTCCGCAATTGTCTCCCCCTGAGTGTCATCTCTGGTCACATGAACCGCTGTCTTTGAAGACAACATTTTGAAACAGACAACGAGGTGTAGGCCAGCGTGGAGAATTGGCGGAAAGCACTGGCGGCTGCCTTCTATGATGACGCTGTTGAAAAGTTGGTACAACGCTATGACAAAAGTCTAAGTCAGAACGGCGACTACGTAGAGAAGTAGCTGAAAGGTGTAGCTAATTGTTACACGTAAAACATTTCTGATGTTCACTGTGGTTTCAATTTGGCAATCAATCGGAACTTACTTTCTGAACAGGCCTCGTAGTTAAACAACCGGCTAACATGTGCCGTGAATCGACAATGACTACCGCCTGCACATTTCTATCATCATTTAGCCACACACACACACACACTATTCATTTTATCTAACAGATAAAAGAGGAAGGTTCCCATACACCAAGTGGGACAACATTGGGAGAGAGCACATGGTTCCAACTGTAACTTTAATTCGGGCAAGTCCCGTCTTCACGTTTAACTAACTCCGCGAGTTTTACTGGATATTATGAAGGAACAATTAAATCACACGCGTGAATTTACGTAGAAGATCCAGCTCGATCACGAAATGTGATTACGTCGAGCTGAAGCTTCTCACCAAGAAATGCACCAGGTCTGCGGACCACGTGTTACCAAACTCTACACAATCAGTAGTCAATAAACACATTTAAATAAAATACACTTTGCATATATACTTCACACTCACACTGAAATGCAAATTGAGCAATTCTGAGTATTACTCGGCAATGAGCGCCTGTTCGCTCCCAAGTGCAGTGAACACAATTCCCATGAAATTACTTGGTAAAAGAAATATTCTCCCTATCTCTCCTAACCGAGATGATTCTAGGAAATACCATAGTGGCTTTCCTCAGCAGGGAAGCTGCTTCCAAGTTCAAAGTGAACATGGAATTCTAAATATTCGCTAACTATCGGAGCGATAGAGCAGAGCGTGCTTACTCACCCAGGTCTTCTCAGCAACAACCCCGATACGGTCTCCCTAGTCCGGGTCCACACATCGTGGCCGCAAGGACTCAGAGATACCGCACACGGTTATTTGCCAACCTAACAAGCGCTAATGACGCGCGTGGAGCTTATGCCTCTCTGGTAGAGTGCAGTCGCGCTCTACTAGATTCGAGGTTGGCTACACTTCCACTATGCCTATAGCACACCCACAGCCGACATCTCACGCATACCTCATCATACGTTCGCATTCACACCTTGCAGACAATTACCGTATCTAATATTAAAATGATCGTCCATATTTAAATAACCCTATCTTACTAATTATCATCAGGCTCTTCCCTGAGTGTCGGAAGGGCACTCAGGTGTCTTTAGTTGTGGGGTCGAGCCATGTAGTGGCTTACATGGAGCCGTTACACGTGTTACTGTGTATTCCATATTTAATTGGTGCTTGGAGTGACAGCTAGTATCAATGACGGGAGCTAAAAGCTTGTCAGCTACAGAAGAGGCGGTATTTGGAGGGAAAAGCAGTAAAGTAAAGAGTCGTTTCAACTCCAGCTACAGGCAGCAGCAAAGACTGACCAAAATCCATACATACCTTCTATACAAGTTATAAATTAAAATTCCCCGCCGCCTTTATCTGTCTGTCTGTCTCTGAAGGCTGATCTCAGGAAATACTGTAGTGCTTTTCATTCGGGTTTTACCATTAGATAGATTCAGGAGGAAGTTTTGTGTGGAAAACTGATATACGCTACGCTTTATACGTCGTCAGGTAGTACTTGCTGCTATGCCCGTGAAGCCAGGGTGAGTCACCAGTTACAAATATTTCCGAACGTGATTATATGGGCAATTATAACTTAAAAGTTTGCATAATAAATTTAGGTGTTCATGTTACAACTTTTAACCGCCCTGGCACTATCTACTACTGAATCGCAAATTAAATAGTTTTCCTTGTGGCGATCTGAGGTGGATGTGAGAAGGTTAACAGATAACGGATATAATACGCTTAAGATGAAACCTGACTGTGTCGCCTAAAACAAAACTTGTCCCTTTTGTTTACGATTATTCAAGTTCTTCGGTTTTAAATGAAAAAGGTTTCTTTGAAATGACAATGCTTGATACCATTTACTTAGTTTACCGAGTTCCTAAGTTATACACCTCCTATCGACGACTAGACCGAACCATTCTTAAACTCCCTGTTGAATTTTGTTCCAGTACCACAATGAAGTTTGAGACAGCAGTAATGCTTTTCTAAATTAATCTGTCACGATATAACGGTTCACAGTAGCCCTAATAACTGCTGAAATAACGCAGACGTGTGCAAAAATTAAGGACAAAAGTACGTTTCGCAAGATGTGACACCGCCAAGAAACATAGTTCAAAGAAACTTGGACTATACATAAAAACAACAGCTACAGTACAGCACAGAAGCTCACTGAAATAATTATGGCGTGAGAGGAACAAAAATGACACTTTTAATCAAATACAACAATTACACTGAATTCACTGTGATTGATGGTGTCGTTCTGGGCAATTCAAAGAGATGGGACGTGATTGTTAATACGGTGCGTGATCAACACCGACGGCACTGCATTCTCTGCAGCCTGCTCCCGTAATGGCCACTAGGTTCGTAAGTAGTACTCGTGGTAATGCGTTCCATTCCTCCACTAGCCCGGTTGACAACTGTTTGATGCTCTTTGGTGCATGCAGACAACGCGTCTCCCGTCGAATTCTGCACGTTCTCGATGGGTTTCAATTCGAGGGGACTTGCAAGCTAGTCCACCGCGTGGAGTGGCCGCGCGGTTGGAGGCGCGATGTCACGGATTGATCGGCCCCTGCCGCCGGAGGCTCGAGTCCTCTCTCGGGCGTTGTTCCTAACATAAGTTAGTTTAAGTAGTGTGTAAGTCTAGGGACCGATGACTTCAGCTTTTTGGTCCCTTAGGAATTCATACACATCTGAACATCTGCAAGCTAGTCCATTCACCAAATATTCTCTCATTGGAGGAGTCCCTCCACTTGCACTGTTCGATGTGGTTGCGCATTCTCATCCATAGAATATAAGCAAGAGCCAAATAGACCCCTGAAAATTCCTGCATGAGTAGGAGAACAGTATCACAACAATGTTGACCAATAGGTGCACCGTGCTGAAAGATATAGAGGTCAGTACTGTCACGCAATATTATGTTTCCCCACACCATAACACCTGTGCCGTGTCGTAAAAGCCGCTAGGTGCCGACGCCACGCTGCAACACTACAGCACACCGCCGTCGGGCTGGTTGCCAGCACAGCCCCTGCAACTACACGTTCCTGCTCCGCTACTTGCAGCGCGACTTTACAGCGGGCCTTCGCGCTACGCTGGACCAAAGCACAGAGAGCGTGTAACCAAGCAAGAGAGCTCTCTCCTGCCACGAAGCTTTTGCTGCATATGTCAGAGTCATGTGCAGCCGATCAGCAGGACGTGTACCTCCGCCGTGCGGGTATTTAGAACCGCGTCCCCGACGGTCACGGCAATTACGACGCAGCCACCCAAGAGAAAAAGTTTACTCTGGATCCAGCGCCACCTCGACCGCATGTCGCCTTCGCCGCCAAGGAACCTCAGCAACGTGCTCGCTGGCCTGTTGGCATCCTGTAAGACTCATTTAGCAAGATTGCAGAAATTGTGAACTCGCACAGATCGTAACTTACGCTCAAGAAGAGTTAGTCAAACAAGTTCAGAACTACCTCTGACTGTAGAAGCTTTCATTGCGTTGTTTCTTCAGCGAAGATTTGTATTCCAAGTACTTGCGTTTAGTTGTGGATTTCCTGTTAGAAACTAATTACAAAGTTTGTTACTTGTTTTCGACGGTCAACGAAGACCATTTGCGTTGAATTCACTGTTTTCTTAAATGTAGTGAATAAACTACACGGCCGTATGTTTCTGGCGAAGTATTCCAGGTCCAGCATACGTCAACTTGGATCAGCAAAACGATCGTGTTCGGCAGGGCTGGACGTTCCTTCATATGGTGAGAGGTGGGAAGATATAATGCTTTCATGAACAATGTCGAACATGACCGTTTTGATAGTCCAAGTGTTGTACTGGGACGTAGAGTGTTGCAGGAGTGCACCGACCTCCAAATCTTTGAACACGGTCCACTCTCTGGTCAACGATACTGTGCAGCTCTACTCTTTTCCCGTGTGCATCTTCGCAGGGATGAACCCCTACATTTCTATGGATCACAGTGCACGACCTCATCGAATAGCGCATATGAAGCATCTCTTGGAACGAGAGGACATTTGGCGAATAGTCAGGCCTGCCTGTTCCTCCGACTTAACTCCCATCGAGCGCCTATGGGATGCGTTGGGCAGACGTACTGCAGCTCGTCCACATGCACCAAAGACCATCGAACCACGCTGGTGGAGGAATGGAACGCCGTAGCACTACGTCTCCTTACCTGCCGTGTGGTCAACATGGGAGCACGTTGCAGGCCATGCACTGCGACTTCCTGTTAAGATCCATATCCACCCTTTTGTAAAGTCCAGCAAACCACCATGCACCGCAGTGACCTCAGTGTAACTATTGTCTTTGAATAAAAGTGTCATTTCTGTTCGACTCATTGCACATTTCTCTCAATTACAGTCCATATTAAATTGTAGCAGTTCCTTCTATGTATGCTCCAAGTTTCACCGAGTTGTACTAGTGGTTAGTGACATCATGTGAAAATTACTTTCCTCTTTAAGTTTTACACACCAGTGTATACTAGCCCACCATCGGTTGCTGCTAGGGAACAACGTCTATACTGATTTTTCAAATTATTTCATCTGTATTTATGCGCATACTCGGCGAATAAACCGATTAATCACTCGCTCTTGCCTCATAGTTCGACAGAAGACTTCTTAAACTCATATTCGATCAACATCTGCAAACTTTTCGTTTTTTTCCGCGACTCGACTGCATACGAGAGCTGCACGCAAAGCGGACAACGACTGCTCTCGCCCCGCATAAAGAGGCGCCAGCGGCTGTGGCTGGACATTCGAGAACCGAACACAATGGTAATGCCTCCTGCCGTAACAGGCGCGCTCACCTGCGAGTGCCCCTGAGAATCAGCTGTACGTCAGGAGTGCGACTGACTACGCCACACCCCCATCGACAGTGGTTCCCCTTAGAAGCTATTCCGAGGTTACTGATAATGGAGGCCTCACAAAAGTCGCCATGGGGAGACATATTTCCTATTGAAACAAATGAATTATTATTATTAATATTGTCATATGCCACTACAAAACACACACAATGTTTTAAATTTAACAGCCAGATGGCAACCATTGGTGTCACTTCATTCTGAAGTCTTTCAAACCACCTTCAGATGCATGGACAGGGTGGTTCTGCGCAACATGTCCAATTATCTGTTACAGTTCAACACAGTCACATGCAGCACTTTCAGAAGCGCCGCACTACTTCAGAATCTGATCAAATCTCCCTTATTCTTTATGTATGTGGGGAAAGACGAAACACTGGAAAGTTCGACATTGGATTTTGAATTAGGTGGGTGTTGTAGGAAATTTGTGATAAGTTCCTATGGGACCAAACGGCTAAGGTCATCGGTCCACTGGCTTACACACCACTTAAACTAACTTAGCTGAGCACAATACAACCACACCCAAGCCCGAGGGACGACTCGAACCTCCGACGGGGCCAGCCGCGCAAACTGTGGCGAGGCGCCTGAGACTGCATCGCTACCTCGCGCGGCAGTGTTCTACGTTGGATGTGTTTCCCAACACGCTTTCCATTACTCGCCAACATGGTAACGTCTATTGCCAGAAGATGTACCTAAAGTTCTTTACATTACTTCTGGCGTACTGCTCCTATTCTTAAGAATCTGAACATTCGCAACGTTTCTTCTGAGCCCTGCAGGGACTATATTGGGTACCGCCGGCAACCAATGAATGAAAGTGAGCCTGGTACTTCCAGCAATATTCTACATTGCTTCTTTCAGATATACATCTGCCGTATGCTTTTTTTTCCTTTCAGTGGCACATTGCTTAGCTATTGAAGGCACAAATGAAAATACAATATTGTCAGAGAATTTTCATTTGATTCCCATTTCTTTCCGTTCATTTTATGGAGTAGATACGCTGCTGAGCTACGAAAGAAATTCTTCTGGAAGACAAAGTAATTCAACAGACATCTCAGCATAACCTGCAACATCACGTATACACCTCGCGGAAGGCGCCTTGACGTGCTTTCATAACCGCAACATTCACATAATGTCGGCTACCAATTCTTGTTTCACGTTTTCTTGAACTCCGACTGCTTATTTTTACATATACACCGACATGCAAAATTCTGCTATAGTAACATCCAAGGCCAGATGTTTCCACCTAATGTATCCTAGCTGATGATCAGGGTAAGTGGGGTTTATATCTTTCACCTGACGTACAGATCTACAGATGTTTACTTAGGTTACTATTATATCTCAAACTTGTGTCCAAAAGGAGCAGGCTGCAGAGAATGCAGTGCCGTCGGTGTTGATCACGCACCGGGTTTGCTGCCGGATCCTAAAATCAACTTGACTCGATATTACGGCGATCCAACTGTTCGCCATCTTCAGGAAATGCTGCTTCTGCTGATGAGTCCCGCTGAGAACTGACGCAAGATTGCAATTCGACGTCCTATATAGGCCACCGGTCAGTACACGGCGTATGCGCCGCCCATCACGGTTTCTGGCTGTCAAAACAGGGAGGTGGCGCCGCCCTTAGTGAAACATTGCCGGCAACGATATATCGCAATCAAGGCCGCACCGAAGAACGTTCAGTTTTGATGCGAGATAATACAGGATTCCACGTTTTGCTAACAGGAAACCCATTGTCTCTGTTGATTAAATTATCAGCCAACCTAATTTCAATCGCCTCTTTATAGACACCATCCCAAAAACCGGAAATGTTGGCAATCACAACAGTTTCCTCAAATTTCATTTTGTGTCCCTCATTTAGGCAGTGTTCTGCTACGGCCGATTTTTCCGGCTGTTGTAGCCTCGTGTGACGTCGATGTTCCACACACCTGTCATTCACTGTGCGAATAGAACGGCCAACGAAAGCTTTCACACATTGACACGGGATTTTTTACACCCCGGGTTTCCTAAGTCCCAAATCATCCTTCACAGAGCCGAGCAGAGCCCTAATCTTAGAGGGTGGACGGAACACACTCTTAATGTTAAAATTCCTTAAAATTCGTCCAGTCTTAAACGATAAGCCTCCAGCATAAGGAAGAAAGGCCTCAGATCTATGTTCCTCTTCGTACACCTCCGGAGATGGTCCAAATTCCATAGCCCGACGAATCTGTTTCTCAGTGTATCCATTTTCCTTAAAAACAGTCATCAAATGCTCAAGTTCTTGGGTTAAGCTGTCTGCGTCGGAAATGGCATATGCTCTCCGTACCAAAGACCTAAGGACGCCACTGCGTTGGTGTGGTGGATGACAACTCTTAGGGTGCAGATACCAATCTGTGTGTGTCGGCTTTCGGTGAACACTGTGTCCTAAAGTTTCATCTGGTTTTTATAAACCATTACGTCTAAAAATTGAAGCATCTCATCATTTTCAACCTCAATAGTAAATTTGATACGGGGATGAAGACAGCTGAAGTGGTCCAAAAATCTGTTAAGAGCATCACGTCCATGCGGCCATACGAAGAAGGTATCGTCCACGTATGTCCAGAAGCGCGTTGGTTGCAAAGTTGAAGTCCTCAGTGCCATGTCCTCGAAGTCTTCCATAAATATATTGGCGACTATGGGTGACAGAGGACTACCCACAGCCACTCCGTCATTCTGTTCAAAAATGTTACCGTTAAATAAAAATACGTGGAGGTCAGCACATGACATGCTTACGTTTTTTCCTACGAAAATCCCTAAGTGCTCCTTCAAAGGCGATTCGATAAAGAATGGTTGGTGACCGAATCGGCCTGGCTGTGAACCCAGCCTTTTAGCGATGTCTATAGTTACCACCATCAGACGTAGTATCTGCCTACAACACGGCTCTCTCTATACGTAGGTAGAGAGTAGGAAGTGTCTAGAATTTCGTATACGTGGGCCTCTTCATTTGAATATCTATGGAGAGATGGGGTTAATAAATGATATCAGACCTTCCTCGTCAGTAGAAATAGGATAATCAGGGAACAGACCACACTCTCCTAATGTCTTATCTTTGTTAACAACATCACTTCTCCTTTCAATATGCACACTTTAACACATTAATACCAAGTACCTTCGTTTCCCGGGAGAACATCCCATTTTCCAAAAGTCGTTGACTGTAGCAGTCTGAGTGAATGTTGGTACACGCTTCATCAAATCTCAGTCTTGAACTCTTACTCATGATAACATTTCCCCTATTGTTGTCCGGCTATTAGTAGTAGTAGTAGTAGTAGTACAAACAGCGCTGTTAGATGATTTGCTAATATCGTTTTAAAATCTTGAAACGTAGCTCTCCTATTTTCCATGTCGATTTTCAGGTTGTTTTGGCCAAAACTGTGAATGAAGTTGCAAATCTGATAAGTGTACTCAATCTCTGTAACATTATATTCTTTGGTCAGAGAGATTACTTCTTTTGAAGAGTAGCAGTGTGTGCTGGACAGTCTGGCTACATACTTCGTTTGAAAAAAATGGACGTTGGCCTTTAGTGTAGTGGAGGCAGCATTATTTAAAAGAGATTTTATAATAATATGATATGAGGAAAAAATTGAGGAAGTGACATGACATGATTGGAAGAATGACAACGCCCATTTTTAAGTTAATTAAATCTCTTTATATTTCTAACTGTGTAGTTTCTTATTGGTAGACCATCATGTACAGTTAAAGTTTGCTGCTGAAATGGATTTGTCTGATAGTTGAAACAAATGTCAAGGAAAGTTTTTGTACACAGGAAAGTAATTAACAAATATTTTGCTAACTTGTCAGTGTATGTGCACTTGATGAAAGGAGTGTATTGTTGTCATGGCTTAATGAAACATAGTTAAACTTACAGTCTTGTTCTTGTTTATCAGTTGTTCAGTTCGTAAATTTTCGTTCTTTACTTTCATGACTCTGTTTGATATTCACGTTGCACATCGTGAGTTGTGCACTGAGGAGCATTTTGTAATAATTGGTATAATAGCGTCTTGCAGTGCACATCACAAGTATGGCAAAGAAAATTTGGTTTCAGGTAGTCACCTCAATATTCTTAAAAGCGACAGGTTGCAGAGAGGACGAGCATTCCAAGCACACACGTATGCCAATTAATTTAATTGCCACCAGAGCTCAGTTCCATTGTAGGGCTCAGTGATTGTCAGAGTGTATTTGTGAAAATAATATCACATCAGTTCAGAGGCTTAATACCAGTAAAAGATTCCGGTAAAGTGCTATCATGTCAATTTTCTAGCAGAGTTATCAGAAAATCGGATGCATTAATTTTTATGTTCATTTGCTCTATAATTGCAAAAACGATTATGATACAGTGATTGTTTACGAGATTAAGATAAAGATTTATATTATACAGGGTGAACCTTTAATCTGAATTATTTGTTTTGCAGTCAGATAGCATAAGTAAATTTCATTGAAACTGGATTTCTTTTTTGCAACGAACTGTTTTATCCATGGGCTGGCCTGGAATTTGGTTTCTATAACTTGTGCTCCACATATTTCCATTTAAAATTAAATTTTCACATAGTTTTCTTTCCCTGGCCTGAGATTTACGTAATTCGATATCAAAATAAGTTTTACGTGTATCTTAGATACCAACCTGAGACTTACATTCATGAGTTTAGAAGTTTAATAAGTTACTTTCACTTGGCCACCCTGCCAGGATAAGAATTTATTAACTAGTGTGCTGATCGTTGCACTCAAATAAAGATTTGTTCTCTAACCACAAATTAAAATTTTAATTTGAGGCTTTGGCCTAACAATTACTTTCAATATTTGTGATGCAGCAATTGAAAGAATTATACACTGTATGCTATAAGATACCAACACAGTTTGTTTTGCATGTTCACTACCATGCAACATAACAGACAAATTTTCTGGAGAGCAGTTAATGTTTCCTTGTGTAGGATAAAGTGGCTCTTCGGGAAGAGTAAATTTATTTATTTATTTATTTACATTATGCCATTTATTTGGCCCCTTTAAAAACGCGGGTGAGTGTAGTTGTGTGGTCCAATATGCAAAAATTGTTAAGTGAGTTTTACCTGAAATCTATCATTCAAAGGAATTTAAATATACACTTTCATTTTAGCTTTTGGGTTATTTAATTATTTTAGAAAATTATTTCGAAATTGGTTTTACTTTCACATAACTCGCAACTGAGCAGTAAAACCATCAAACATAATGGCCTGATTTACATCCAAGAATATTACTTAAAAATGAAAATATAACAGTAGTATAATTACCCTTGGCGTATTTGTACTTTAAGAGCATCGACTCAAATATTGGAATTATTGTGGACACACACATCACTCGAATCATCATATTCACGCTGTTTTAGTCGAATCCTGGCTCTCAGCGTAAACTGAAGAGTAAAATCTTAAAAATAATGTTGCTCTCCGCTGCAGCTCATTAATATGAAAAAATGTTTGTTAAATGTTAAAGAGGGCGATCTCTGCACATTCTCAGTGATTTCGCATTTTAAATCGGCGCGTAATGGCGTCCATTAAAGCAGTGGCTGCTAAAATTGTAGAGCTGTAAACGTCTTAAGAAAAATTAATTCAATGCAAGGAACTTGACAGTGGGCTCACTGTACACCGAAATAACTCACGTATAAACGTTAACGTACTATATTAACAAGGTTAACAGTACAAGTGTTTACATTACTGTCTTGTTACAATATGTCTGCTTCCTATTACTAGAAACGAAGAAAGAAGTCGCCCGCTGAAGCATTTAACATACATTTGTTCACAGCAATGAGCGGCAGCGGAGAGCAATGTTAGTTTTAAGAATTTACTTTGCAGCTAACGCCAAGAGCCAGGATTCGACTACCACAGCCTGAATATAATGGCAAGAGAAGTAATCTTCGGGTGTTATGTGGGTCCACACTAATTTCAACGATTGATTCGATGCTTTTTAAGTATAAACAAGTCGAGGCTAATTATAATACTGTCATATTTTCATTTTCATCTTGGAAGTAAATCAGTCCTTTATGTTTGATGATTTTACTGTTCAGTTGCGAGTTACATAAAAGCAAAACCAATTTTGAAATAATTTTCTAAAACAGTCAAATAACTCGAAAGTCAAAATTCAAAATGTATATTTAATTCTCTTCGAATGATGGATTTAAAGTAAAATCCATTTAACAATGTTTGCATATTGGACCACACATTACACTCGTGTGTTTCTTACAGACACCGAACAAATTAGAAAAATATAAATAAATATACTTCTCCCATAGAGCCACTTGAAGGAATAGAACTTCAATGTATCTTTTGCAGTTTTGAATACCGATTTGTGGCAGGTATTTTACAGATCTTAGTGCAAGTGAGATTCTTTTTATTTTATGCACTTTGTGTTTTATAGTGTGTGTAGAATAAGTGATTTTATCTTGATATTTGCCTTTCCTGGTTATATACTCCCTGTTAAAAAGTATTCTTGTACATTCAATCCTGAAGTGACAAACAGTTAGATGGACATGATTTTTGTGGTGAATCTAGTATGTGTTCTTTACTGAAGTGAAGAGTAATATTACCAGAAACTTGGATTTTCATTTATTCAATTAATTCTGCCAGTGGTAATTTAAATATTTTTTTGTTTTCAGTGACATTTATGGAAAGTGATTTTTAGCAGTTATCTGTGTAATATTGATCTTCACTGTGCACAGTATTTCCTTTTTGCTTGTTGTATTACCGTAATTGCTCAAAAATGTCAAAAAGCTGCCAGAGCTATGTCAAATGCCAGAACTGCAGCAGGTATAGCTTTCAGTGATTATGTAGGCAGAGAAGAGAGACTGAACAGTGATCCTATCACAATACTGATTTCACTGAGACAGATAGGACAATGCGTGACAGGATTTGTCAGGGTAGTTTTTCAGTATTGAACTTGGAACAAGAAAGTATAATCTGGGATTCTGCTGTGGAAACTGAGTGCGTAAAATGTAATTTGTCACAATAGTTAGGTTTCCATAGTTAAAGACTCAGGTTTTGCATCCTTAACTATTGGTCAAACTGAGGCACTCTATCCCCACCTTTAGCAATGACAAAGTATTCTGAATGTTTAGAAGAGCACTGTAGAGAACAGGATAGAAAATTTCTGAATCTATTATCAGAACACAATAAAGAAGAGGTTAGAAATGTGAAGAACATGATAGAAGATTCTGTCAGCAAACTGGAACTGATAAATGAAAAGTTTAGAGGAACCTATTGCCGACGTAAATGAGAAAACTAAGCAGCCTAAGCAAGATAAACATGTAATCTTTGCCTGTAATAAATAGGGCATATGTGGCAGACGACTCATTTGGCAATACAGGTAATTCCTCGATTCATACCATGAAAATCATACATTGTGAATCCATTAGCGAACAAAATGAGCAATGTGAGCCTACTAGTAATCAAAATAAGGAAATGATGTTAGGTGAAACCGACCATAATCCTGT
Source organism: Schistocerca piceifrons (assembly GCF_021461385.2). Lineage (NCBI taxonomy): Eukaryota > Metazoa > Arthropoda > Insecta > Orthoptera > Acrididae > Schistocerca > Schistocerca piceifrons. The sequence goes on along the minus strand of NC_060140.1, from coordinate 50,152,886 downwards.
TAAGACAAGGACTGTTAAGAACCAAGCGAGAAACGTAAGGAAAATCAATGTCTCTGACTGTGTAACTACTTACATGCCTTGGTCAGATGATGACAGTGAAAGTGAAACTAATGTAAATCCACATGCTGTAGGGAACATAACTAATGACATGGTAGTGGATTTTAGTGACAGTTTGCTAGAAAAAAGATTCTATGACATGTATTCAGGGGAGAGACGAATAAATTTTGTTCAGTTTGATGATCCTAGAGATACCTTGTTGGAAGAGAAGATAGACATTCCATCTGATAGTGTCAGTTTATGATGCAAAGTTTATTTATCAGCAGTATTAGACTCAGGTAGTTCTGTTTCAGTTATTAGTGAGGCAACTTTCTGCAAATGTCCAATATTTCTATTTGAATCAACCAAAATTAAGGGGTGTTATTACTGGTAAGACTGTAGAGGTTAACAAAAACAGACATATTTGGATTTCATTAGCCAACTTCATCAGTTATCTACTAAATTCTTAATTGTGCCCTTTTTACTACACAGTGATATTAGGTGTTAACTTACTAACTGAATACAAGGCTATTCTAAACGTTAACGATGTTAAGGCGAAAGCTGAAGTCGATGGCAAGTTAATCTGTTTGCAGTTCGAGAATTGGTTTTAAAAGGTGGAGAATACATCAAGTGTTTGAAATTTTTATTTTCGTCGAAATCATGACATTCCACTGAGCCTATTGGTCATAAATCAAGTATTCTTAGGAGATGGAACAGTCTTTTGATATCTCTAAAATTCTACATGATAAAGTAGACAGTATAGAAAATGCTTCTGGCGTAGAGAGGTAAGAGTTACTCGGTATCTTACAAACACATTTTGAAGTCTTTGTCGACAGACCTGTGTGAATTTAAAATAAACGAGAATACGAAGTTATTGTTCCATCTTACATTATTCCAATGGCATACATTGAAAGAGGAAAGAGTGGAAACCAAAATAAGAAGGGGATCAATCTGTCTGTGTTGGGTACACCAGGAGAAGAACATTTTGTGTTACTATTTCGTCTTTTAATTCTTTGTGCACTGGAGATGTGCTACTGTTCTATTTAGGTTATAAGTGTAAATAACTGTCTCCTGTTACCCTGGTGTAAGTAGAGTGATGTAAGTTTTAAGAGTGGTTGACCTTCCACTACAAGAAATTACTTTCCTGATTGCTGATAAGCATAATTTGCAATGAACTTCTGTTAATTTGTGAATGATGTCTCAGAAGTCTCCCATATTGATGCTATTTTAATATGTCTGAAAATAGATATATGAAGCTAGCAATCATCATCTGTTGACTGTTTATAACATGGAGATATTAATTGCCAACTCAAGCTGAATATGTATATTGTGAGAAACTGGACACAGTGTAAAAGTGATAGAGAAAGAGTAATGTATGCTATTTGTATAAGAAATACTGAGACCAAAAGGTAAGAAATGATGCACTCATAATGTAGAAAGAAGATGTTATTATGCTGTTGCAAAAATGGTACTTCTGCTGAGCAGCAATGAAGGAATAATAAGTATTGAATTGTAATGTGTATCTAGGGAAGAGATGTTTTTAAGAATAAATATTTTTGTAAGCCAATATGAAGCTCAACATGATATTTCAGTAGTGATGATGTGTGCAGGTGTTTTTATGGATTATTACTTAATGTATCCAGTAAGGGGTAAAGAAAGATTTTTCCCTCAGTAATGATGTTGTACGTGGTTTAATATTAACTTTACAGGTACACTGTAAAGCAGTGGAAACCAGAACCAAAACACATTTAACATTTGAACTTTTTCTTTCAGAACTGTGCTCTGTACATACGTCTTTTGTGGAATTCATTCAACATATAATAGAGCTACTTTGGGCTTGAAAAGTGATCTTTTAATTTTCAGGAATTTGCATGTTGTTAATGGAAAGATAGTTAACATGTTATTTTTTATCATCTCTTTTATCACCAGGAATGACAACGGTTTTGTAGTTGTAATGATACCAGTGAATTTGGAAATGCTAAGATGGTGTTACACATTAGATTTTTCTTCCAATAGTACAAGAAGTTGACTGATATATGACTGACATTTGTTGTAGTTTAAAAAGATTTTCTATTCTAATAGTATGTGTATAGTAATTATCTATTTTGAAGATCACCATAATTGTTCCTGATGTTACTGTACATGGTATATACGGTAGATAGCATTCTGGCCAGATAGATAAATGTACTTAACTTAAGAAATTAGATTGAAGTCTTTTCACTTCTGTAAGGTACTTTAGAAATGGAGATAAGTATTAAAGATTAACATTTGATACCAGATTGATGATTAACGGTTTATTTATTTAGCAGTTGGTCGAATTTTAGTGACAGAATTTTAGTGACAAATCTTTCTTGTTATGAGATAACAATTTCTAGGGTATGTATATCAGATAAGAATTTTAAATAATGCATATGTGCATGAAATTGTATGTTTCTCTGGACAGTTCATTATGGTATTAAGATGACTGTATCTAGTTACCTGATTCCTTTGAAAATTATGTTTCATGTTTTCCAGACACGCATGGGAGACGATTTTGGCTCACACATACAAACAAAGCTTAATACAAGTATTGATATTCAATCAATTTATACAATTCGGTGTGGCACTAAGTTGAGTGTCACACCATATCTGAGCTTATGGAAGGTGGACCAGTGCAAATACTTCTTATCATGGCAGTTTACAGGAATGATTGTAGCTCTTCAGATTCTGTGTTGTCAGTGGAGATTGTGACAAGACCCTTCATTCTCCCTGAGTCTATCTGGATAAAATACTTATTTTGAGCCCTTTGGATTGTCACTGGAGGTATGAAGCCAAAGTACTATGCTCCCTGAATCTGTGACAGGAAAGTGTTCATGCTATCGTGTTGATGCAACAGTGATACGCCTATATGTGGCAAAACAGTGGTTTGTGTTACATTTTGCAGTGATACTTCTTCCCGTTGCATGATGTGGTCTTCATAGGCTTTCTCAATAATTCTGAACAGACAGTTGTAAGCTTTTTAATACAATACTCTAAATGCCTGTATCTTTCCTATTTTATTTGAACTAGTTTGACAAGGTTTGTTATAAACATTTATACAGAATCATAATGGCTTTGTAAAGTTTTGTACCATGTTGCATGAATTGTGTGCATCTTCCTTACTTTTTTTGAATTGAAAGGAATTCTTACTTGTCCTGAAAGATCTCTTTTCAACATTTGTACAGCTAATTGCAATGACATTGTGAAGGTCTGTATCTTACTATAGAACAGTTTATATTTATGCCACGGTATCTGATGGAGCGAGATTACTGATTTACCACAGCAATCATCTTGTTATGACATGTCTCCTTTATCACAACAATTGTGTAATATGAGTTTATTAGTGGAAGCTGTGTACATTTGTTTGCAAGAACATACTGTTACTTGTATTTCCAGATATGTACAATATTTGTATATCTTTGTAAGTGGTCAAAGGAGTTATTTTATGCATTGTCACCCATCCCCGGGAATTTGTAACCACACATTTTGTACTATGCTTTCGTGACTGTCCCTTCTGGAGCATTTTCAAGTGTTTCCTGCTGTTCCATCAGAAGAAACTACTCTGCAAAATTCTTGTCTAATGGGAATGGGGTGCTTTCAGGGAAGTCTATAGTTATCGTCATGAAACATAATAACTGGTTATTAATGCAATACCACTCTCCCTATACGTAAATACAGAGTACGAAGTGTCTGGAATTTCGTACATGTGGGCATCATCATTTGAATATCTATGGAAAGATGGGGCTAATAAAGGTGTCAAACCCTCCTTGTTAGGTGAAACAGCATAATCAGAGCACTGAACCCACTGATGTATTCTCTCGTCATGTCCTATCCTTGCTGACAACAACATCGGCCCTCGTTCCAGCATGCGCACTGTACCACATTAAAATCAAGTACCCTCATTTTTCAGTAGAATATCCCATTTTCGAAAATCCCTTGATTATAACAATCTACATTACTATTGTTCTGTTGGCACACAATTCATCATATCTCAGGCTTGAACCCCATGAAAACATTTCCCCAAATTATTGTCACTAATATAAGCAGGAGTAGCACAAACGGCGCTTGTAGTTGATTTGCTAATACCATTTTAAAATCTTGAAATCGAACTTATCTATTTTTCAGGAAGATTTCGTGTAGTTTTGGTCATGAATGTTAATTAAGTTGCAAATTTGATAAATGTAGTTAACCTCTGTAACATTATATTCTATATTGAGACAGGTTACTTCCTTTGAAGAGAGTAGCAGTGTGTGTTCGACAGTCTGGCGACATACTTAGTTTGAAAAGGATGGAAGAGGTCCTGTCGTGTAGTAGAGGCAGTATTGCTTAAAACATATTTTCTAATAACATGATTTGAGGAAAAGAATTGAGTAAATGACATGATAGAAATGGGAGAATGATAAAGCCCATTTTTAAGGTAATTCAGTCTTTTTGTATTTGTAATAATTGTGTAGTTTATTATTGTCAGAAAATTGTGTATGGTTAAATTATGCTGTAGAAATTTTATAGTGAAGCACATGGATTTCTCTGATAGTTGAAACAAGTATCAAGGAAAGTAACTGTACACAGAATAGATATTAAGAAATATTTTGCTAACTTACCTGTGTGTGAAAACTTCATGAAAAGAGAGTACTGTTGTCATGGCTTAATGACGCGTAGTTAAACTTTGAGTCTTGTTTTTATGTAGTATTCATTAAGTTTAGTTCTTCATTTATCAATCTTTATGTTCATGACTGTTTGCATAACATCACAAGTGTCGTGCTGAGGGAATTTATGTGAAAATTGGTATGATACCATCATGCAGTGCACATCACAAATATGGCAAATGTAATTTGGTTTCAGGTGTCACCTCAATATTCCTAATAGTGACAGGCTGCAGAGAAGAAGAGCGTTCTGAGCGCATATAAAGACCAATAAAATTAATTAACATCAGAGTTGGTGTCCATTGTAAGGCACAATGATTGTCAGAGTCTATTTGTGAAAATCAGTTCAGAGGCTTAATACCAGTAAAAGATTTCAGTAAAGTGCTATCTTGTCAGTTTTCAGGCAGTGTTATCAGAAAATCATATGGATAAATTTTTATAATCATTTGCTGCATAGCTGCAATAATGGTTCCGGTACAATGATTTTTTACGAAACTAAGATACAGATAATAATATTAAGGGGAACATTTCAATCCGAATTACTCGTTTTGCTGTCAGGTAGCATATGTAAACTGCATTGAAAATGGATTTCTTTTTCGCAGCGAACTGTTTTATCCATGGGCTGGCCTGGAATTTGGTTTCTATACCTTGTGCTCCACATATTTGCACTGTAAATAAGTTTTCACATAGTTCTGTTGCCCTGAACAGAATGTCGATATGAAAACAAGTTCACGTGTTTCTTCGGTACCAACCTGAGACTTACATTCATAATTTTAGAAGTTTAACAAATTACTTGCAATGTTAAATGGTAGCTAACATTCGAATTACCTCCCATTTCTCGGTAATCCATCATTCTGCTGCACTCATTTCACCTCTGGAATTCTCACACCTCTGGAATTGCGTCCTTTGACGTCTAGGAAGCCTGCTGACGACGTGACCCGTACATCATCCGAATTTGGATTGATTAGAGTCATTCTTTAAGTAATTTACAGATTTCATGAACTTTGTTGTGCACACTCGCACTGTTCAATGTTTGTTGAATGTGTAAGTAACTAAGTGAAATACGATTGTAATAGATATTATTTCCACCATCTGTAATTCATTGTCCTTTTCTGTGGAGGTGTTGGCAGCAAGTATTATTTTGGTACTGATGCTTTCCCAGTGACTATATTTTACATTAGTTTTTTTTTCTGGAAGACTGATAGCATGGAGAAGGTGGTATTCTTCAAAGAACAAAGTTGATTGTTTGGAATACATAACCAAAGAGAGTGAAGGGCAAAAATTTTGAGTTGCGCTAAGCGAAACTTTGAAAAGTCTCTGCTACATGATTTGGAAGAAGAGTTCTGTAACAACGACAAAAGACAATTTTATAAAACTTCCCAAACTAAATTAGTGAAGTGTCAACCGCCTAGTCTAAGTTTTAGAAGGAAAAATGGCGAACTACCCATTATTAATAACCAAATCTAGATTAATAGCACAGTACTTCAAGAAGCCTCTCTTTTAACAAAGTAGAGCCCGAAAGTGCTTTTCGAAATTAAGAACCTTGTAACACATATCGATCTGAAGTAGATTTATATTATGTAACTGTGTATCTGCAATTTATGAAGTGCGTATTTTGTGTTGTTTAAACTCCTTGCTCTATGGCAAGAAAATTAGAGTTTTGTAATGTATATTTGAAGAAAGCAAAACAATATGTTGAAATGGTAAATTATTATAATACGAATATGGTTATATAAAGAAAATGTTTTTTAAAAGCTGGTATATTCTTGGGGCACTAGTATTTCAAATGGCTCTGAGCACTACGCGACTTAACTTGTGAGGTCATCAGTCGCCTAGAACTTAGAACTAATTAAACCTAAGTAACCTAAGGACATCACAAACATCCATGTCCGAGGCAGGATTCGAACCTGCGACCATAGCGGTCGCTCGGTTGCAGACTGTAGCGCCTAGAACCGCACGGCCATTCCGGCCGGCACTAGTATTTGTAACATTTAAACGCTAGAGGGAAATTCCTCCGCAACGGAAGTGGCATTGCGCGATGTGAAAGATGGCGGCTCCTTCGTGTGAACGGCACGCAGTATGTGGCTATCCTTAGCACCATACACTTCGACGGTGCTAAGAAGGCAATTTGAAGCTGCATTATAAGGGATTTGCCTCGGATGTGGATCTGGCAATTATTTCGTATTCACGGCATAATGGAATGGCTCTAATATGATGAAAATCTGACGCCAAGAAGAGATTTTAGGGAGCATTCGTAAATCAAGAGCCGTAAATAGTTAACCGTCATGTTGCCTGCCACCAATCTTCGCCACTGCTTCGCAAACTTCATACATTCAGTTAAGTAATGTAGATGGTAATGGACCAGTTAAGTTGTGTATCGCTTGCAAAAATAACCATACAAACCCTGAATTCGTGTCCGGAACCTCATTTTCAATCCTGATGACGAATCTACGCAGGATTCTCACCTAACTGCTACTAAAACCGAGTATCCTGATTTAAATGAACAAATGTTGCATTTATGTGTTTAAAAGTGATTTTTTTGTCTGAAGTAAAGGAGTAGTAAAAGTTAAAGCTAAAACCACAAAAGTGAAGTTGGATAGGCTTCTGCTAAAGTATCCTTAGTTTATTATAAAATACAGTTTTGAAGGATTACATGGAAAGATTGTGTAAATATTGCAGTCTAGAATATCTGCTTCACAGGTGATTAAAAGGCAAATACATAAAAATCCTTAATGAACAGTTGTACGATAGTAACGTTAGAAGTGAAGTTATGCTCATTTATAAAAACAGTGTGGTTTTGGTTTCTATCTTTAATGGTTCCTTTTTCGAAGTTAATTAAGTCCAGTGTTGTATTTTATTGTCTTCCAAAGTAATTTGTGTACTACTACAAGTGAAGTGAATGATTAGCTTTTAGAGTTAGTCATTGCTATTGTAATAATCAAAGAGTTTTGACTATTGTAACTATACGAGTTTATTTCCTTCAACTATTAAGAAAAAATTGAACTGTTACTGTTACTAAGGAAAATTGCTCTATTTATAGGAGCTTAAACAGTGTATTTATGATGTTATTCATCTTTATTTGTGGTTTTCATGTCAGTCAAAATAGAAGCCCCTCATGTCCAAATTTAGTTCTGCACTTCATGCAGTGACATTTCAGTATATGATTAAGTAATGTGCTCGAATGCGGCTGTCATAAGTATGAGCTTGGTGTAAATCTACTCCCCATAATTTATTGGTGTGTGCGTTATTGGTAACTGCTGCTATACACAGTGCAGAGTGCACTGCGTCAGTTTGTATCCTGTTTGGTATTCAAAGGGAAATCTCAACGAAAGCAACTTCAGTAATCAATATTCAATTTTCTCAAACGTGTATTTCCAAACTAATGTGTCTAATTTGGCAGGCGACCGCTCATTTTTCTATTCATTTACAATTTTACCACTTTCATGAACTCCCAAGGTTAAAGTCCGTTGGGTTTTTCTGTTACTTCCACCAAATTCGAACTTATATTCCGATACCTTTGTCCATTAGACGTACGCGCGGTCAAACTTCGAAATCCTCTCAGATGGTAACATTAGCGTGTTCACGGCACGTTAGAGTGATGTATACGAGAGTGATAAACGTTAGTGTTGTAGCTTCCATTTATAACTGAAATAGATCATATAATTAAAAAACACAAACATAAGGAGGTTTCTGAAAAGGATTCAGCTCTTAGAAATGCGGCAATATGTCAATGATGTCACGATTGTGAAACTTCAAGGTCCTTCAGAATCATTTGAATGAGCGATGACACAATCATCTTGGTAAACAACATGGGATACTTAGAAAGTGTGGGTCCTGCGTAGGAAAGATTATGAATTTGAAATTGATCATAAGGAAATACGGCGTTGTAACCTACGTAGACTGCGAGAAATCCAACGACTCTGTAGGTGTCGAATCTCTCTTCAACCATATGGACAAACAAACTTGGGTACTAATTAAAGAAATATTGGCAAAAACAAAGTCCAAAATAAAATTCCGTAGGGGAATGTATCAGAATCACTTGAAACAAAAACCGATGTAGGGCAAGGTGATGGTCTCTCCCCAGTGCTCTTCAATTGCATTTCGGAAAAGTTAGTAACAGAATGTAATTTCAGAATTCAAAGAAAGGAAATGAAAAACAGATTTGGATATAACAGCTGGAATGCCAAATTTAACCTTTTAAATGATTTAGAAATTTTTATAAAAATCATCGAGACAGAAACTGTGAAAATCAACCTGTTATTAGACTGAATTAGAAATTTCTTTCGAGGAGACAGAATTCATAACGAATGTTACGAATACTTCAAAATTCCAAAGTACTAATACTATAGAATGAACAGAATGAATAAATTTAATTAATCATAGAAAACAGTAGTGCCAAACAGTCTAGAGTAAGTAGTATAAAAAACAGAGACCAGAAAACGCAAACGGCTTGTCAATTAACGCAGGATATTTACAATAAAGAATCACTCTCAGTAAAAACAAAAATCCAACACTCCAAGATTGTCATAAAACCTTTATTCAGCGGAACGTTTAGTCTTCAACAAAAATGGAGAAACCGGAAAGTTCCATCCAAAAAATGTTGAGGGTACGTGTATGAGAAGAAATAACGAAAAAATGTACACCAAAACTGTAAAACTATCTGATGCTCTCAGGTAAAGGGTAATTTAGTTTTATGGAAAGAACCTGGAAAGATGGTCTGAAAAAATATTTGATCATTTCCACAAAAATCTCAAAACGCATATCATTTGGTCCAGGGATGCGAAAAAGGGCTTTGCACAAGTTAACGTTACAGAAGCAGATATTCTATACAGGCCACCTTTTCGGAACAAAATTATAGAGTTGGAGGATTTTCAGGAAAAGTTGAGAAAGCGCATCTCTGTATGGACAGATGATATAAAAAAAAGAACGTAGTGAAAGGCTGCAAAGCAGGAAAGAAGACAAAATCATGAACTTAATTCACCTGGATCGTGGATAGTCGAACTCGATGGAAGATGAAGAAGACAATATTTACAGAGAGCGACATGTGTGTAATTATGTCTGCGCGTGCCCGACACACACACACACACACACACACACACACACACACACACCCGCGCGCGCGCTCGCGGTATAAATGCACGAGCGCTAAGAAGTAAAGGTAGAGAGAGAGAGAGAGAGAGAGAGAGAGAGAGAGAGAGACAAATACGCTCCCTGACATTACGATGTCCAGCTACATCAATATGTAGAAAACGTGACGTGCTTCCAACGTGAGCGATATGTATAACTTCCCCCTAATCTCTGATGCGCCATAGAGGCCCCAAGTCAGAAACTAATCTCGACTGTTCGCTCTCGATACGTGATGTGTCGAACTGGTCGCTCCCATAAAGGGACTGCGGGGAATAATTTACCACGTCCGCTGTAACTCAGCATTGCGTGAATACTACGCGGGAGTTATTTCCCCTCGTGAATGAGGCACCAAGTCGTCTATGGATTAACTACTGAAACCACAACATCAGTATTTTGGCTCCCAACGAATGAAGGGATAGTCTTCTCCCTGGCATTCGAAAACAGATAAATTTGTTTCGAAATTATTATTATAGAGTGGAAATTCATTATTACTATTGTGGTATCAGCAAAATACACGAACTGTATGAAAAGAAATGGCGGGAAATGCATGAAAAAGCAACGGCTACAATGCCTTTTTTCGTATTTGTTTCCTCCTGCTAAGGTGCCATAGACGAGAGTAGCACATTTTTTGTGTAGATCTCCTCTCAGGCACAGCTCAGTACTTATTAATGATACCTGTTTACTATAAATAAACATTACACGAGGTTTACAAGTAAAAACCCACATGATTAGTAATTGCGCTCAACAGAATTTTGGTGAAGTAGTGTCCAGTGAACCTGCTACTTAAATCAGCGACTATAAATTAATTACAAACTTACAGCTAGAATCGTGGAAGGGCCTATCAACCGACAAAACAATTTTTCTCGTTCTTGTAATGAGAAATTCAAATGTTCTGATGAGAATTCTGACAATTCGTTATCGATATAAGTTTACAATGTCTTTGACTATTTTTTCTCCTTTTTCTTCCTCTCTGCCTCCGTACATCTGTTACCTGCTTTTTTTCCTCTTCCCTCCTCGTTCGCCACTTGGCAAAGTCGCACAATATATTGTCTATCCATCTTGCTTACGGTAAGTCTATGCTTCTGGTGGAATACAGTCTTCCTTTCAATATTCTTTGGGAATCTTGTCATCTTCCATCATCATCTCATGTTCTAACCGTAGTATTCTCTGAGATTTCATCCTTCCCATTTATCGCAGATCCATGGATTTTTCGCGAAGGTTTCGTTTGAATGGTTTAGGCTGTCTACATTCCATTCTATGTATTCTACCATCATAGTTTGTTCTTAGCCATATGTAACAACTTGCGGTTCGAAGGAAAGTATACTTTTACCTTCACATTCGCTGTCCTTGTAATTAGAGTCTTCTAAAATACCTGGAGATTTGCAAAATAGGCTGCTCTTTCTACAGTTTGAAACCTTTGTCAAATATATTGCCAGACTTTATTATCGCTCGTCAAAAGGACACTTGGGTAAATGAAGCAGTTGTCATAATTTAGAAAAATCGTTGGAACACTTCAGATCATGTGTTATTCTTCTGTACTTAGAGTAAGTCAACATCATTTATTTTGTTTTATTGTTATTTATTATACATAAATGCGAAATATACTACAGCACTGTGAAATTAGGAGAAAGTGATACAGTAGATTCATTGCAACTGATGTGAAGAGGATCATAACGGCACTTTACACTACTAGGTAAGAAGAAATGAAGCAGCATTTAAATGAAGCACTCTGATGCGGGGCAGCTGTGTGCAAATTCTCTTCATCATATACACAATAATTTCCCACTGAACCTACCAAGTAACTTCAATGTGTATGTCACAATCTGGCTTTGCTTCACTCATTTTCCGCAACAGCTGATTGGAAAATTTGGATATTTGTGGTAAGGTCTTATGGAACCAAACTGCTGAGGTCATCGGTCCCTGAGCTTACACACTACTTTATTTGACTTAAACTAACTTACGCTAAGGACAACACACACACACCCATGCGCGCGAGGGAGGGTTCGAACCTCCGACGGGGGGAGCAGCGCAGACCGCGACAAGACGCCGTAGACCGCGCGACAATCCCTCGCCAACAGCGGATTAAAATCACGTGTTACACATTTTAAATATGTCAGTCATGCACAATAATGATAGAAGCTGAAGAAATGAATTAAAATTTGTACTGTGATATGGACTTGAACCAAGATCTCCTTGCTTTCGTGGCAGATGTGCTAGCGATTACACCACCAGAGGAGTGTGGTAGCACTGCTGCTAGCACTATCCTAGTCCAACGCCCTCAGTAACACGAACGTCGATTCACGTCTTCAGCCTAGCAAGCAAGAAGGCACGGGTTCAAGCAGCAGCCGTGGCACAAATTTTAATTCATTTCTTCAGCTTCTCTCATTACCGTAGATGAAGTTGAGACTCAAGTACCTCGAGGAAAATGTGATTATACCTTATATGTTTGTCATATTTTAAAGTAGATGCATGTTTATTTTGTAAGTACGAAAAACTGTTTTGTTTTTCTTTCTTTTAACGCAACAGCTGATCGCCGGCAGAATACGTGACGCCTCCGAACACCAAGCCGTCCCGAGTCGCTGGCCACCAGCTGCAAATGTGCCAGAAGCAGTCGCTCCACGGAGAAGCGACCGCCATGAAGGCCGTCCACACCTTGGGACAACGTGGGCCGACTCGCCCAGTTTCCTCTCATGGAAAAGAGAAAAAAATATAGTGTACTGGGATGTTTTTCTGTGAAGAAAATGACTTAAAAGTTTTCAAAAAGGGTGGAACTGTAACTAGCCAAGCCTTATAAGCTGTCGTATGAGCGCCCTTGATCACTATTGTCCTAGGATGTTTCGCTCGTTGATGGCGGTTGAGATCTGTTATTTCTATTAAGGAAGTTGCGTAATTTATTCTCTACTGACTTGTTGTTGTTGTTGTTGTTGCGGTCTTCAGTCCTGTGACTGGTTTGATGCAGCTCTCCATGCTACTCTATCCTGTGCAAGCTTCATCATCTCCCAGTACCTACTGCAACCTACATCCTTCTGAATCTGCTTAGTGTATTCATCTCTCGGTCTCTCTCTACCATTTTTACCCTCCACGCTGCCCTCCAATACTAAATTGGTGATCCCTTGCTACCTCAGATTATGCCCTACCAACCAATCCCTTCTTCTAGTCAAGTTGTGACAAAAACTCCTCTTCTCCCCAATTCAATTCAATACCTCCTCACTAGTTATGTGATCTACCCATCTAATCCTCAGCATTCTTCTTTAGCACCACATTTCGAAAGCTTCTATTCTCTTCTTGTTCAAACTATTTATCGTCCATGTTACACTTCCATACATGGCTACACTCCATACAAATACTTTTAGAAACGATTTCCTCATCTTTAAATCTATACTCGATGTTAACAAATTTCTCTTCTTCAGAAACGCTTTCCTTGCCATTGCCAGTCTACATTTTATATCCTCTCTACTTCGACCCTCATCAGTTACTTTGCTCCCCAAATAGCAAAATTCCTTTACTACTTTAAGTGCCTCATTTCCTAATCTCATTCCCTCAGCATCATCCGATTTAATTCGACTACATTCCATTATCCTCGTTTTGCTTTTGTTGATGTTCATCTTATATCCTCCTTTCAAGACACTATACATTCCGTTCAACTGCTCTTCCAAGTCCTTTGCTGTCCATGACATAATTACAATGTCATCGGCGAACCTCAAAGTTTTTATTTCTTCTCCATGGATACCTATTCCGAATTTTTCCTTTACTTCCTTCAATGCTTGCTTAATATACAGATTGAATAACATCAGGGAGAGGCTACAACACTGTCTCACTCCCTTCCCAACCACTGCTTCCCTTTCATGTCCCTCGAATCTTATAATTGCCATCTGTTTTATGTACAAATTGTAAATAGCTTTTCGCTCCCTCTATTTTACTCTTTCCACCTTTAGAATTTGAAAGCGTGTATTCCAGTCAACATTGTCAAAAGCTTTCTCCAAGTCTACAAATGCTAGGAACGTAGGTTTGCCTTTCCTTAATCTTTGTTCTAAGATAAGTCGTAGGGTCAATATTGCCTCACGTGTTCCAATATTTCTACGGAATCCAAAATGATCTTTCCCGATGTCGGCTTCTACCAGTTTTTCCATTCGTCTGTAAAGAATTCGTGTTAGTATTTTGCAGCTGTGACTTATTAAACTGATTGTTCGGTAATTTTCACATCTGTCAACACCCGCTTTCTTTCGGATTGGAATTATTATATTCTTCTTGAAGTCTGAGGGTATTTCGCCTGTCTCATGCATCTCCACTGATTTACGACTTTAATTTTAGCTATTGATGTGCCGTTGCCTCATGATATGAATAAAAGTTGAAGATTGGTCGTAGTTGGCAGTACTCATTACTACGTATCAAAATTTTATTCGGAGTATTTTAGCTGAAAGTGCAGCCCACATTTCAGATAACAAAAGGATTACATTACTGTGAATATTTTGTAGTTCTTACGTGTATGCAGTCTGTGCTGATCACAACCAGATACACTCTAAGACAACTGAATAAGTAAATAAATAAATGAGAAGACGCACCAGGAGGAAGGTATGCAATATGTTCATACATGTACCGACGGAATTTACAATTGTATACTTTTGCGGCCGATGGATGAATGTGTAACGGTGCAGCGGAGTTTCACATCTCAGCTGGCAAGGAGAGTAAAGAGGGACCGTGTCGATACCAGCCCACAATGTCTTTTCGAATTTCATTTCGTGTATTCAGTTGGAGAGTAACTGTGCCTCGCAGATGAGACGCGTGAACAATATACAGCATTCAAGAGAGGACGTGAGAAGCCGGTTGGAGTAACTGATGAATCACTCGACATCTGAGTAGGAGCGATGCCACTATCCGACATGTTGCCAGGAATGGCTGAGCTACGTCCGAACACAGCATCAAGAAGAAAGCGGTCGACCTAGAGAGATGAGTGAACGTGAGGACCTAACGGTCGTCACAGAAGCACTCGGAGCCCCAGAGCCATCAACATAATCGATCCGACAGGCAGCTGGTGCTTCAGTGACCACAAGGACCACCAATAGGCGGCTCACAGAATAGGGACTGAGGTCACGGCGCTCCTTGCCATTGACCTCTGCACACCAACAAACACGTTTCCAATGGCACCGGGCACATCCGGCCTGGAATCTCGTTGACTGGAGTAGAATTGTCCTCAGTGAAGACTCGAGCATCGAACTGAGCTCCGATGACCAGCGAAGACGTGTCTGGGGTCTGGGACCCTCCACCCCCCCCCCCCCCCGGACAATTGGTTGTGGGTGGGAGGTGTACCATGCTGAGTACTGCACGCCTTAAGGCCAGCTAACGTGACGGGCTGGCCTGCCGTTTCGTTTCACTGCAGAACTCCGTGGCACACTTATAGCACAGCAGTACGTTGACGATGTTTTACGCACCGTTCTTTTAACCTTCGTGACAAGCCGTCCAGGGCTCACATTTCAGCCGGCACACGGCTGGAGGTTTCACCGGGTGCCTTCGTGCTTGCCATGCCCTGCTTTGGCCAGCAAGGTCACCGGACCTCTCTGCGACTGAGCACGCTTGGCGTGTTCTGGTCAGGACCCTCCAATCAGCTCCACATTTTGACGGTCTAACGCACCAACAGGATGGAATTTGCCACGATATCACTCAGGAGCACCTCAAACAACTCCGTCAACCAATCCCAAGCCGAATGACTGCTCACATAAAGATTAAAAGAGGATTAATTCGTAACTGACTTGTTGAATTGTTCAATTTGTGAAAGTCTTTCTCTAGAATAAATAAAAGAAATCCGAAATTACAATAATCTGTTCGTCTATTCATGTAAGTCAGATCTAGCAATTTCTGTCCTATTCAGATGATTCCATCGTAGAGCGACGTTCTCTCTCTCTCTCTCTCTCTCTCTCTCTCTCTCTCTCTCCCAGAGAGCACTTCCCTTATCATGGTGTTCGATCTCGTGGAATTTGGTCATCATAGATTGAGTTTTGGAACTTTCTTGCAGATGGATATTATTTTTTTGTGTGGATTACGAAATAGGGTGTATATAATTTCCGAATTCCTATTAGTCAGGTAAAAAATTAAGTAAGCGTAACACCACTAATGGTGGTACAGACAATAGTGCTACAGGTCCAGCTCTCACGCTGAGTAATAAAGCAAACTATAAATGTAATAACCAGAGCGAAAACGTTTCTTTCTTTGAGTTAATACGGTAACTTGTAGATGTAATAAGACACAATACACAGATCTCACATATAATGCTACCAGCCGTGACACTGCAGTACCCTGCAATGATGGTGTAATAAGAATCTACGTACTATTTTAGAGCAACCAAGACGAGAAGCAACTGCTACGGTCGCAGGTTCGAATCCTACCTCGGGCATGGATGTGTGTGATGTGATTTAGTTAGGTTGAAGTAGTTCTATGTTCTAGGGGACTGATAACCTCAGAAGTTAAGTCGGATAGTGCTCAGAGCCATATGAACAATTTTTTCGAGAAGCAGCTGGCATTTTCACTGCAAAATTGAGTAAGACATGCCGTACGCTGTACTGAATAGCGACGCTCAGATAAATCACTATCGTGTGGGTTTTCTTTTGTTTCTGACAAAATAACATTTTATGTCACTCATAACTGGTTTCACCCGCGTTCGTGGCCGAGGTCGCAACAGTCTGGCTTTAAAGGCCGCGTGGAGAAGATGTGTCGTACTTCTGTATGTGGAGTGCTACTCATTCTGACCGCGGGATTTGCGCACTGACATCATGGCAAACAAGTACAGAAAATCGACATTAGCTTTCAATTTTTGTCTGGAATAAGCACGGCTGAAAGCCTTAGATGTGGAGCGTATCCTCCGTGAGGAAGCAAAGAACCCTCCTTCATAGCTTCTGGGTATCGACCTGTCGATTCTCAGTAACACCGATTATGTCAAAATGATCAATGATGTTGCGTACGAGGGCGTTTTTAACGTGACCAAACAGGGACTTCGTTTCCGTCACGCTGATGGTAACGTCGGCGTGGTCAAATCACAACATGCCGGATCAGACATTACAATTATTCGCTTGTTCGAACTGCCATTCGGGGTACCTGCAGAGGGCATCATAGCGTCTTTCCGGCCATACGGCGCTCTTCATGGTCACAAGGTAGAACGCTGGGCCCAGTCTCGCCGGTCAAGCAGAAAGGCCGCAGTCGGGACAACCTGAGAGTCGGCCGAGGAGTGACGTTCGACATCATCTGCGCAGCAATGTTCCGTCTTGTCTGACCATCAGTGGATATCGGGCCGTAATCATGTACGATGGACAGCCGCGTACTTGTTCTGGGTATGGGAAAGCGGGTCATATCTGAATGTGTGCAGCGATGGATAACGCAGCTGCCAAATGCAGGGAGATCGCCGCCCGCTACCCGGTGGCTCTCGGAATCACATGAACATCTGATGGACAGTGATCCGCTCCTTCCTGAACCGGTGCCGGCCAAGGTGGCTGAGCGGTTCTAGGCGCTACAGTCTGGAACCGCGCGACCGCTACGGTCGCAGGTTCGTATCATGCCTCGGCCGTGGATGTGTGTGATGTCCGTAAGTTAGTTAGGTTTAAGTAGTTCTAAGTCCTAGGGGACTGATGACCTCCGCTGTTAAGTCCCATAGTGCTCAGAGCCATTTGAACCTGAACCGGTTGTGGAGGAGGTGAGTCACAATGTGACTTCAGCCATGTCCTCAGTTCCGGTGGTTGCTCCAGTTGTGTTCGTAGCAGACTGTGATGTCGAACGTCACTCCTCGGTCGACTCTCAGGTTGTCCCGACTGCGGCCTTTCTGCTTGACCGGCGCGACTGCCTCCTGTCGCCGGACACGGAAGGACGACTGCGTAAACAACGCTCCCCTAAATGACGCAAGAGGAGGCTCCGTACGAAGTGGGAACGGGTCTCTTCTCCCTGACCAAGTGTTACGCTCACCACCTGTTGAACAAACCAACGCTTCAGCGTCTGAGACCATGGACGACGGCGTCATCCGTGTGTCTGTGGCACGGCGGCCGTCAGTTGCTACCGTATCGACGGAACGGAATGTTTCTGCTTCTGAACGACCTACGGAAGAAGGAACGAGACCAGCGGTGTCGGCAGGTGTTGAACGTATTGATACCACGGCGATGGAGTCACCGCTGGCGTGGAGAGAGGATTCTGGGAAAACAGCAGGTGCCTCCGGCGTTATGGGAGGCGACCTGTTGATTTCACCTTTTGCACCGTGCGAGGGGCGCCGGCAACGCCTGCTGCCGATAACCTGCGCATCTTCACAGCAGCGGTCTGCCTTCCCCCACC
Source organism: Schistocerca piceifrons (assembly GCF_021461385.2). NCBI lineage: Eukaryota > Metazoa > Arthropoda > Insecta > Orthoptera > Acrididae > Schistocerca > Schistocerca piceifrons. The sequence goes on along the minus strand of NC_060140.1, from coordinate 50,134,758 downwards.
ACGGTAGGGCGCAGCTCCAAGCAACCGTATCGCGACACTGAATTTCAACGGCTTCCGTTCGCCGGTCAAGTTTCGTCTACTCAAAGAAAATGTATCGGCTTCGGAACTAGATATTCAGTTTTTACAGGAGTCGAATTTAGCAGTGCTACCACTGATAGTACGGTACGACATGCATGCCTCTCACAGCGGTCAGCTTGGTCGTGTAGTGGCGCTGTATGTACGCGAAGGAATTCTGATTGACGCCATCATCTGTCTCTCGTCTGCAAGGAATATGGAGTATATGATTCACTCAACGCGTTTCATTAATGACTATCCGCCTTCTGGTACCGGACACGGTTTTATGCGGAAGAGATTGCCCCACTGGTCTTAGGTCTACATGACCATCTTCTCTTTGGAGGGGACGTTAACTGCGCACTCGGCTGTAGAGACCAACATTCGAATTTTACAACATGCCCAGGAGCTGTGTCTCATTGTTCGCGATCTAGCCCTATGGGATACCTGGAGGTACGGCAAGCGGACGCCTTGGGATTCACGTTTCACACTATCCATTCGGCAAGTCGGTTTAATTGCATTTGTGTCTCCCGTGGGCTGGTTGATGCAGTGTTCGATGTAGAGCGCTGGCCTTTGGTGTTCTCTGACCACTTCGCGTACCTGTGTACACTGATCCATACCCGCCAAGAGGTTTGGAGCTTCCGGGCTCCATGGAAACTCAACAGTCAGCATCTGCAGGATCCTGATCGTCCCCAGCGTATGACTGACACGTGGATGAGGTGCGAATGGCGTCTCCGGTTCCACGCATCAGTGGTGGATTGGCGGCTGTAAAGTGCCAAAAGGATGAACCGTCGTACATTCGTCTTGTACAACAGGGAGGTGGCAGCTTGGCGCAGACTTCTACTTCAGCGCCCTGTGCGACCTCCGTTGCCAGCCACATTTACCGGAAGTACAAACCGAAACCAGCATGATTAAGGCGAAGCTACTAGCAGAAACCGCAGGGAGCTGTGGAGGCTACCCACAGACCTGATGCGGTCGATCCGGAGAATCCCACCAAGTTCTTATTGTGCACATTTGCAGACACCGCGGACGAAATTTTGTCGCCGAACTCGTAGATCGCCGTACGCAGTGGGTCACCTGCCTAGTGGATATAGTAAGTTGATTCGTCAAACATTATCGCCGAATCTACCGTGACGATGATGGGTCTGTCCTGGACTTCGATCCTATCGCCGTGGCATCACACGCGCACTCACACTTGTCAAGGGGATTACATTGGATGGAATCTTTCATCTCCGAGGACGTCACTACCGATATCTTCAGGAGTTCATTTTGCTAGATGCCAGGCATCATCTATATCATACTGAATTTTATAGTGCTTTTTGTAGTCTCATGTCTGCACGATGGACGGAGATGTATAATGAAGTGATCACGTCTCAGCTGCGATTCCGCCAGCTTCTGTCGAGGGTATCATTGTTCGTAAACCAACGCTTGGAGTAATTACGGGCCACTACCGTCCCATCACCTTATTAAATAATGGTTACAAGACTTTTGGGCGGTTATTGGTTGTATGCTGCAGACCCCTCTTATCACGTTTCCCTTCCGCCGAGCAAAATACGCCAGGCGGCACAGTGCACAGTTAACGTGCAGACACACACTGGAGACTATCGTGAAGTGACTGCGCTGGCAGAGAAGTGCAGACTTTGTGCGGCGATCGTAGCTGTACGTTTTGACAACGCGTTTGACAGGGTGCGCCATGTACTTCTATACTCTGTCATAGAACGGATGGGCTTCCCTGCCCAGTTCATCAGCGTCATTAGGCGGCTCTTTAGCAGCGCGCGCTCGTTGATCCTGGTCAACGGTCATGTGGCGGTTCCGATACCGATTTAGCGGTCGGTCCGCCAAGGCTGCCCCCTATCCAAGTACCTACATGCAATGGCGCTGGAGACGCTCATAGCCCTTCTCCCTACGCAGTTGTCCGGACTCTCCTTACACGGTTACAGCTTCCGGTATGGAGCATAAGAAGATGACCTCCTGCTGCTGGTTCGTTCTCGGGAAGAGGTCGCAGAGATACTCGACACCATTACCCTCATGGGAGGGCGGCTAGGAGTGTGGTGAATGTGAGCAAATCCACGGCGCTGTCTATTTGTCACGAACTATCGCCCTGTGTCCAACGTATCCAGTATCTTGGGATCACTTTTATGTCGTCAACACGCATAGCGGGGGTAATCTTTCGTCAAATTTTGAGAACTACCGGCATGGAGACGAGTCAGAACTCACACCGCTGTCTCTGTCCTTTGCAGCGTGTTGCCTACCTGAATGCCAATGTGGCATCCAGAATGGTTCAAATTGCAAATTCTGCCAATGTCAATTAAGAGAGGACGCAGTACTCAAGTGGCATTCGGATGTTTCCTGACGACTGGGCCTATGTTCAATGAATGCTGTGACACACGCACTCGTCCCCCCTCCCCGTGCAGGAGGGCTTCGTCTTACGAACGTCCGCTATCGTGCAGCGGCAATTTACACGGCCGCGATGCACATACAACGCCGCGGTGTCGAGGCTACTTTTACACATCATTTACTTGCTGTTGTAATGGTACTTTGACTTCCGCAAAGTTATAATTTACGATCGCGCACGCAGAAGAGCGCTGCACCAGCGACCGATTTTATAAATAATTTTGATCTTTTTTTTACTTTTGCGTAGTTTTTTTGTTTTTAAGAACTAATGGAGGTCTCTCTCTCTTGTCTTGATACGAAAGACGTGTATCTTTCCGTGATGTGTTGAATGTGCTTTTGGTGAAAATTAAAATTACGTAGCAAAGCGATGTTGTTTCAATAGCTAATGAGGAGAAGATAATAAAAGGTCACACTACAATTGGCGTCCTGGTGACAGGACTTGCAATCTTCGGATTTGATACAAGTGCAGTTCGGATTGATACAAGTGCAGTTATTATAAATTTTGGACATTTTATCTAATTTTAACCACTTAATAGCATCAGAAAATGAATTTAGACTAAGTCTTATTCATTTCAATTGTAATGTTACGTGCATGAAATTTACAACAATATTGTTTTCCCTGTAATTTGTGTTAATTTTCATTTTCATGCTGAGGAAATTAATTTGGTAAAAAAAAGGGAAAAGGATAACGTTCCATAAAATAATTTGCACGGACGCGAAAGAAAAATTTAGGATTGAAAACTGTATATTTGACGCTACATTTGCAACGTAAGACTGAAAAAAATTGGTGAGTACAGAAATTTACATTTTTTTCCAGTTTCAGACAGCCATCTGTATTTCCTTTATTCCGATCCATTTATTTTTAAATAATTTTTTTCAAATTGTAGTTAAAATTGATTTACTACTGTTATTGGAAATGGTAAGTGAAGAGCATATTCACAGTCATTTATATGTGAGAGGGAAATTTCAGTACCAGTTTAATAATTCAATTTCTAATTAGAAATCATATAGAAATATCCATTTCCATAAGAGAAATTTCAGATTTCAACATATCATATTTAAAAAATTTTTTTTTACCATTGGAAAATTTTATTTGCAATTAATTATGAAAATCGCAAGATGGACGCTAGACGCGTAGAAATTGTTTCCGCGGACGAGCTTAGTGAAAGTGACACATTGCAAAACATGTCCGACAGTCAAATGAATATTGAACTTAATAGGGAGGATGTTCAAGACATAATTTTACCGGATCGATTAAGACAACAACCCCTATTTTTAAACAGATATACAGGCGAATGGAGAGTGAGTATTACGCCACAAAACGTGACATTGACGACATCAACTTCAGAACTAGACATCAATCAGACACGAAAAAAGTGACGAAACTAAGACACAGGACTCTGAGATTTTCAACCAGATTCTGAAGTTTCTTGGTGACCAAAACAGAAAATGTGACAAAAGATTTGACGCTTTAGACGAGAAAAATGAAAATTTAAAACGTGACATTGGGAAATTTGACACTAAATTCGATGAACTGACATGGGACATAAAACAAAATTTTGAAAAACAATCGAGACAAATTGCGGACTTGACAGACACCACCAGTAGTCTTGGAAGGAAATTTACTGACTTATCAGACAAGGTTACGAGACAAGAAAAGGTATTTCTGGAATTCAGTGACGAGACAAAAACTGACTTACAACGATGTAATGAGAAATTGTTAACAGTAGTTTTTGAACAACAGAAAACCAGTACCCAAGTTGACGAATTACGACAGTCACACAATTCCGTAAAAACAAACCAAGAACACTTAGACCTGACGATTACAGTCCTTTCAGACAGATTAAGTGATGTAACATTGGAGCAGAAATCCTTACAGGAAAAGTTAGAAAAGCTTGAAGACAGAGCAGATGTAGCATCTTTAAAGAATGACACAACTCTAGCAAAAAAACTTGTACATGAATGCAAATTATGTGATGATTATTTAGATGAGAAGTTTGAGACAATGACACAGATCATTTTAGATAAGACAAAGGAACAAGGTAAAGGGAGAAACAGATAATATTCAGAAAGAGGTACGTAAACTTAAAGAGAATGTAATACCAAGTTCGTCAGTGATACCAAAACCCATAACAGACAACCAAAACATAAATGAGAATCATAATAATGCTAGACCCAGCACACAGCCGAAAATAGAATTACCAATGAGTGACACAAATCCCAATGAACCATTTTCAATGCTACCACAAGATCAAAATTACTATCAGACATCACCACATACTATGCACAGTTTGACACAAAGTACAGGACCCATAATACCATCGGGAGTAGCTGATGAAACATTAGTACGACATGGATACTTTCAGACATTTTCATGTGATGAGAAAGACAAAGTGCATCCGATTGTTTTCATCCGCTCTTTTGATGGTATTTTCCCGAGACATTGGTTAGAAGCCGATAAAATTCGATATGTTACAAATTTGTTACGTGGAAGAGCAGCTAAGTGGGGAGCAGCAATTAAAAGACGATGTTTAACATTTGAACAGTTTGAACAAGCATTTCTTGAGGAATTCTGGTCGATCACAGAACAGCAAAGTTTAAAACGAGAAGTATACAATCCAGAAATTTACAACCCGAAGAAAGAGACTTTACGACAATACTTTGAACGCTACCTAGACAAAACATTATATTGGAGAAAACCAGCAGATTTACCAGATGTAATTAGAACACTTAAAAGCCACATACCATTTCCTTACCGTGATAAATTAATAAGAGTGTCCGAGGACAACATAAAGAATTTTTTCAGTTATGTTGATGAGATAGATGTTGTTTACAGAGATGAGATATGGAATTTCAATCAATTGTATCCAATCCATCCAAGCAATTCGCGCACGCACAACAGAAATGACAGAGGCTATAGGAATCCGCCTCCGACACCACAACAAAACACTCAAAAAAACAATTCACACTACAGTGGGACAAATCCATTCAATATTAGGAGAAACAACTCGTAGCATTGGCAAGGAAACAGTAATTATTACTATAATGGTTATCCGAACAGTAATTACAATCAGAACAATAACAGTTATATTCAAAATAACAACGACAGAAGAAGGAACCGAAATTATAGAGATCAAAGAGGAGAGGATAACAGGTACCATCCAGGATATTTTCAGAGAAACAACATCCAACAACATCCAAACATGTATTGCAGGAATAACAGTAATGACAATACCAGTTACAGTCATGGGCGAAATAATGTATGGGGAAATCACAATGGACAACCGCCACAACACATGCAATACAGCAACCCTCAATTTGTATCTAACGGAACTCCCGATGCGACGCGGGGTAATGTCAACAACCAAACAGCTGATACTTGGGTGACGCGCGACAGAAATGTAAATATTATTGAGTTGGGCAATGAACCCAACCCGCAGCAACAACCGAATTTGCCGGAAAACGAACGACGACCGAGCTAAGCGCTCGAGTTACGGTCAATAGGGAGCAGAGCGCAACGGAACCGACGATTTGTTTTCTCCGATATGATGACAGTAAGAAAATAGAAAAAGAATTATATCAGGATGTAGATTTTAATAGTACCAGTAAGACAAAGAAGATTATTCAGGCTATAACACGAGTTATGATTGGTAGTTATGAAGTGGAAGTAATGTTAGATACAGGAGCAGCAGCAAGTGTCATTTCAATGTCCTTATATAATGAACTCAAACAAATAATGAACATACAAACATTGCCAGTACAGAATTGTCACATTATAAGTGCCACCGGTAACAAATCAAAGAATGTGAAATTTCAAGTGCTAATTAACTTCACATTTTCAAATATACCACTCAATTACAGTTTTCTGGTAGTAGACAAAGTAGTTATGCATTGCATATTAGGAATTGACTTTTTGAATGAATATCAAGCAATCATAGATTTAGGAAAAGGGAAATGTCATTTAACCATAAACCAACAACAACTGACAATAGAGTTAACACAGGGCAAAAACTTAAACAGTAAACAAGGTAAATTTGAACAGTTACATTTTGTGTATCCACCAGCAATAAACATATGTGATTTAACTTTTAATGAAGCTGTATCTCAGGGAATTAAACCTAATGATTTATATGAGAAATGCACAGAATCTGAATATCTGACAAAGGAACAACAACTTGAATTACTTGAAGTTTTGCAGCAATTTGCTGAGGTATTTGTGGAAAAACCTGGAATTATTAGAGGCTATACTTATGAGATGGATGTTAAACCACACAAAACATACTGTAGAACATATTATAATATTCCTTGGTCAAAGAAACCCGCAGTTTTGAAAGAGATTGAAAAAATGCAAGCTTGGGGTATCATTGAAATGTCACATTCACCATATTGCAGTCCGATACTAGCAGTTAATAAAGAGGATGGTAGTGTAAGGTTAGTGCTGGACGCACGAGAAATTAACAAAGTTATAATTCCAATCAACACACGACCTATTAATTTGGAAGAACAACTTTTAAAATTTCATAATGTACAGTATTTAACCAATATCGACCTCCGCTCATCATTTTGGCAGGTGAACCTCCATAAAAACAGTCGTAAATACACTGCATTTCTATGTGAGGGACGTAGTTATCAATTTTGTGTTCTACCCTTTGGTCTACGAGTGAGTGCTGGAGTATTTATTGAAGCCTTAGATGCTGTTCTTGGACCACAATTGTTATCGCAAATCACAGTTTATGTTGACGACATTATCATTGCAACCACTACTTGGGAAGATCATGTAAATCTTTTGAAGCAACTTCTGACTAAATTTTGTGACGCAGGTGTCATTATCAATTTATCAAAGACGAAATTAGGGAGGAGAGAAATGAAATTCCTTGGTCACATCATATCAACTGAAGGCATTTATCCAGACTCAAGAAAAATTGATGCAATAAAGAATTTTCCATCCCCACAGAATCGTAAACAACTCAAAGCCTTTCTTGGTCTATCTTCATTCTTCAGGAAATTTGTACCCTACCACCTTCTTAACAGTCCACATCTTCTATCTTTACTCAAAAGAAATAATATTTGGAAATGGACAGAGTTCTGTCAGACAGATTTTGAAGCGATTAAGAATGCTTTAGTTAATGCACCGTTGTTATGTCATCCTGACATGACGTCAGACTTTTGCCTAGTAACAGATGCAAGTTCCTATGGGCTCGGAGCATTTTTATTCCAAATTCATGTAGAAGATGAACAAACAGTCATCAAACCTATAAGTTTTGCTAGCCGCACGCTCACTGAATGCGAAAAGTCACATTCAGTGACCGAGCGCGAAACACTTGCCATAGTATGGGCGTTTCGCAAATTTCGCTACTTTCTATGGGGAAAACGTACTAAGCTTTATACTGATCATCAAGCTCTTTCTTTCCTGCTATCATGCAAGTTATTACATCCACGTCTTGCACGCTGGTGTGCATCGCTACAAGAATATGATTTTGATATTATATATATAAATGGAGAATCCAACATTATAGCCGATGCTCTATCTCGTTTGCCACAAGGCCTACAAGAATTTTCAGATGTGACAGAACAAACATCAGATTTTAAAATTTTACTCATGTATGACGGTACATTTGCACCTTACTACAAAAACATGTGCAGGAAGTTAGCCATATTGCAGGACAATGATCCCAGGTGGATCCAGATAAAGAATAAATTACGTGCAGGAACAGACCCACATCTTGAAAAATATTACACGTTAAACAAAGAAGTATTATTTCACCGACGAAACCCTGAATCACAGCATTGGTGTGTTTGCTTACCTGAAGCTCATGTTGATGATTTTATTTTATTTACACACAGAACTTGGGGACACTATGGTGTAACCAAATGTACAGATAAGATTATACAATATTGCTATTTTCCAAATTTAAGGCGAAGAGTATTGAGTAATATTAGGAAATGCATCATATGTCAGAAAGCCAAATATTCTAATCGCACAAGCATGAATGAATTGCACCCAATCATACCTAAGAGGCCATTACAGCTAATTTCTTTAGATATTGCAGGACCCTATCCACAAGCACGTGGGGGAATGAAATACATCCTTGCTGTGTTAGATGTTTTCACAAAGTTTTTAAAATTATATGCTTTACGTTCAGTTTCTACCACTGCTATTACCAGATGTCTATTAACAGATTATTTTGTAAGAATAGGAAAACCTGAAGTTATGATCACGGATAATACAGCATATTTTACCAGTTTAAAATGGAAGACATTTATTGAAGAACAGAATGTTAAACATATTTTAATTTCAAGATTTCACGCAGCAGGAAACCCAGTAGAAAAAACATTTTGAGTATTTGGACAGTTTATGAGAACACACACACCAGAGAAGCACACAAAATTGGTAGAATACCTAGCACCATTTGAACAAATAGTGAACAATTTAACTCACATTTCTACTGGATACACACCAACTGAATTAATTATGGATAAAACAGAAAGAAATGAATGGACAGACCCTCTACCTAAATTTACAGCAACAACAAATCATGTTAGTTTAGAAGAAAAGGTAAGACAAGCTTACACAACATTATGTGACAAAGCTAAGGAAAGAAAGCAGAAATATGACAGAGGTGTCAGGAAAGCCCAAACATTTCAAGTTGATGAGTTAGTTTTACTAAGAACACATCCTAAACCCACAAAACTGAAACATTTAAACAGGAAATGGCAGATCTTATACTCTGGACCATACCGAATTGCAAATATTCCACACCCTGGCTGTTATTCATTAGAATATCCATTAACACATAAACCCAGAGGTCTACATCCACACAGACATTTGAAAAAATACATACAGTAAAATGTTAGCTACTGAGGAGAAGATAATTAATATGATATACAGTTATGATGAGCCTACATTTAAGTTATACAGATACTTACAATCTAATGAATGCAGGTAAGTCTAGAAAGCAATGTGAACCATCCAATAGCTAATAAGATATTTGGTTATAAGAGGAGTTGCTATTGAGGCATATACACATTAGAGGAGGCGTATACACATTAGAGGAGGCAGAGAACTAAACAGAATTATTTTCTTTAGGAGGCATGTGATAATAGTAATGTTGATATGAGTGATGTGAGTGACTGAATGAGATGAGTGAATGTAATTTTAGTTTAATAAGAGGACAAATAGTAATACAGAGAGAGGTAAATGGTATATAAGATGAGAAAATTGTATTATTATTATTATTATTATTATTATTATTATTATTATTATTATTACTATTGTTGAAGTAAAAAGTAAGTGGTGATGAATAAGAGGAAAATATATATATAATGCTGAGGAATAAGTATATGTTATTTTGTGAAGAATGAATAATGGATAGGTGAGAATGTTATGAGTAACTGAGAATATGTTGAGAGGAGAGAAACTAGATTTGAACGCTATATCACATGTACTCTTGGAATACAGAATGAAAGTAGTGGAAAGAATATTATTTATTGAAAGATTGGTATGCCTGAGATAATAACTTATGTGGTGTCTTATATATTCTTATAACTAAAGGTGAAAGTATAGATTTATGTGGAAAGAATTATTTACAGCAGTCACTGTTGGAAATATACCTGAAGATTTAAATATATAACACTTTAACACTAATCTAATGGGAACTTTTAATGAAATTTTTGGAGTTATGTAGGCTTGACACTTCAGATTGGAAGAATTATTTAAGAGAACATATTTAGCAGTCATCTAATGACATAATTAAAGCTCATCTACTGTACTGAACTAATGCGCCATTAAATAGAAAGGAGAATAAGGAGAAAAAAAAAAACGTCAGTCCTCTGTTGCGGTTCATACTCTCATCCCTTCCTTAGAAAAATTTATACATGTTGATGAAATATTTGACATTATATAATTCGTGATTATCTGACAGTATGGAGAGACATACACACATATTTATTTATGAATAGAATTTTACAGGTACCACAAGGTAAATACAGAATGGATAAACAGCATGGAACGCAGCAGCAATTATCTAAGAAGATTTATTTATTTATTAATTAAGTAAAACATTTATTTATATTGCTTGATACTCATGAAAGTAAGGAGATGAACTATACAAACAGCAATAGTGGGGACACCACACTTAGAAACGGTATTAGGTATAGGAACTTTTACGTTATATTAAGTTAACATGAATTTTATTTATCATATTTTATTTTGTGTAGTCCACTGTAGGGGATGACTTTACTAGTATTTATGAAGTAGTTAGCAACCATCCCATGAACCTATCCTCCTACAGAGGGCTGTCTTGAAGCTTGAAATATGTGTAAATTTTATTCCAGGGTGCAAGATGAATTTTAAGTTGAATATTCTAGCGAGTTGCCACAATTATCTTCAAATGTTGCAAGTGTAACGGGGGAAAAAAATAAAAAAAACAGAGAGAGAGCTAACAAATAAAATAAATAAAATGCATATTTCAATCTGAATGTAATGTAATTCACATGTCAGCACAATGATATTGAATGTAACGTAAAAAAATTACTATATTTTTCATTTAATTCTGTATATGTAGTATATGACAACAATGCAACTATCTCATGTAATGATTAATTGTAAATATTTGTATATTTATGTACTTACTATATCAAGAAATGTATTTTAAGGAGATGTTAACGAGCTGCAAAGGACTTGTGCATGTAGCACATGATTCATACAAATGGAACTGAAAATGCACAGAAGAAACCAACGTGATGGGACACTGGTCAAGCAATATTTACGTAGTGTCAATATGCTTTGAGGTGTATGGTGTTGTGGAAGCCGGCAGGTCTTCAGGTTGGTGTAAAAGACAAGCTCATCACCTGCCGTAGGCAGTGAGGTGTTTCCTGTGCCCTCATTGACCATTTATATCCCGGTAGACGCCACCAAAATTCGACTGCTGGAGATCACAATTTCGTGTTGACACATTGAACAAACTTTGGATTTTCTTCAAGTCACACGCACGAGATCCAGGCAGTACACACACACTCAGAATCCGATACTACGTTTAAAGACATTGGAGCAATATAATAGAAACATTTATTGTTCGAATTAATTCCATTGTAAACACGAATCATGTGAACTGAATTCAAACGCTGTGCTAAGCAACGATAATACGCTGCAATTCAAAGACATTGATGTTACGACTCCTAAAGAAGATACACACAAAAAGACTGTATACAAAGAGCGTTGTGCTCAGAAATATTTTTTGTAATATGTAAATCTCTTATTTTCTCATATATGTATGTATCTATGAAAATTTTCTATACTGCCACGCTCGTTTGCGGAGCGTGTCAGTAGAGGAGGCATTGTAATGGTACTTTGACTTCCGCAAAGTTATAATTTACGATCGCGCACGCAGAAGAGCGCTGCGCCAGCGACCGATTTTATAAATAATTTTGTTCTTTTTTTTACTTTTGCGTAGTTTTTTTGTTTTTAAGAACTAATGGAGGTCTCTCTCTCTTGTCTTGATACGAAAGACGTGTATTTTTCCGTGATGTGTTGAATGTGCTTTTGGTGAAAATTAAAACTACATAGCAAAGCGATGTTGTTTCAATAGCTAATGAGGAGAAGATAATAAAAGGTCACACTACACTGTCCTTGTGCTAGTGTCCTTCTCCCCGCTGGTCCCAAACGGTAACGTCATTCCTATGTTTGCACACATCCGGCGTTGACTGTGGAACTCAGTTGTGCTCTCGCCGAACTCCCACGTCCCGCGCTGGCCGCGGGTAAAGGCTTTATCTGTCCTTCCCTGCGTAGTGTCGCCTGTAACGTCGTAGAACGAAAGTCCCGATTGTTGCGGTGGACTGTGATTTGGCTGCACATTCATCACAGCTTCTTCCCGACGCAAATCCGACTAATCAGCGGCTCCTGCCTCGGGAATGGATGTGTGTGATGTCCCTAGCTTAGTTAGGTTTAAGTAGTTATAAGTTCTAGGGGACTGATGACCTCAGATGTTAAGTCCCATAGTGCTCAGAGCCATTATAATAGAGCATGTTGCAAATAAACAAACAAATAAAACAAGAGTCATAACTGGTTTCGTCGTTCATTGACCAACTTCATGTATTGTTCTTCACGGATGGCATTTGGCGAACAAAACGTTTCTTACAGCTGTTGTCCAACAGCTGATTCAATGAACTTTTAGTTCACCAAACGTCACCCGCACATATGAAGTTGGCGAAAGTATGCCAAATCGGTTGTCACTATCTCACAAAAGTAACTTAGAAATAAAAGGAGTTTCCGAATAACCGCCAATAACGGATTTCTTATCATACCCATGTCATTTTTTTCGAAAAGATACGTTTTAATAGAATGGGTATTGTGACTTTTGACCACCGTGTCATGAGATTTGTTGTTGACAATAAGTACAAATTTCCGAAGAACAGCTGCATCCATTAAGTGAAGAGAAAATACAAAACAACCAATTTTTAAGGGTCACATCCCTCTCTTCAGTGAACAAAAATGTGCACTACACTTCAGAATGCTTGTTTAGAAAGCATTCCGCTGAAACTGAAGAGGATCACTGACAGTGTGAAAGCCTGCAAAATTAACGTCAAGAGTTGTCCTCCGAAATCTTATTTTAATCTCACGTAGTGGTACAGTTGTGGAAATAGGAATCGTATCATTCAGATAGGCTGTTTGTGGGTGGTGCGAATGATTAGCTTCCATTCATTGGCAGACTTCGTAAAAACCGCTGTTAGTCTACGAAACATGTTACTCATACTTCGGAGGTGTTCGCTTCATATTTTTGGACGACAGAGGCTGGTATCTGCAATTAAAACTTCCTTTACATTTGCAAAGGGCGATCAGAGAGTTTCCATTTTAAGGCGTTGTGGATATCAACGTGGCACGACCCAAATACGGGTATACAGGGTGGTCCATTGATCGTGACCGGGCCAAATATCTCACGAAATAAGCGTCAAACGAAGAAACTACAAAGAACGAAACTTGTCAAGCTTGAAGAGGGAAGCCAGATGGCACTATGGTTGGCCTGCTAGATGGCGCTGCCATAGGTCAAACGGATATCAACCGCGTTTTTCTAAATAGGGACCCCCATTTTTATTACATATTCGTATAGTACGTAAAGAAATATGAATTTTTTGGAAGGACCACTTCTTTCGCTTTGTGATAAATGGCGCTGTAATAGTCACAAACATATGGCTCACAATTTTAGATGAACAGTTGGTCACAGGTAGGTTTTTTAAACTAAAATACAGTAAGTACGTTTGAACGTTTTATTTCGGTTGTTCCAATGTGATACATGTACCTTTGTGAACTTATCATTTATGAGACCGCATGCTGTTACAGCGTGATTACCTGTAAATACCACATTAATGCAATAAATGCTCAAAATAATGTCCGTCAACCTCAATGCATTTGGCAGTACGTGTAACGCCATTCATCTCAACAGCGAGTAGTTCGCCTTCCGTAATGTTCGCACATGCATTGAAAATGCGCTGACGCATGTTGTCAGGCGTTGTCGGTGGACCACGGTAGCAAACGTCCTTCAACTTTCCCCACAGAAAGAAATCCGGGGACGTCAGATCCGGTGAACATGAGGGACATGGTATGGTGCTTCGATGACCAATCCACCTGTCATGAAATATGCTATTCAATACTGCTTCAACCGCACGCGAGCTATGTGCCGGACATCCATCATGTTGGAAGTACATCGCCATTCTGTCATGCAGTGAAACATCTTGTAGTAACATCGGTAGAACATTACGTAGGAAATCAGCATACATTGCACCCTTTATATTGCCATCGATAAAAGGGGGCCAATTATCCTTCCTCCCATAATGCCGCACCATACATTAACCCGCCAAGGTCGCTTATGTTCCACTTTTCTCGTTGATTTTCCGTTGCCCAATAGTGCATATTATGCCTGTTTACGTTATCGCTGTTGGTGAATCACGCTTCGTCGCTGGATAAAACGCGTACAAAAAAATCTGTCATCGTCCCGTAATATCTCTTGTGCCCACTGGTGGAACTGTACATGACGTTCAAAGTCGTCGCCATGCAATTCCTGGTGCATAGAAATATGGTACGGGTGCAATCGATGTTGATGTAGCATTCTCAACACCAACGTTTTGGAAATTCCCGATTCTCGCGCAATTTGTCTGCTACTGATGTGCGGATTAGCCGCCACAGCAGCTAAAACACCTACTTGGGCATCATCATTTGCTGCAGGTCGTGGTTGATGTTTCACATGTGGCTGAACACTTCCTGTTTCCACAAATAACGTAACTATCCGGCGAACGGTCCGGACACTTGGATTATGTCATCCAGAATACAGAGCAGCATATCTAGCACACGGCCGTTGTCCATTTTGATCACAATAGCCATACATCAACACGACATCGACCTATTCCACAATTTATGGCGGTCCATTTTAATACGGGTAATGTATCACGAAGCAAATGCTGTCCGCACTGTGGGAATGTTACGTGATACCACGTACTTATACGTTTATGACTATTACAGCGCCATCTACCACAAAGCGAAAAAAGTGGTCCAAATGAGACATTCATATTTCTTTACGTACTACACGAATATGTAATAAAAAGTGGGGGTTCCTATTTAGAAAAATGCAGTTGATATCCGCTTGACCTATGGCAGCGCCATCTCGCGGGCCAACCATAACGCCATCTGATTTCCCCCTTCAAGCTAGACGAGTTTTGTTCTTTGTAGTTTTTTTGTTTGATGCTTATTTCGTGAGATATTTGGCACGGTCACTATCAATGGACTACCCTGTATAAGCAGCTACAGGTAGGAAATGGATCAGTGTTGCATTAGTGTCTTTCCGACATCCTTCCTGTAAATGCGGATCCGTGAACTACGGCGACATTCTGACCGAATGCCACCAATGTGCATTTATCCTTTTCTTGGCTGCCAAAGCAGGAACACCGGTAGATATCCATCGGAGAGTGAAAAATGTGTACGAGGCAGCACGTTTGTCGAACACCATCGTTTTGTGCCTTGCTGCTGTTTCGTCTTAATGCACGTTCCACTATCTCAAATCTCGTAACACGGATGTTACTCCAAATCGAGTGGGACACACTTGAGCACTCATGCCTTATCTATTCCAATGAGATTATCACGTCTTCGGTGCCTTACAAATGCCTTGAAGGGTCGACGAGTCCTGTAGGACGAAGACGTGTAGCAGGTGACTGTGTGCATCTCATCGTGCAGCAGGACGCGGCGTTTCAGCAAACGGGCATCTTCAATCTGATGCGTGGTTGAGCTGCTCTCGCAGATTTTGCCTGACTGGCATGTCGATTCTGGAGTGTACGGCTTTCGAAAAGAAATTTTTTGATCGACCTTTATACGTCTTCCCCCGTACTCCGTCGGATGGTACTTCTAGTGCCACAGGTTTCTACTCCCTCGTGTTTTCCATTCTCGGTTAGTGTGTGAGAAGAACGGTAAATATCATTTGAAAATCATCTGATTTTCTCGTTGTGGTCGTCGTGAGATGCATATGGGAAGAAGGAATTTGGAAACTGATTCTCTTTGGAGCGTACCTTCTCGGGAATTCAATAACGGTCCTTTTCGTAATACACGTCGCTTCTCTTGCAACATCTGCCAACAGAGTTTGTTGGGCATCTCCATAAACATGTCGCGGTTGCTAAACGATGCTGCGATGAAACGAGGCATTCTTCGTTGGATTCTCTCTCTCTCTCTCTCTCTCTCTCTCTCTCTCTCTCTCTCTCTCTCTCTCTCTTTCTATCACTCTGCTGCTCATTCAGTCGTTAAGTGTCCTAGTCTGCTGAATTATTCTGAATAATAGCAGAGAAAACGTTTTCTAATATACTTCTTCCATGGATGAATTACATTTGCTTAATATCTTCAATTGAAACTCAGTCAGAAATCTGATATCTTACTTCTAAGTATTAAGTAGACTTTCCATATTAGGTCACTCAGGATGGTTACGCACACGGTTGTTACAATTTCCTCATTTACCCCTGTTACTGTAACAGAACAGTAATGGACAGTGTCACCTATTAATGCGCAGTACGTTACGTTTCTTTACGTTCGGGTGGACTGCACCCTCCCCCCCATTCATCCAACCTCTGCAGGTCTTCCTAGATTTCGCTACAATGTCCTGCCGTTGCGAGCTCCCGACCTCGGTTAAAAGCAGGAATTTTGCATTACTATCCCGGAAAAGATACTTCTTTTTCCGATCACAAAAGTATGACGAAAATTACTTCCATCATCAATGTTCAGCCCGATTACCTCTGTGGGCGTTGGCAACTTGGTACATAAAGAAGTGTTAACGTGGCAACCATATATTTCGTTCATACTTGTGTAACCGTTCGGATCATAGTCTAGTACGTCATTAAGTGTGTCTGATTGTCACTAAGTTCGCAATGCATCAAATGCGCCTGGCTATCAGTAATGCAACTTACTTTCTTCGCCTTAAAGCATAGGTTCTGTACCACGTTTGGTCCACCGTCCACTTTTCGAAAAAAAAAGTTATTCACCACCACCACCATCCCCTTTTTTTTTTCAGAGAAAGGAAGTCAGTCCCAGTCTATAAACGAATAACATTGGAAACAGGTACCTCCGCTGTACTGCACGTATGTTGACCTTGCCACGAACCACTGCGACTAGTTCTCCAACTTTCCAAAAAGAAATAACCTAAATGTGCCAAATGTGCCTACCAAAAATGTTAGTAAAAAGCTGAAATAGAACAAGGCGTATTACTGCGTATTTTTATTTTTGAAAAAAAAAAAGTTATGCTGAGTAAATGTCTAACATAAATTTATATTTTTTTCTTAATTTGGAATCTGTTGAACATTATATTAATAGAAACAATTGACTGTAAATGTACAGCTAGACCTGCATTTTAAAGGTTCAATATGGATGATAGAATTACTACAGATTTTAATTCAAACAGTAATTCGTATCCACGAAACCTAGATTTAATATTGGTCAATCCAAATCTTCTGTGCGTTGTTTATTTTGACGTAAACATGTATGTAAACAGTCTTTATGTCAGATTAACATTTAGCAAAGTACTGCACAAAATAGAAGTTCATTGTTCCTCTCCTCAGTACAGTCGATGGCACATGGTTTATTGCAGCTGTGAAGCGTATGATTTCCGATTCAGCCTGCATAAATAAATGTCTGCCTTGCTTAGAACAGCTTCATTCCTTATTGTGAAGATCCTAATGTCAGCTTTGTTGCGACAGCGTTTCCAGTAACGCTCTCAACTGTTTATATTTTATAGTTACGTTTCTTCTCTTGGGTATGTGTATGCTGATGGGCTTGGATCACACACCACGACAGCTTTAGTTGACTTGCGGTATTTTCATTCAGTCCAATAACACATTTTATGGGATGTTAAAGCGTGTTTTGAAGTTTTTGTTCAATGCAAATAATTTTCCTGTAATCAGCATAAATTTTAAAGCTTTGCAATAGTCTAGAAAAAAGGGAATGATTGTGAAAAAACCCATACTTATGGACCCCAGCTAAATCACTCATTTGATAGCTAACTAGTATTAAACAGTGGCCAAAAGTTTCTTTAAAAGGCTTATTCGACAACACTACTGCTGACTGGCAGTAAGTAAGCTTTGTTGGTCCGGTCGCAACAATCGCAGAATGTAGCGCGCAGTGTTACAACATAAAAAGAACATCTTACACTCGCGAAGTAAACTGCTGTGTGCCCATTTTCAATAATGTTGTACAGGTGAAAATTATGCTTATAAGCAGACTAATTTTGCTCGGAAGTAATGTAGAACTTTCTTTCTGAAACAAGTGTTTAATAACTTTTGATCTTACTGTTCCTTTCCTTAGGTGCTTTGCGAGTGTTACCCCGGTGGAGAGGGGTATTGGCGAGTGACCTTCTGGTCCTCCTAAATTTTCCTTGGATGAAAATCGACCCTCCCCCCCTTTCTCCTCCCGTGCCACAGTTCTCTTCACCGCTATCGTAATGTATAGGTATGTAACAATACACCATATTGTCGTGTTCTTCTACAGAACTGGTAGTAGAAATTCTTGCCTGGACTTACTCTTCCGTGCACCTCGCACTTCATCTACCTCCATTTGCAGCTGGGCGCCTTCAAAGCTCCATCAGAACTGCAGTACTCAACTTGATTCCCACTCAGTCGAGATAGTCGCGGCCACTAACACGCCACAGATATCTCTCCATCTCCATCGCACAGACGCTGCATGTGGAAATCCAATTTGCCGACATAGCGCCTCTCTCCGCCTTTAACAGCTACAATGTGCACAAAGGGATGCAAATTGAACCGCACCTCCCGACTGGCTTCTTGCCGCTCTTCCACGCCGCGCACCTCTTTTCCATTGCAGAGGGATCTGCAGAGCTGAAGCCTCCGAGGGGAAAATAGGCCAACATATTTACTTACTATAAAGAACGTCAGAATCTTCTATCCTCTTGTCTTTCTTCTAACATCTGGATACCTGATGACGAAAAATGTCGATGTCGATGGATTGGTAAAGGGTGAACTGTTCCATGGCAACCGTAGTCGCTAGGAGTTAGGGATTCGTATTTAAATACAGAGATATGTAAACAGGTAGAATACGGCGCTGCGTTCGGCAACGCCTACATAAAATACAACATGTTTCTGGCGCAGTTGTTAGATCGGTTACTGCTGCTACAATGGCAGGTTATCAAGTTCTAAGTGAGTCTGAACGTGGTTTTATAGTCGGCACACGAGGAATGGGACACAGGATCTCCGAGTAAGCGATGAACTGGGGATCTTCCGGTACGACCATTTCACGAGTGTATCGTGAATATCAGGAATCTGGTAAAACATCAAATCTCCGACATCGGCGCGGAAGGAAAAAGATCCTGCAAGAAAGGGAGCAACGACGACTGAAGAGAATCGTTCGACGCGACAGAAGTCCAAACCTTCCACAAACGGGTCCAGATTTGAATGCTGGGCCATCAACATGTGCCAGCGTACGAACCATTCAACGAAACATCATCATTATGGGCTTTCGGAGCCCTGGGCTCGGTCGTATAGCCTCTGTGATTGCACGACACAAAGCTTTACGACTCGCCTGGGACCGTCAATACAGACACTGGATTGTTGATGACTGGAAACACGTTGCCTCGTCGGACGAGTCTCGTGTCAAATTGTATCGAGCGGATGAACGTCTACGAGTCCTGCATGTCAGCAGGGGACTGTTCAAGCTCGTGGAGGCTCTGCAGTGGTGTGGGGCGTGTGCAGCTGGAGGGATACGGGACCCCTGATACGTCTAGATACGACTCCGACAGCTGACTCGTACGTTAAGTTCCTGTCTGATCACCTCATCCATTCATGTCCATTGTGCTTTCAACAGGCCTTGGCAATTCCAGCAGGACAATGCCACACTCCATGGGTCCAGAATTGCTGCAGACTGGCTCCAGGAACACTCTTCTTCGTTTAAACACTTTCGCTGGCCACCAAACTCTCGAGACATGAACATTACTGAGCATATCTTGGATATATTGCAACGTGCCATAGAGAAGAGATCTGAGCCTCCTCGTACTCTTACGAATTTGTGGACAGCCCTGCAGGATTCGTGGTGTCAATTCCGTCCAGCACTACTTCAGACATTAGTCGTGTCCATGCCACGTCGTGTTGCGGCGCTTGTGCGTGCTCGCGGGGGCCGTACACGATATTAGGCAGGTGTACCAGTTTCTTTGTCGCTTCAATGTTTGAGGGCCTTGTGATGTATGCTCTTGCGTGGCATCAGCGCAGGACCTGTCACACAAATCAACATTGGGATGGAGGTACTTAACACACAGCCACATTACTGTGGTGTCACCGCCAGACACCACACTTGCTAGGTGGTAGCCTTTAAATCGGCCGCGGTCCATTAGTATACGTCGGACCCGCGTGTCGCCACTGTCAGTAATAGCAGACCGAGCGCCACCACACGGCAGGTCTAGAGAGACGTACTGGCACTCGTCCCAGTTGTACAGCCGACGTTCATAGCAATGGTTCACTGACAAATACGCTCTCATTTGCCGAGACGATAGTTAGCATAGCCTTCAGCTACATTTGCTACGACCTAGCGAGACGCCGTATTCAATTGACATTTATTATGTGAAGCATGTATCATCAAGAGAGATGTTCTACAATTGTGGATTAAAGTTAAGTATTACATCATCTACGTACTTTATTTGCAATTCTCAAGATATTGTCCTGTTCCAGACCTCACGCCAGTCAGCGTGTAATTAAACGCGTGCATTTCGGCCTCCTCTAGAAACACAACAATTACTTAACTCTGTGTGTCAATCGGTGTAATTCCACTGTATATTCCGTCTTCTATCCTACTCTCACTGACGGTATCGCAAAAACCGGTGGAACGACAAGCGGTTCCTGAGGACGCTGACGGTAGCGCTCACGAAGTGGGGGACCAACCAACAACAAGTCGAGACCGTAGAAAAGCTGCCTTAAAACCGTCGGCACACGGGACGAGGCACGCAGACGGTATATCAGCATCGCGGGACACAACGCCGTCGGCACAAGGGACGACCTGGTGAACGTGGTTTTGCGCTCTCGGGGCTGTCCAGCTGCAGTTGTCGGCTTTATTTGTCTCGCAAATAATACGGTTTGTTGGCGAAAATAGACACGCGTAAATTCCTACCACCAATATTAGAACGAACATTTCCTCGCTTGTCCATGTGCTGATCATGTTATTTTGCCTGTGGTGTACTTAAATAAAAACGTCAATACAGTGGAGCTACTCCACTCACGGGGCTAATCCGCCTGAAATAAGAAACGCTGCAACAGTGCCGTAGCTCCTCGCGGAGTCAGGGCCGTTTTGCCTTCAGTGTGTGCCAGTGTCTCTGTGCCGCCGCATGTGTTTGTGTTTGCACTAAGGGCGCTTTCTGTTACATTATTGACAGCACATAAGAACAATGTCCGGAGGAAAGCGAATTGTGATGAATGAATGCCACAGTTAGAGAATACCTAACAAATTAAGGTGAAACATGCTCAATAATGGGATATTTTTAACTCGTATCGTTGCTTGTATAAGAGCACACGTTATGCAGTGTGTGTGTGTGTGTGTGTGTGTGTGTGTGTGTGTATGTGTGTGTGTGTGTGTGTTTGTGTGTGTCAACAAATACTGCTGGTTTCTTTCACAAATGTTTGATTTGGAAATTTTTGGAAATTTGAGGTAGGTTCCTATGGGAGCAAACTGCTGAGGTCATTGGTCCCTAAGTTTACATATTACTTAATCTGACTTAACAACACTCACATCCATGCCCGAGGGAGGACTCGAACTTCCGACGAGGGAGCCGCGCGAACCGTGGCAAGGCACCCGAGACCGCGCGGCTACCTCTTGCGGCTGGTGTGATTTGCCACATCTTTTGAAATGACCACTTGTGGGAATATTTCGCCTCGTCCGCCCACGGCTATTTCCGCTCAGTGAAATTATTACTCTAATAGACGTTTTACTGTTAAAGTCTAGAGAACGTGTTTTCTTGGTTTCTTTTTAGATGATCCGTACATACATCAGGAGAAAGACAAGTACATCGTGGTCTGAGGAAGATATGAAACAAGCAGTAACCAGAGTTATAGGCAGATCCTCTGGATAAAATGCCAACAATATGCTACATGGTTGCTTGAGATTTATAAGCCTGGAACGGAACGAAAAAGGTTTCCTTGTGGCAAATGCTTTTGATTTTGACACTGCAATACACTGGGGCATAACAGCCTCTTGGTGGAGTAGCCCCACCATGTTTACATATTGTGGTTTCTGCCTTTTTCAGATGTTTGCTTAATACTTAGTTCCTGTAATAGAAATTCGATCTTTTATATTCTGGAATGTATTCACAATTAACATACAATAATTATATCACATTGACTGATTTCTTAAAAAGTTTCATGTCATATTATATATGGTTTACAGTTGTAATTAGACTAATAACCCCACTGTACCCTATCCGTGAACTTGTAATAAGACGAAAAATGAAGGATATTTATCCAGTGAGTACGGACATCAGCTTATAAAATTGTAACAAATAGAATGCACTCAATCCTGACAGAGAGAACACATATATTTACATAATATTAAGTGTTACCGACATTATTTCTGTTAATTTCGTAAGGAAGTCCCACAAGGTGAAGCTGAAAAAATGAAAAACCCTTCCATACAGCAGGACTCAGACCCGTTACAGTCCTGCTGTCAGTTCTGTAATGAGGCGCCCCTCCTCACTACGTCACGCTGTAAGTTTCAAACCAGCTACCTTTTACTTTGTTTTACAGTCTTCTAAAGGTTTTAATCATTGAAATGTTATTTTCTGGCATTTAATTACAAATGGTTCAAATGGCTCTGAGCACTATGGGACTTAACATCTATGGTCATCAGTCCCCTAGAATTTAGAACTACTTAAACCTAACTAACCTAAGGACATCACACAACACCGAGTCATCGCGAGGCAGAGAAAATTCCTGACCCCGCCGGGAATCGAACCCGGGAACCCGGGCGCGGGAAGCGAGAACGATACCACACGACCACGATATGCGGACATTTAATTACAACATATGCTGACAAGAACGACACATTGTTCATGAATCATCAATGTCCCGTTGTATTAAAACGGCTTACTTTAACAACACGCGAAAATAACTAAATACGAAGAATCTGTAACTATCAGTATGACTTTTCCTCTAACTTTATCACAACTCGTTCCAATAAAGACTCGTTCTCTAGACATTCAATGTTCTGATGCTTGCTCCCCATCGCCCCCTCCTCAGATTTAGTGCTAAGATGATTCAATGGACAGTCTGAACTGAACACAGATCAAACATGAAAACATGAAGATCGTGTACTCAACTGTGAAAAAGGAAGACAAGTAGGAACAGTGAAATGTCCAAACTCAAGTTCTGCAACATTGAGAAAGAACGATTAGCCACGGTGTATAGGTTATGTGGGCACGCTGTTGGACTGCGAAGGGGAAAAGCCGTGTTTAAAAATTCCTCATGCCCTACATTTTTTCACAAAATTATGAACTGTCCGCCCGGTCATCGACGTGTCTGTTCGCTGTGTTCAAATTTGTGTCTGTGTTGTT
Source organism: Schistocerca piceifrons (assembly GCF_021461385.2). Classification (NCBI taxonomy): domain Eukaryota; kingdom Metazoa; phylum Arthropoda; class Insecta; order Orthoptera; family Acrididae; genus Schistocerca; species Schistocerca piceifrons. The sequence continues at coordinate 50,111,254 of NC_060140.1, read as the reverse complement.
GTGTAACGTCCGTTTGCAACAGTGAGGTGCAAGGAAGGTACCTCCAGGTATATGTATATCGTATTTGTTCTGCACAGGTAAGCATTGACTCTTCATTTCCTTTACTGAAACGTAGGGGTCAGACCTGTTTATTTGTTTTTTTTTTTTTCCATTTCTTTGAGTGGTCTATGCGCCATTTCGCCTGCTCTCAATATTCCTCATATTCACTTTCTAAGGTCTTACCACGTGACTAATATTCCATAACCAATGTATGGCATGAGCATTGCCAAGACTACAGAAGGAGAACAGATACGTCAATGACCGAACAGCAAGTTCGTAATTTTTAGAAAAAAATGAAATATGTAGCCCAAGGGAGGTTACAACACGCACCTAACGGTTTGCTGTCCATTACCATGACCACACAACCACGATGCCATAGCTCTTGCGTTTCACTCGATGTAGCATATGCTGATCTTGGTCCGTTCGCTGTTTCTGTTTTGCCTTTTTCAAAGCTGAGTACAACTTCTTCTTGTTTACAAGCTTGGTTTGTGTTCAGTTTTTGACGGGTTGCCCACTGAGCCATTTCACCACTATAGCCGAGGGGGAGTTTCCGTTGTTACGAACAGAGTATATCCATAGAGCGTAAGGTATAACATAACATCCGTCGAATATGAGCTTCTAATGAAACCAAGTACAGTACGGTGTCCTGCTATCTGTGGGACTCGTGCCTTGTGTTTATGACGTAGGGAACGTTCACTGCTTCCTGTTATCTCTACTTTACGTCATACGTTGCCATAACATCGCAAGAATTACTTTATCGTGATGAAATGCCTCCTCAACGTAAAATAAGAGGAAGTGATGCCACAAAACTCGTGGAGCGGCACGTCAACGTGTACCAACGCGTTCCGTGTGCCAACCGCTTAACCGTGTACAACACCCCAGGGAGCAATTCAAATGACAGGCGTATTAGAGGCAAGGTCAAAGCTGCGCTACTGTTCAATGGCGCGTAACTGAGGGCTTCAAAGGCTAGCGAGAGACTGGACAGCGAGAGAGAAGGTATTTGCACGTCACATGGTTGCAGCTGCAGCAAGCTGCCGTCGGGGTATGTCACCCGAGTGTGTCTGACGTGCTCTTCCCATTGATGTTGCGGCTGTGCCGGGAATCCGGATCACTGTCGGACACTAAATCCCGCAATCATGTCGCCTGTCGAAATTTTTAACCCCTTTTGTATTGAACTGCAAAGCGTCATGGTCTTGTTGGATTTCGTAACGAAACGTGGATCACCTATCCATTTATTTACTCGAACCGTTCTCTAACTTTAACGACCTACATACATCACCCAGACCCTGAATTTCCGGGCACGGGATACATCTTGAAAAATGATTAGTTTACTGCGATATTCAGCGTACCAAGTATTGTACAAGAGCAGTCCACGAGTCACCTTACACTGACGGCTAATTGATTGCATAATTTAATTAATCCGAAGAACGTGTTACACCATTGTTCTCGACATTTGATGTCCCACCGAGCCAAAATTAATCACAATAGAGACTTCAATTTGAAAAATGACCATTTTGGTTGGCTGGGTGGTTGATTTGGGGGAGACGACCAGACAGCGAGGTCATCGGTCCCATCGGATTAGGTAAGGACGAAGAAGGAGGTCGTCCATGCCCTTTCCAAGGAACCATCCCGGCATTTGCATGAAGCGATTTAGGGAAATCACGGAAAACATAAATCACTATGGCCAAGAGCGGGTTTTAACAATCGTACTCCCGAATGCGAGTCAAGTGTACTAACCACTGCACACCTCGCTCGTGACCATTTTGACATCTAGCACAACACAATCAGCAGTGTCAGTGTGTTTCCGATGCACAGTAAATTAAACACACACCTCTCCCTAGTCTGTGTCCGCCTCCGGAGCAGAGTGGTGAGCGCGGCTGGCTGCCATATTCAGAACCCAGGTTAGATTCTTGGTACTGGCAGGGGTTTTACCTTGGTGGGAGAAGTGATACACGGTGAATCCAGCGTCGTGATGTTAACTGAAGAACTACTCGGCCGATTAGTAGCTGTTCCAAGGTCAGGAAATTCGACGACCGGGAGCCTTTGTACGCCGACCGCACGCCCCTCCATATCGTATCCGATGACGCCATTGGAAGAGGATGACACGGCGCTCGGTCGGGATCGATTGGTCCGTGCGTGACCAGAAAGCAGGACTTTATTTAATTAGACATCCCTGGCTATCAGCCTTTTTATTGGCTTCTTTCGATCAGCCATCCATGATTTACTGACCTGTGCACCTTGTAGTAGCACTTACACACAAACTCAAGAGATAACTGCAAGCATAGCTTGTTTTGGCCCTGTGTCCATCGCCAGATGGCAGCGAATGTTTCTCGTGCCAGTGTCATAATGTAACGGAATTTTAGTGTCTGTGTGGTTTTTGCATAAGTTTTATATTACATGCAAGATCTACACATTTTCTTACTTGAGGAAAAGTTTTGCTTTACACGTAACAGCATACAGGTCTGCTTCGTTCGTATGTGCTGAAGAATGAGCTAGACTAAGGACAAGATAAGGGATACGTGTTTACATCTGATACTCTTAATTCCAGCGTTACGTTAGCTTGTGATCAGATTACGTATACCAAAAACAACATGGTACAGTAATGAAATACCTCTACAGCTGTTATTACTGTGGTGTCACCGCCAGACACCACACTTGCTAGGTGGTAGCCTTTAAATCGGCCGCGGTCAGTTACTATACGTCGGACCCGCGTGTCGCCACTGTCAGTGATTGCAGACCGAGCGCCACCACACGGCAGGTCTAGAGAGACGTCCTGGCACTCGCCCCAGTTGTACAGCCTACTTAGCCAGAGATGGATCACCGACAACTACGCTCTCATTTGCCGAGACGATAGTTAGCATAGCCTTCAGCTACGTCATTTGCTACGACCTAGCAAGGCGCCATACCATTTGATATTGAGATTATAACATGTACCGCCAAGAGCGATGTACACCAATTGTGGATTAAAGTTAAGTATTATATCAACTAAGTACTTTATTTGCTACTATTAATTCCCTTAACTGTTGCAGACCTCGCGCCAGTCAGCGTGTAATTAAACGCGTGCATTTCGGCCTCCTCTAGCAACACGGTGTTGGCTCTTCTGCCAACACTTCAATTACAATGACTCTTTTCCATAGAATGTGTTGTGACTTGGCAAGACAGCCAAGTCACTATGCGAGGATGCCGAAAGGCACGCGTTTAAGCTCACGCAAACTGGCGTGAGGTCTAGAACAGGATAATGTAATTAATATAGCCAATAAGGTACGTTGCTGCTGGAATACTTAACTTTAATCCACAATTGGCGTACATCGCTCTTGACGGTACATTTATTATAATCTCAATATAAACTGGTATTGGCGCCTTGCTAGGTCGTAGGAAATGACGTAGCTGAAGGCTATGCTAACTATCGTCTCGGCAAATGAGAGCGTATTTGTCAGTGTAGCATCGCTAGCAAAGTCTGCTGTAGAACTGGGGCGAGTGCTAGGACGTCTCTCTAGACCTGCCGTGTGGCGGCGCTCGGTCTGCAATCACTGACAGTGGCGACACGCGGGTCCAACATATACTAACGGACCGCGGCCGATTTAAAGGCTACCACCTAGCAAGTGTGGTGTCTGGCGGTGACACCACAGAATGGATCTCGATTAACGATATAGATTTAAAAACCATGTCATCCTGAGGAACATAAACTGGCATATTATAGACCAATTGTCAACAAAATAGAAATAATTTCATTGATTGTTAAAGATATACTAGAACTAACCACAATTAAATTTATATCTCATAACAGTGGTTATAGCCCTGCCAAATGGTTCAAATGGCTCTAAGCACTATGGGACTTAACATCTGAGGTCCTCAGTCCCCTCGACGTAGAACTACTTAAACCTAACTAACCTAAGGACAGCACACATATCCATGCCCGAGGCAGGATTCGAACCTGCAGCCGTAGCAGCAGCGCGGTTCCGGTCAGAAGCGCCTAGAGCCGCTCGGCCACAGCGACCGGCATAGCCCTGCCATCATCCCTAAATTTGACAGCAGCGTTAAATATTAATACAAAGCAAACATAGTTCTGCGCCTGCAACGAAGAGCACTTTAGAACGCTGTGTAGGATGTATGCATACCACTCAATTGCCAAGTATCATATCAAATTGCAGACATGCTCCGCACTATATACATCCTAATTAGTATTTCACAATCATGTTTTTTCGTACAACCAACCATATAACTAGCTCACTCGACGTCAGATGTAAATGTAGCAGGCTTAAATAAGTGTGTTCCCGATGTTGTCTGTAGTAAAGCTCATACATCATAGCAATGAATCTGTAATGCAGGCTGTAAACTGAAACTTTTCCACCAGTATGTGGAATTTACAGATACTGGATATAATAGGAAACTTATATGAAAAGCACAAAAACACGAATATTCTGTTACATTATGGGACAAAAATATGAAATTTTTTACGAGTTATATAATAGCTGCCGTCTGACAGTGCGCCTGGAACAAGGTACAGTGAAGTGAGTCATTCACGAAATAACCATGTCTGGTTGCTATTTTTTCTTCAGTGGTATTTGCGAGAACATCCGTAGTGTTCTCACTTCTGCACAAATAAAGTAATCTCTTCCCTATTTGTTGGGTGTATTACAATCTCTGTCTTCTCCTTAGAATTTTACAACACAGAGCTTCCTGAAGTACCATGAAAGTCGTTCCTTGATGTCTTACACATTTCTTACCATCCTGTCCCTTCTTCTTGCATTTATTTTCCACGTAGCCTTTCCGATCCGATTCTGCAAAGAATTTTCCACGCTTATAATCTTATAGGTTTGCCTAATTTACAAATCCTTCCGCAGCACCACTTGTCAAACGTCTCACTTCTCATCTATTGAGATTTTCGCACAGTCCGTGATTAACTTCCAAGCAGTGTTGTGTTCCAAACGTATATTCCTCAAAAATTCCTCAAATTAAGGCCAATGTTTGAGAGACTCATTTTGGCGTGGAACAGCCTCTTTGGCTGCACTAGTCTGCACCTTATACCCCTCCTTGAACGTGTGTCATGCATTATTTTCCTTGCAAGGTATCACAGTTCCTTAACCTCGTCTATAAATTGTCCCTAGTTTTCATGTTAAGTTCATCATTGTCGCCATTTTTGAAACTTTCATCTTCCTTTGGTTTACTCAGAGTACGTACCTGTGCTCTTTCGTCTGCTCATTTCGTTAAAAAGGGACTAGTTATTTCACCTGAAAAGAACACGCTAACGTGTAACGCATATACGTAGAACATACTACGTTCTTTTTCCAGGAAAATAACAACTAATGAATGAATCTGCTACCGATTATTGAAAACCACCTGAACTGCGTCATTCTACTATGTGTAGAAGTATGAAAACGGAATTTGGTTCCAATAATTACACGTCTGTTGTTTGTAACTCATAAACAATATTTTATTCAAAATAATCCCCATTGATATTTGTAGATTTCTCCTAACTCTCCGGCAGGTTATGAATGCCACGGCATAAAAACAGTTCTTCTTTTGAAGCGAGCCATTTTCGCAAATTTTCATACGAAATGAAGCGTTGCTCGGCGAGAGCGTATTCCACTGATGTAAATTGATGATAATGGGACGAAGGCAAGTCTGGAGCATGCCCTAGTATTTCCCGACTGAACCCCTTGATCTTTCTCCTGGCCCATTTTGCTATATGTGATGGGGCGTTATATGGAGCAGTGTGACTGTCTTGCCTATTTCCATATTCCGATTAATTTAAATCGATCATCTGCTGTTGGTAGCGATCAGTGTTAACGATTTCACTAGGTTTCAGCAGCTCATAATAGATGACACCCTTCCGATCCCACCAAACACAGAGCATTGTCTTCTTTCCAAAGCGATTCGGTCTTGCAGTGGATGTCGATGGTTGTCTGGATTCACCCATTATTTTTAGCGCTTATGAGTCTCAAAATACATCACCTGTCACTGTTAGATGCAGAAACGACTTTCGTTTGTATCTGGGGAGCAGCATTTTACAAGTGGTCTTTAGATTTGGTTGCTGTCTTTATTCAGTTCTGACGAACCGATTTTCCCACAGCCTGTACCTTTATCATAGATTTCAACCGAAGAGAAACGGCTTTCTGCGTTACATTCCATCGTTCCTGTTGAGTTTGAATTTCATCGTCATCAAGTAAGACCTGCAATTCATTGTCTTCGACCTTTTTGTGGTTTCCCGCGCTCATCGTTTCTCTCGTCAAAATCACCACTTTTGAATATTTTGAACCACTTGAAACACTGTTTCCCCAAGAGCATGTTCGCCGAAAGCTTCGACAAGCATTCGATACGATTCTACAGCAGTTTTCTTTAAATTATAACAGAAAACTAATGCTGTCCGCAAATCGTAGTTCGCAGGCACCAAACTCGTCGTGTTTATGGTTTTGAAATAGATACCGATGTTTGGAACTTGGGTTATTGTGTGTTGACAGTCGTCAACCATTACAGGAAGAAGATGGCGCTGTAGATGGATCTCATGGGCCCTACACTGAAGACTAGCAACATCTATAGGGAAATTCCGGTTTCATACTTCCACACTTGGTACATTATTACACCTTTATTGTGTTACGTTTGGTTTCGTTCGGTGAACATCGTCAGATTGCCTTGTTGTGCTTAAGTCATGAACCGAATGGTGTGGTTTCTTATATAAAGTTAAAAACCAAATAAAGAAATTCCCGCTCAACGCCAGTCACAACGAAACCCTGTGTGTCACCCACCACGTCACTTACTACCCTTGATTGCGACTGACAGATTAGATTTTGCGCGGTACCGTACGTCTATGACGCCCTAATTTTAGTGTTGTCGTATCACTAATTTATTACTCTGTCCAGGTCACAGTACGTGATACTGGCATTCCGTCATGCAGATGTTAGTTAACGGCACGCGACGTCGATGTAGAGAAACGATCACCTGCGGCAGATTCTGTCCTGCACGCACTAACAGCAGTGGACCACGGAATCGGCGACGGTGGCGACTCGAAAGTGGAACTGCAAACCCTGACTCCCAGTTTCAAATCGATTGTCTGTGGCGAGATAATAATTGACAGAATTACGACACGATGGAATCAGAAACCTAGGGTGCCAAGAGGTCAGCGAATCATCAAATAGCAGTTAAATTCATATACATTGTAGCGAGGCACGACTTATAATATGAGATCTCCCACAGTAGGCTCTGTCCACAGTGTGATTTACAGGAACCAGTGCAGACACTTTTAAGGCATCCACGGACACTCTGCTTCTCGTATTCGTCGCAGATAGTGGGAACAAGAGTACTACATGTTTCAGACAAATAAGACAATAGTCTTGCAACTATATTTGAGCCTCATAACCGTGTTGGGAAAACTCTGTGGCCGACATTATACGTGAAATGAAAATAACTGCACCAGGATCCAGAAGGTACAATAATATACGCTATAACCTGAGTAAATCGTTACATGGTGCTAGTCACGAATGGTCGTTCCCGAGACGGATAGTGCTTGGTATTTCAGTTGAAAAATGTTTGAGGGCTATAACTATTTCGACTGTCTGATCATTATAAATAGCCAATAAATGCTGCATGGCCGATGGTTGCGTCAGAAAAAGATAGGACTCTCCCTGAAATGTTTACTCACAGCTTGTTCTGACGCAGGCATTAACCAAGAAATTTCAGTTGGAGTACACAGAAGACAAAGTGCAGCAACTTCGAAGAAGGAAAGCGTTTTATCTCGCATTTAATTTACGACTGAAGTTTAGCGGACCTTTTCATACAACTATCTACGGAAATTTAGCGAAATAAAAATACTGTCAAGAATGAAAGCGTTTAAAATCAACAGCCAACTTCTAAACGCTTGGGAATATAACGTTAAGATTCACAATAGTGAATATTGTGAAGTCTGTATAAAGGTGACAGAGTGTTTAGTACGACCGAAGCTGGTTTTAATGTCTAAGACGATTGAACTGCTAGGACGGCTTGTTCATTACTATTGAAATTAAACTAAAGTTAATATAGTTAGAATTTGCATGGGATGCTGGCTTTTGAAACGTGGTGTCACAGAAGATCGACGAAAGGTAAGATGGTGAGATAACTAACAATGTACGATAATCTGTCAATTGGGATTTTTTCGTTAATTGATACTCTTTTTCATCGATCTGCGACAACATGCGGCCTACCTGAACTTTTCTGCTCCTGGATGCTACAGTCACCAGACTAATACCTCTCAGGTGGCCGAAACACAGAACATCGGTTCGGTGCGTTTATTCGACTGCCTGCTGACAATAGTCTCTAAACAGACAGCCTCAGGTTCCTGAAGGAACTGGATCACGGCACGTTTCTGCAGTTGGGTATGACGTTGATCATCCATTGTGGCTTACCTGAAACAACAACAAAAAATGGCTTTGAGCACTATGGGACTTAACATCTGTGGTCATCAGTCCCCTAGAACTTAGAACTACTTAAACCTAACTAACCTAAGGACATCACACACATCCATGCCCGAAGCATGATTCGAACCTGCGACCGTAGCGGTCACGCGGTTCCAGACTGAAGCGCCTAGAACCGCATGGCCTCACCGGCCGGCCCTGAAACAACAGGTAAGAAATTCAGACATAGGTTACGTGGTAAGGAACCAATGCATCCGTTTACATATTTATATTTTGCTAGTGCATTCTATTACAGAGCTACATCGATATTTACGTTTCATATTGGCTGACATCTTTAGTGCCAGTAATATCCTGTGAGGTTTGGTGGAGATACACGAATTTAGGAAGGTAACGAATGTTGCTCACGTTCTGTGGCTTTAATGGATGCCAGCGTGGGAATGGAAACTGACAGCTGAGCAAAAGCACGCACAGAGCAGCAACAAATACGCTAACATAACTGTAATATCAAATAATATAAAAAATTAAGCTTCTAAGAGCCAAAATATATATCATTAAGTTTCAACTGCGTAGTTATGAAAGTGAAAATTAATGATTTATCGACAACACGAAATTTTCTGCACACTTGACTGTTGTGTTTGCTAATTAATGCGTTTATAGTAGTGAAACCTTTGCACTCTGAGCAGCTGCAAGGCATGAAAACAGATGCACGATTTTATTGCTCATGCATGTCATTTAGTGAGGTGAGAGAAATCTATAGTTTGCCGAAGGAAAGCCGCAGATCATGGAATAGTGAGTCCCGTCCTCTTTTCATGGTCGTACCACGTGCCACAAGTTAACACTCACTTCTTTTAAAATTAAACATTGTTTCATTATTTACTTACATAGTTTTCAGATTCTTATGTTTGCTGTAGAAAAATTCCTTTCCAAAGACATACCGGCCTACATGGGTAACACGCAATATACCGTTTACGATCAACACTGCGCATTTTCGTTCTGTTTCAGTACCAAGTCTTTACTCATATAATTTTTTATATATTTATTTATATTGACAAAAGTAATATCATAAATCTCTCTCTTACATCTGACCACTCACTCTACATTGTTTTCGTAACAACTCATACGTTACACAGATTGTCTCACTATTATAAGTATGTAAATTATCTTAATAAACGAAGGTTCTGAAACCAATGGTGTACCCGAACAATATATACAGAAGTGCAGTCATGGAAGTGTAACAACACTATTAATGTCTAAGGCTACGTTGATTTCAAAACAATGCAAGTGAGCGGTAAATTGCAAACTGATAAACTGCCCTCGTTTGAATTTATCATGTCGTCTCATACCTGAGTAAAGGTAAACTGCGTTCCGAAAACAAGTGTATCAGTCGTGGCTCGCCAGTACCATTGGCCTCCCAGGTCCCCAACTAGAACCCGTTGGTTTTTTTTCTTCTTGGTGGAAATATTTACAGGCTTTCGTGTGTTCCAGCCCTGTTTGTAGTTTCTATAAACTTCGGAAACGCATTGTTGATGGCTGTTAATGTATTTGGAACACATCTGGGGCGCTGATAATTGACTTTCTGCACCATGGTACAAAAATTAACGCACGGCGGTACGTGGACGCTGTAAAAAAACTGAAGCTTGCTATCGAGTGCAAACGCCCAGGGATGTTAACGGACAGCATCATTCCGTGCAGGACAATGCCCGAGAACGTGTCGCCAAGACTGGACAAGTTTCGGTGCGGAGCCCACACACAGCCTCCATACAGTCCCGATCTCACCGAAAGAAGCTCAAGTATTTTTGGAGCCCTGAACATCGATTTGCCTCAGACGAAGAGGATCTCTCCTCGGTACAATCATGGTTCCGTAGTAAAGAGCAAACATTTTTCTATTAAGGCACTAACCGTCTTGTTTCATAGTGGGATAAATGTATTAACAGTTATGGCGATTACTTCTGAAATAATAAACAGTTCACTTACTTTGTTCCGTATGTCTCGTTTTCATTTGACTGCCCCTTAAGCAACATAGTAACTGCAAACGTTAGCAGCTATAGCAGAAAAAAGCACATTTTATGAAACGTGTAACGACAAGGACAGATTAAAGTCTGGCAGATTTAAGCTGAGGGCACTGTCAACGGTAACGTGAGAGCAGCGTTCGGAGAGGAAGAGAAAGTGCAACATTATAGATACAAGTAATGAAGAGACGGAAGAGGAAGTGGCGGGATTGAGAAACGGAAAGAAAACCAAGAATACGTGCGAGGAGGAGTTCGAAAATTCTTTGTTTTGTGGGTGAGCATAGTTAGGATACTAGGGAAGTGGCACCTTGTGTTTCAATTGCGATTTGTGTTGACACATGGTGAACATCTGACGGTAGGTACTGGGGTGCACACATGCTGAGGAGCTAGCGACGTAGACGTAGCAAATAGCAGTTACCGCAACCATCGTAAGTGTGAGAATGTGCCGGCCGAAGTGGCCGTGCGGTTAAAGGCGCTGCAGTCTGGAACCGCAAGACCGCTACGGTCGCAGGTTCGAATCCTGCCCCGGGCATGGATGTTTGTGATGTCCTTAGGTTAGTTAGGTTTAACTAGTTCTACGTTCTAGGGGACTAATGACCTCAGAAGTTGAGTCCCATAGTGCTCAGAGCCATTTGAACCATTTTTTGTGAGAATGTAGCAACTACATACTAATGTTGCAGATGTAACGCAGACAAGCATTCGTGATTGACAGTAACCTTCCAGAGATTTCACTGCTTGTGATATGTTGAATTACGTCGCAATATCGGCAATTTTAAATAACGAGATTTTGCACATATGTGAGTTTCGCATCCTTTCGAAAGCTCTGAAGGGCATAGAGACAAGCGGAAGTTTTCCAGCACGTGCTGAGAGTGTTAGTTGCACAGCAGACGCCCTCGTCTGCAATTACACACAAGTTCCTCGCCGTTTTCCGATAAGACTCTGGAATAACGACGAGAATAACAATACGCAGAATGAATTATTTTGCGACGGGATGTCAAAATTACTTCTGATGTATGTAGCTTAAGTCCTCCGTTTCAGCGCCCATTTCACCAATAAAGAAGGATCGTCATTCACCTGGATGATGGCATTAGACATATGAAACGATCAGGTGTGGCACTAGAATGAAACTTGACGTCACCGGCACAGAAATAACATTTACAGGAGGACAGAATCTACGAGATGTCACTGAAAAACAAGGAAGAGTGACAGAAGTGACTGCCGTGTCATTCCTGAGAGACAATGCTTTCGGGACAGCTTTTAAAGCCCACAAAGAGCATATTATTGTCTGTTTTTGATTTGGCTTTCAATCCACTACAGTATTCTATATGAAAATTTTTCATGTCGCATTTTTTGAGGATATTGTGGAATGACGGTTTTCTGTGGTATATTTCAGGTCAGTTGTACCTGGTGGTCTAGCGGTAAAAGTCGCGCCCCGGAAGCTAAAGGTTGCGCGATTGAATCCCGGCCGGACCACAGAAATTTTCAGTCAGCATTTAATCTAGGCTTCACCTCACAACGATGTGAAGAGCCGCCAGTAACAACACGAGGTTTGGATACCACGTTAAACTGTATGTCCTCTTTCGCCAGATGAATAACAAATGTATAGGAACACACAAGTAGCTGAAGTGGCGCCCAATACAAATACTTGCACTTGGCCACTGACCCACATACAGTTACTGTTATTTCAGGTCGTAAGTTATCTTACCTAGTGCAACGTTTCTACTGTGGCGTTTACAAATCTAGACTGATTTTTACAATATAAACTGAATTATTTTAAGTATTCAGTAATTTAGTTGTAAATGGAAATGAGCATTTGGCGTCATTGGCCGGGAGGCCCCATTGCGGGGCAGGTCCAGCCGCCTTGGTGCAGGTCTTATTACATTCGACGCCACATTGGGCGACCTGCGAGCCGGATGTACATGAAATGATGATGAAGACAGCACAACACCCAGTCTCTGAGCCGAGAAAATATCCGACCCAAGCGGGAATCAAACCCAGGCCCCTAGGACGTTAATCCGTCACGCTGACCACTCAGCTATCGGGGCGGAAAATTTTGTTGTGAGCAGTATATTACAGGACTTTACATAGCCTACAGCGGGAAACACGCTAACTGGTTGGTAAACACAGGATGGTTTTAAGTTTTCGTTCCTCTGACAGGTCGGACTACGCTTCTTTTCCATTGCGTGGGATGCCTCAATATCCGAAAGAAAAATTAAATTTGCTGTTTCCGATGTAACTGTCTCAGGAAGTGGGTAACGGAGTATACGATACCTTGGACTAACGAAGTACCCGATACCTCCGTATTTTATAATGAAAAGCTCTTGATTTCAGGTGTTTGGCATCTTAATTCGCTTTTGAGTAAGGTAACAAAGTTTTTTCTTTTTTTTTAGTTTGAATCAGAATCTTTGCTTTATTTTGAGTGAAAACTAGTAAAAGATACCTAACTATCAGTGTAGATACGTTTTAACTTTGAGAAGGCTATATCTCAAATTCAGTATAATTTTGTGCATATTTTAATGTTATACTTTCATGAGTTACTATGCGATGAATTCAAGAGCGTGCAGTGATGTGCAGAAGTTATGTTGGTTTATACCTATGATGATACCACGTGTCTGGCATGAGTCTGATATGTACACTAAAACAAAATCGTTTGCAAGGTCACCACTGTGTTGACCTAAGGCAGGTTTCACAGTCTGCGTAAATGCAGTCTAGCATCCTACTGAGAAATGGAATCCTGTCACCAGCTGGACCAGAATGGGGAAGAAAACAGTGTGGGTGCTTGTCAAAGTAATCACGATGGCATTTTGCCTACACGATTTACGGGAAATCATAAGAAACTTTGATCTGAATGGCTGGACAGGCAACTAAAACTATGCTTCTTTGAAGTCGGAGTACAGTGTTTTGTCATCGCTAAGCCAACTTACTTGCTGATATAACGTATAGAAACTATTCGTTCCCAACAATATCAGCTATCATAGAAAATGAGCCACTACTTATTTTTATTTCTTACTTTATTGAATTACTTAACCTGGCAGGATAAGGGCTTCATGCCGTTGTCCTACATCTAACCAGGCAGTCTACGCATATTACATGATATTCATTACAATAAGCACGTACAAGTGACGTCTGATATGGAACACAGTATGCATAAATTTTGGAGTGCAGGAAAAAACAAGTAATACAGCAATAAAGATGAATTAGGGGTATGTAGATTTCAACTATGCGGTCTGCTGAGCGCTGTTGGAACGCGGGGTGCACTCAGCCCTTGTGAGGAAAATTTGACTGAGAAGTAGCGGCTCCGGTCTCGGAAACTGACATACGGCTGGGAGAGCGGTGTGCTGTCCACATGCCCCTCCATAACCGCATCCAGTGACGCCTGTAGGCTGAGGATGACACGGCGGCTGGTTGGTACTGTTCGACCCTCATGACCAATTCGGGAGGAGTTTAGTGTTTCTTAGTTACTTTTGTAGCTTTAAACTATGAGCCCCAGGAAGAATAGACATGATAGAAAGGTTTTAAGAGTCAAAGAAATAGAAAGATGATGAAATACAACGTGCTTACTGCATCGAGATATAAACGCGAAATGATGAATCTCATTTTCCTTTTAAGAATGTGTTTCAATAGTTAGCGAGAAATAGAAATTAATAGCTACAAAAGTGATAACCATAGACGCAACAACAAGATAACTGATTTTCAAATAATTTGTAAATATCGCAAAATGTATAAGCCTACTGGAAATTGATAACAGGATGTGATTTACATATGTTTATGTTTTGTAATTTTATCGAGCTCCAAACTGCAGGTTCGAATGGTTCAAATGGCTCTGAGCACTATACGACTTAACTTCTGAGGTATCAGTCGCCTAGAACTTAGAACTAATTAAACCTAACTAACCTAAAGACATCACACAAATCCATGCCCGAGGCAGGATTCGAACCTGCAACCGTGGCGGTTGCTCGGTTCCAGACTGTAGCGCCTAGAACCGCACGGCCAGTCCGGTCGGCAAACTGCAGCTACTCAGATGAAAAATTTGTTAACTGTTTGTCAGTATTGCAAGTGGATGGCATCATTGGATGTCTGACATATTATGATTTGAGTTATCAAAAAAAAATCTTCATGCAAGCATCGTATTGTGCACCAAACAAGTCTCAACCGCTTCTCATTTGCACCTGTCACCTGGGTACATTTAGTGGATTTCCTGCACGATTCCGGCTTACACTGTACCAATGGCCGCAAGTATAGCGGCTGCCGGGCGGGGTTCGGAACCTCCAGTGGTTTCGTGAGAGACAGCGCTGTTATTCCTGGTATCACTGTCCAGCAAGCCATCGGTTGAGACTTCAGGTCGTCGTGGTAACGGTTAACGGAACTCTGAAGACGCAACGGTATTTCACAGACACCTTGCATACTCACATGTTATCCTCTCATGCGACAATATCGGGGCGCCATTTTTCTACAGGACAATGCTGCTACACACACGGCACATGGCTCTACGAACTGTGTGCGTGATGTTAAGGTGCTCCCATGAGCAGTAAGAGCCCCAGATCTGACCCCTATAGAACGTGTGTGGGGACGGCTTAAACGTCAAATCCGTCGCAGGGCCAGTAGCCATGACAGCAAGTATCAGTTACAATAGTTATCGGCTGGCTTGCCTCGGCGGAAGATACGACTGTTTTATGACACCATTCCCAATGGAATCAGTGCCTGCATAGTGCGCAGAGAAGGTGCAACGTCACACTGCCAAAGGACCATACCGCCAAATTCTTTGTAAATTTGTCTCGAGTTTACAATCACATATACTGTTAACCTGCGAAGTTTGATTTTGTTTCCTCTTAGCGTACTGCATGCTTAATTTATTTTTCTGTCGGGCAAAGTAATATGGTGACTGGACCGGGTTGACAGGGGCATAGAAGAATTTAAACATACAAAAATGCCAAAATAAAAGTTGGAAAAAACGGTTTTACGTAGCTCTCACGGTTGCAGCTGATTAAGTGGGTAAAAATCTGAAATCGGATTTTTATCGAGGCAAAGCAATTTGAAAGTTATCGGTGCAGTAATGTAGGTGTTTTAATTAATTGATATTAACTGAAACTTCGTCTTTTAGTTTAAATTACTTTACTGTCTTGACCTATTTTGATTAGCTGCTTCTACTGAGATCCTCAGTTGGTTAAAAACTTTTTTTCGCAGAGGTGTACAAATTAAGATAAGTCCTCGGTGAAATTAAGCCATAGATGCTACGTCCCAAAAAATATATGATGCTACAGCAAATAAGAATTAGTTCTGATTTCCATAAACATTAGTAATTTTAATCACAATTTCTAGAAACGAAACTAGTAGCAAAATCCTGAATAACTCGTTCGCAGCTGCTCTAGTAAAATGAGTTTCACGGAAAACACGGATAATTTCTAATAATTGTAGCTTGTTGCCGAAATTATCTTCAATGTTACGTCACAAACTACTTTTACTGTGCCGAAGTGTACGTTATGACGAAAAGAAGCTTTCCGTCTAAGGCAAATGACAAGCTATAGAGAGAATTTTTACAATGGATTTTAGATTGATAAAGAGTCTGGAGATTTCCACAGAACTGTATAAAAAGTGATTATTTTAGCACTGAATCTTTTTCTTTTGCCGAAACTATTTGGTGAAGGAAATTTCTTTTGTGTTAGCTGTTATTCGACAGTACAATATACCGCAGGCTCATTTCATCAAGTAATAACTGGAAGTGCAGAGCGCACCAGAATATCATAAGATGAAACAACAGCGTTCAGTGAAATTCCTCGGCAAGTAGGAAATTTGCCGCGGTCGTTTGCTATGTACAGGATATCATGTTGCAGTTTCATCACATATAATCTCATAAGCATACAGTCCAGCAACGAAAGCGAATATTGTGGTACACGAGAGGCAGGGGAGGTTTCGGCTGAAATGCGAGCTATGAGGCCCCCGGCGAAAGCAGGAACGTAATTTACCACGCTTCCAGTATGGATGTAGCAAAAGACGCAAGTAAATTTCTAGGAGGAAGGAGATTAGTGTTTAAGGTCCCGTCGACAACGAGGTCATTAGAGACGGAGCGCAAGCTCGGGTGAGGGAAGGATGGGGAAGGAAATCGGCCGTGCACTTTCAAAGGAACCATCCCCGCATTTTCCTGAAGTGATTTAGGGAAATCACTGAAAACCTAAATCAGGATGGCCGGAGACGGGATTGAACCGTCGTCCTCCCGAATGCGAGTCTTGTGTGCTAACCACTGCGCCACCTCGCTCGGTATATTTCTAGGAAAATCACTGTACAGAGGAACATCTTGGGGTTAACGATACTATTCTCATTCAGAAGTTACGAGCACGCTACCGTGGTAAAAAATTCAATTGCAAATGCTCTTACCTACAATTAAAATCGCTAATGTATAGTCAAAACTGTGGAAGGTATTCCGACGGGCAATGATGCATCGGGTTAAGTCCGTAGATAAGTGGCTGGACGTATGATTAAGAAAGACTCTGTCATTAACGAAACCGTGGATTCCGGTGGTGGAGAAGTACTGGTATACTCTCTTGAACAGCCAACTGTCGCCAGGTTCCAAACATCGCTACAATCTGTTTCCTACTCAGTGTAGAGATGAGACACTACCGGTGATGTTTACACTATCGTAAACCAATTGTTACATCCGAGAAATATGTATGAGCAAACCAGGAAAGTGCAGTATCCGCTCTTGTCTCCAACGACTGGTGACTGTGCTAACATTATATTGGGATGAGTGTAAGTACGACATACGTACAACTCGTGTGACTGGAAGGGAAAGATCGTAAAATTATTACCTGAAACGGTGCTGAAATAGGCTTGTGTGTAGTCGTCATCAGTTAGATTCAGGTAAGAACTTCCTACGTAAGTCTCCCATATCCAGGCGACGCCTAAATCGTAATTTGAGAATGAGGTAGCTGGATGGGGGAAGTACCAATACAATGTCCCTGTTTACTAGACCAACAGAATTTTTTTGTTTACTGCGTTTACCATTATGTTGTTTGTGACTTATTCGTACAACCTCGCGTGTTACCTTTTCATAAAAACAATGTCAACCTATTTACTCGGTAAATGACGTGTTACAGGGAAGAACGTAGCGCACATCTAGACGAGAAAAATTATCTCTGAGTAGCTTTGAAACCGAAAATCAGATCACATACGAAAATAATTTCGCGTGCTAATATTTCATTAGGTAATCCGTCAAATTAACACTGGCAGTAACAAAGCGGCGTAAATAATTTACTTAGTACAACAGACGAACATCGCCAATCACACATTTGCATAGGTTTCAATTACGTTCCTATTACGCTAAATTCACGTCCAAGTGACAGTGACCCGATACCGTGACGTATGTATATTATACGTCAGTTAACTGGATCGCGACCTGTTGCTGGTTACGGGATCTGCCGCGCTTGATGTCCCTAATTCGACATCCCTCAGTTAACAGGGAGCCAGAAAACGCTGTTCTCGTGGTACAGTACAGTCCCAACTTTATTTCATTCTGTCCGACACAAAAAGACGTTTAGAGGAATCAGAGAGGCTGTTACGACACAGTTTTAACCTAAAGAAAAATAATTTAGACACGTAGGCCAACTGAAGCTATAGTTTTCCGAGATTTTTCAAAATCGTGCTTAGAGAACATAAGTCATATGCCAGATCACCTAGTGCTTATCACCTGCATTTCCAGTATCTGCATACACATTACTACCTGCCGAACCGTCACAACTCGTGGATTCCTGCCCTTCGAGTAACGGCTATCCTTGCTTTGAAAATGGATCTCCATTTGCTACTCTGTGTTTCGCTAAAGTTCAATTTTGGCTTCTACAAGTATGGAGAAACGAAAAAATTACATTTGACGATTTTGTAGTTATTCAGACTTGCTACTACTTCCACCAGTTCACTAGAGCGTCAGAAAATTAATCACAATGGCGTCATTACGTGCGACTTCCAGAGCGCGTCATGCCGTCTGATGTAATGGAGGCGAGTTATGTTATGAACCAAGACATTGAGGATCCAGGGTAGCTACAAAAGAGTGAATCAGCTCTCGGTCTGTTCCAAGCTCCGTGTTTTCCTTTATTCAGAAGAGGTCTACTCAGTACAGTCTCTGACCACAAACGGACGAGGTGGCGCAGTGGTTAGCACACAAGTGTTGCGTAAGGAAGGACGACTGCTCAAAACTCGCGTCCGGCCACCCTGATTTAGGTTTTCCGTAATTTCCCTAAATCACTCCAGGCAAATGCCGGCACGGTTCCTTTGAAAGGGTGCGGCCGACTTCCTTCCCCGTCCTTCCATAATACGATGGAACCGATGAGCTCGCCGTTTGGTCCCCTACCCCAAATAAATCAACCTCCAACCAACCTATGAGCACATTTAATTTAGCTACTTCAGGAAGAAACTTAGCGGATACTGATACCGGCGATATTTAAACTGTTTTAGGATTTTCCTAGATTGTTCGTTATGAGGCCATAGTATACAATGGAATCCTCAAAACAATGTTGTTAAAACTTAAAAGGCACTGGTGATTTGAATGCTCGAACGTAAGCAAGTAAATGAAGTGTCGATAAATGCCTCGCATCTGTCTCTAATGTTAGTCAGTACCTAACTAAATCACATGAAAAGGTTGGGTATTATCTTTCATGAAGAACTAAACAGGAAAGAGAAAATGATCAGAAGAAATTTCGATGCACGTGTATGTCCTTCAGAATGTACAAACGTATACCATCGACCTTAATAACTTGTTTACCATCAAATTGGCGTAAAGAATATTGTGGGAAACAGACGTATTGTGTGTGTGTGTGTGTGTGTGTGTGTGTGTGTGTGTGTGTGTAATGTTAAATAAAGCCTTCATCACACCGGTTCCTATAACTCCTGAAGATAGTCGTTGATTCTGGATATTGATCAGAGACACTGTCCTTTTGACTGTTCGGAAATGCCACTAAATCCACCCAAAGATGTAAACAACCATGCATGAGCAGCGCCTCTCAGACGAAGGGGCTCCGACAGCCGATCAGTTCCAGTCATTCTACCGGGAAGGAGAGGTACACGGCTCGTGTTGTCTGTAGTTCAACCATGCCTAGACGGACAATACCGCGATTCGATCGCGTCTGCATTGTTACTTTGTGCCAGGAAGGGCTCTCAACAAGGGAAGTGTCCAGGCGTCTCGAAGTGAACCAAAGCGATGTTGTTCGGACTTGGAGATACAGAGAGACAAGAACTGTCGATGACATATCTCGCTCAGGCCGCCCTTGGGCTACTACTGCAGTGGATGACGGCTAGCTATGGATTATGGCTTGGAGGAACCCTGACAGCAACGTCACCAAATTGAATAATGTATTTCGTGCAGCCACAAGACGTCGTGTTACGACTAAAACTGTGCACAATAGGCTACATGATGGGCAAGTTCACTCCCAACGTTCATGGCGAGGTCCATCTTTGCAACCACGACACCATGCAGCGCGGTACAGATGGGCCCAACAACATGCCGAATGGACCGCTCAGGATTGGCATCACGTTCTTTTCACCGATGAGTGTCGCATATGCCTTCAACCAGACAATCGTCGGAGACGTGCCTGGAGGAACCCGATCAGGCTGAACGCCTTAGACACACTGTCCAGCGAGCGCAGCAAGGTGGAGGTTCCCTGCTGTTTTGGGGTGGCATTATGTGGGGCCGACGTACGCCGCCGGTGGTCATGGAAGGCGCCGTAACAGCTGTACTATACGTGAATGCCATCTTCCGACCATATCGGCAGCATATTGGCGAAGCTTTAGTTTTCATGGACGACGATTCGTGCCCCTCACCGTGCACATCTTGTGAATGACTTCCTTCAGAGTAACGACATCGCTCGACTAGAGTGGTCAGCATGTTCTCCAGACATGAACCCTATCGAGCATGCCTGGGATAGATTGAAAAGGGCTGTTTATGGACGACGTGAGACACCAACCACTGTGAGGAATCTACGCCGAATCGCTGTTGAGGCGTGGAACAATCTGGACCAACAGTGCACTGATGAACTTGTGGATAGTATGCCACAACGAACAGAGGCCTGCATCCATGCAAGAGGACGTGCTACTGGCTATCAGAGGTACCAGAGTGTACAGCAATCTGGACCAACACCTCTGAAATTCTCGCTGTATGGCGGTGCAACACGCAATTTATGGTGTTCATGAGCAATACAAAGGGCGGAAATGATGTTTATGTTGACTTCTATTCCAGTTTTCTGTACAGGTTCTGTAACTCTCGGAACCGAGGTGATGCAAAACTTTTTTGATATATATATGTTCAGCATATTGCTGTGGTCTTGTGTTTCATAGTGTCTTATTAGCTGATTATCTCGAGTTCTGGCATGTCTGCACTTTTTGTTTGGCTTCCTTATACAATTTTTTTACAGACACCACAAACGACGTGACAACAGCAATATGCTGCATGCATCTTATGGTTGACATTCGCAAACAATACGATCATTATAACCTTCTGAAGAAGGGTACTAAGTGCCTAAAACCGGTTAATAAATTAAATGTCTTTTTACAACTGGCTGCAGATATACATACAGGGGTCTTTCAGAACTGATAGTCAATATTCAGGGATATGACAGGAATGATCATTCGAAACAAAAAAGTCAAGTAAACGTGGGCTCTAAAACCCATACCTTAAGAGCTATGAGCAATTCTTGATCTTCGATACCGTGAGACAAATATCTTCTACAGAAAGCTCTTTGCTTTTCGTAATTTGGAAAGTGGTAGTATGGACCAAATACAGAACATGTGCTCTAAACTTCAAAACTTATGAGCACTTGTTCTTTGGAAGAATTGTGTTTCAAAGTAGCGAAGATGATCAAGTTCTCTTAAGGTACACATTTTAGAGAACATGTATACTGGACATTTTTTTCTTGTTTTGATCCGTACTACCGCTTTCCAAAATATGAAAAGCAAAGAACTTGCAGTAGAAGAGATTCCTTTCACTACATCAAAAAAATGGCTCTAAGCACTATGGGACTTAACATCTGAGGTCATCAGTACCCTAGAACTGAGAACTACTTATACCTAACTAACCTAAGGACATCTCACACATCCATGCCCGAGGCAGGATTCGAACCTGCGACCGTAGTGGTCGCGCGGTTCCAGACTGAAGTGCCTAGAACCGCTCAGCCACTCCGGCCGGCTTCACGATATCGAAGATCAAGAATTGCTCATTACTCTTAAGGTAAGCGTATTAGAGCTCATGCTTATTTGACATTATACGTGTGTGTGTGTGTGTGTGTGTGTGTGTGTGTGTGTGTGTATGTGTGCGTGTGTGTGTCATATGTAGGAAAAGCTGGAGTGTTTTTGTGGAGCAAAAACAGTCCCCTGGGCAACTTCTCACAAAGCCTAGTTTTGTTAGCCCCCAGTAATGTCCTCAGAGGATTTCGATAGTCTTACATAGTGACGGGTTGCCCCTGCTAGCACTTCTACATGGAAATCAATCACCTCCTGCCCCCCTCCTCCGTCCTCACACAAAAATTCCCCATACCGGATGGGTGTTTGACTTTCTCGGCGGTAGTTGATCTACGTGTTTCACTTTTTGCTTTGTATCTTTGTCTCGAGGTCACAACACCCAGGATTTGTGCATGGTGATCAAGTGCCCAAAGAAGTCTTCTGGATTCGTCTCCCACAGCTGCAACGTTTCCGCTGCTACCTCGATTCGGTAAACTTTTTGAGTGATGTTACCAATCACACAACCCAGCGTGGGAAGACTTATCGTGTTCAAAATGTCATGTAAGATGTTGAAAACTGAGCCATAACTGGTTTTCACATTTTACGCTATGGCTGCGATTATGATATTCTGGGTTTCAAACTCTAGGTACTCCAATTCCTTTGCGTCTCCCGATTCCTCACAGAGACAAGATCTACCACTTCGTTTTTCGTCATACAAATGTCAAGATCGCCCAATGAACATTCACACTACCGTATTAACTGCAATATTCAGATGTGACAATCAGTCATTAAAATTTCGTCATAATTCGTAACACTAGTTCCGTGCATACTGAACATCATAAAAATGATACAAAATATGGTAATAAAATTGAAAACATGTGGCCGCTACATGGTAAAATAAACTGCGCAGGAATATCGCCTCTGCCATGTAAACACAGCCTCATATGGCGGTGTACTGTTTTCGCCCACTTCCACGAACTCAACGTGGATGACTGCAGCGTACTCCACGAAACGTGACATTGTTAACGGAGATGCGCGATTTTGTTTCGGTTGCCCCAGCGCCGAACTACGGTACTCTGGCACTGACATGTCACTACGTACCAGGGCTACAGACATACGCAGGGGCGGAAACACCAGAACCGAACACTTTACCACGCCTAACACGTTATAGGAAAAGTTTGCAATCAAAACAGCTTCTAGTCGTTTCTGAGTGGATAAATACAGCCCCTGTATGGTTTTCAAGGTAACTTTATAGCAATCTTCCTGTAAAATAATGGCAGTTTCAGATAATGATGATCGAGGTGGATAGCGTTAACGCACTCTTCTCTCGAATGTAGACCACAAAGGCTCAATAATACTGACATCCGTTGACTGCAGTGACCACGGGAGAGACGACAATTCATCCTCGTGTTCCCAAAAAGGTTCAAAAAATGTTCAAAATGTGTGTGAATTCTTAAGGGACCAAATTGCTGAGGTCGTCGGTCCCTAGACTTATACACTACTTACACTAACTTCATCTAATTTACGCTATGGGCAAGACGCACACCCATGCCCGAGGGACGACTCGAACCTCCGGCTGGAGGGGCCGCGCAATTAGTGACATGCCGCCTCTAACCGCGCGGCCACTCCGCGCGACTCCCAAACCAGTCCTGGATGATGTAAGTTGTGAAGAGGAGCCTTGTCGTCTAGGAAGAAAGTATCGTCATTGCTGAACAAAGGTTGTACCATCCGATCATTCAAAATACCAAAATAGTCTTTGGTAGGAATGCCATCTTTCAGAGCGACCACGGGGCACATGGAATCCAACGAAACGGCTGCCCAAATCACCACCGGACCCCCGCCTAGGTTTCATCCTTGTGGCGCAAACTCAGCCAGAGGTTGTAAAGCAGTCTGAAACAAGATTCCTACGAGCATTTGCATCACTGAAGAGTGGTTTTGGCGTTTCATCTGCGCCTGCAGTTCCCCGCTCCCATAATGTTGTTTTGGTGTTGACAGGATTGTCGACTGTGGCATTCCGTTCTGGAGTGACTTTTGCTGCTGTCTTCCTCTTGTTTCTCGTCACAATTCTCTTCAGTGACCATCCGCCACGATCCCTAAACACACACTCTCGTCTGAATTGTGACTTAGCGGATGGCGTTCCAGCTTCCCCCGTATGCGGTGCAAACCTTCGGTGTGGTGTCTCCAGAAACACCAAAACTTCGGCTACCTTGGTTCTGGATAACGGAAGTACCCACCACACAAGTACCAACAATGTTCCCATGTTCGAATTCACGTAGCCTCGATATTTCGCACTCACGACTGCACAGAACACTGTCATCAGAACGACTGACACCTGTAACATATTGAGGACAATGCAAAGGTATCCTTAGTGGTCAACAACAACAGCGAAATCTCCAAGTTTAGCTACCATCTGCAGTTATGTTCAAGCATGCATTCCTCGCGCTGTTTCCATATTTTTTACCACCGCTGTACCTGCAAACTAAAAAATTTACCTACGTTACTTTAATATTTTGGTACGTTATTATAAACTTCATGGCTATCCATCGTATAAGGGATACGATGGGTAAAGGTACAAACGTCGATACATAAAAAGTGAGAAACTCTTTAACTATGTAAGACTTACATTCTGACTTAACATTCTTGTGCAGAAAAAAAATACTTTCGGATCTCTACAGCTGTGAACAAGTCAAGCGTGACTCAGTTGTTATTAACCACTGCCCTTTTTATTGTCGTGCTGTCAAGAACCAGAAACTACTGGCTGCGGGCACTGAGTAGCCCTCTGCAAGTGTAGCCGCGTCTCGTCAGCAGTACGGCCGCAGATGAGCCGGCGTAGAGACGTGGAAAGTAACCCAAGCTTAACACTTCACTGGGTGACCCAGAAACTCTTGAGTGACCTTATGTCAACTTTCTACGCCTCTTAAAAGCCTAAACTACTTCTAAAAAGCTTTTACGCTGTGAAACGCTAGATAGCTTAAAAAGTGAGTAAGTAGTCGGTTGTATGTTTTGATAAGAGTGGAAGACAGCGTTCTATACGGCTGGCAAAAATGATGGTTACAATATTTGGTTTGATTCAGCTATGTATCGGAAGTCTTACAACGAGGCAAAACACATATTGACAATTTTCAGTAAAATTTACCGACGGCAGTATGTTAAAGATCACTGTTCAACTACATCTACATGTGAAAGACTACTCTGCAATTAAACTTAAGTGCCTAGCAGCGGGTTCATCAGACCACTTGCCTACTGCATCTCTACTGTTGTCGTCTTTAATAGTGCGCGGAAGAAACGAACACTCACGTTTTTGCGTCAGAGCTGAAATTCCTTTGTTACGATGATCAGTTCTCCTTACGTAGGTGAGTGTAAAAATAAACTTTCGCATTCAGAGGAGAGCGTTGGAGATTGAAATTTAGAGAGAAGACTCCATCGCAACGAAAAACACCTTTATTTTAATGATTTTCACCCCAACTCGCGTACCACAGCCGTAACACACTCTCTCATATTTCAGGATAATACTAAACGAGCTGCCCTTCTTTGAACTTTTACGAGGTCTTCCATCAATTCTATACGGTAAGGATCCGATAGCGCACAGCAATATACTAGGATACGACGAACTACGATACATTTAGAGCACAGCATTGTGTGATAGTGAAACATGGACTGCAGGAAAAAAAGGAACCGAAGAGAATCGAAGTACCTGAGATGTGGTGCTGAAGACGAATGTCGAAAATCAGGTGGACTGATAAGGTAAGGAATGAGGAGGTTCTGCGCAGAATCGGAGAGGAAAGCAGTATGTGGAAAACATTGACATGGAGAAGGGACAGGATGATTGGACATCTATTAATACATCAGGGAATGATTTCCATGGTACTAGAGGGAGCTGTAGAAGGCAAAAACTGTAGAAGAAGACAGAGATCGGTACACTTCCAGGAAATAATGAGAACGTAGGCTGCAAGTGATACACCTGATATGAAGAGGTTCTACATCTACATCTGCATCTACATCCATACTCCGCAAGCCACCTGACAGTGTGTGGCGGAGGGTACCCTGAGTACCTCTATCGGTTCTCCCTTCTATTCCAGTCTCGTATTGTTCGTGGAAAGAAGGATTGTCGGTATGCTTCTGTGTGGGCTCTGATTTCATCCTAATGGTCTCTTCGCGAGAAATACGTAGGAAGGAGCAATATACTGCTTGACTCCACGGTGAAAGTATGTTCTCGAAGCTTTAACAAAAGCCCGTACCGAGCTACTAAGCGTCTCTGTTGCAGTCTTCCACTGGAGTTTATCTATCATCTCCGTAACGCTTTCGCGATTACTGTATGATCCTGTAACGAAGCGCGCTGCTCTCCGTTGGATCTTCTCTATCTCTTCTATCAACCCTATCTGGTACGGATCCCACACTGGTGAGCAGTATTCAAGCAGTGGGCGAACAAATGTACTGTGACCTACTTCCTTTGTTTCCGGACTGCATTTCCTTAGGATTCTTCCAATGAATCTCAGTCTGGCATCCGCTTTACCGACGATCAACTTTATATGATCATTCCATTTTAAATCACTCCTAATGCGTACTCCCAGATAATTTATGGAATTAACTGCTTCCAGTTGCTGACCTGCTATTTTGTAGCTAAATGATAAGGGAACTATCTTTCTATGTATTCGCGGCACATTACACTTGTCTACATTGAGCCTCAATTGCCAATCCCTGCACCATGCGTCAATTCGCTGCAGATCCTCCTGCATTTCAGTACAATTTTCCATTGTTACAACCTCTCGATACACCACAGCATCATCTGCAAAAAGCCTCAGTGAACTTCCGATGTCATCCACAAGGTCATTTATGTATATTGTGAACAGCAACGGTCCTAGGACACTCCCATGCGGCACACCTGAAATCACTCTTACTTCGGAAGACTTCTCTCCATTGAGAATGACATGCTGCGTTCTGTTATCTAGGAACTCTTCAATCCAATCACACAATTGGTTTGATATTCCATATGCTCTTACTTTGTTCATTAAACGACTGTGGGGAACTGTATCGAACGCCTTGCGGAAGTCAAAAAACACGGCATCTACCTGTGAACCCCTGTCTATGGCTCTCTGAGTCTCGTGGACGAATAGCGCGAGCTGGGTTTCACACGACCGTCTTTTTCGAAACCCATGCTGATTCCTACAGAGTAGATTTCTAGTCTCCAGAAAAGTCATTATACTCGAGCATAATATGTGTTCCAAAATTCTACAACTGATCGACGTTAGAGATATAGGTCTATAGTTCTGCACATTTGTTCGACGTCCCTTCTTGAAAACGGGATGACCTGTGCCCTTTTCCAATCCTTTGGAACGGTACGCTCTTCTAGAGAACTACGGTACACCACTGCAAGAAAGGGGGCAAGTTCCTTCGCGTACTCTGTGTAAAATCGAACTGGTATCCCATCAGGTCCAGCGGTCTTTCCTCTTTTGAGCGATGTTAAATATTTCTCTATCCCTCTGTCGTCTATTTCGATATCTACCATTTTGCCATCTGTGCGACAATCTTGAGAAGGAACTACAGTGCAGTCTTCCTCCGTGAAACAGCTTTGGAAAAAGACATTTAGTATTTCGGCCTTTAGACTGTCATCCTCTGTTTCAGTACCATTTTGGTCACAGAGTGTCTGGACATTTTATTTTGATCCACCTACCGCTTTGACATAAGACCAAAATTTCTTAGGATTTTCTGCCAAGTCAGTACATAGAACTTTACTTTCGAATTCATTGAACGCCTCTCGCATAGCCCTCCTCACACTACATTTCGCTTAGCGTAATTTTTGTTTGTCTGCAAGGCTTTGGCTATGTTTATATTTGCTGTGAAGTTCCCTTAGCTTCCGCAGCTGTTTCCTAACTCGGTTGTTGTACCACGGTGGCTCTTTTCCATCTCTTACGATCTTGCTTGGCACATACTCATCTAATGCATATTGTACGATAGTTTTGAACTTTGTCCACTGATCCTCAACACTATCTGTACTTGAGACAAAACTTTTGTGTTGAGCCGTCAGGTACTCTGTAATCTGCTTTTTGTCACTTTTGCTAAACAGAAAAGTCTTCCTACCTTTTTTAATATTTCTATTTACGGCTGAAATCATCGATGCAGTAACTGATTTATGATCGCTGATTCCCTGTTCTGCGTTAACTGTTTCAAATATTCGGGTCTGTTTGTCACCAGAAGGTGTAATATGTTATCGCCACGGGTCGGTTCTCTGTTTAACTGCTCAAGGTAGTTTTCAGATAAAGCACTTAAAAAAATTTCACTGGATTCCTTGTCCCTGCCACCCGTTATGAACGTTTGAGTCTCCCAGTCTATATCCGGCAAATTAAAATCTCCACCCAGAACTATAACATGTTGGGGAAATCTACTCGAAATATTATTCAAATTATCCTTCAGGTGCTCGGCCACAACAGCTGCTGAGCCAGGGGGCCTATAGAGACATCCAGTTACCATGTCTGAGCCTGCTTTAACCGTGATCTTCACCCAAATTATTTCACATTTCGGATCTCCGTCAATATCCTTCTATACTATTGCACTTCTTATCGTTATAAACACGTCTCCCCCTTCACTGTCCAGCCTGTCTCTGCGGTATACATTCCAATCTGAGTTTAGGATTTCATTACTGTTTACGTCTGGTTTCAGCCAACTTTCTGTCCCTAGTACTACATGGGCGTTGTGACCCTTTATTAATGAGAGCAGTTCTGGGACCATTCTATAGACGCTCCTGCAGTTTACTATTAGCACATTAATATTGTAATTCCCTGTTGCATTTTGCCTAGTCCTACTTTGCCGCGTCTCAGGAGGCGTCTTGCCGGGCCTAGGGAGGGAATTCTCTAACCTAAAAAACCCACATGTGCACTCCACACGTACTCCGCTACCCTTGCAGCCGCTTCCGGCGTGTAGTGCACGCCTGACCTATTCAGGGGGACCCTACATTTCTCCACCCGATAGCGGAGGTCGAGAAATTTGCACCCCAGATCTCCGCAGAATCGTCTGAGCCTCTGGTTTAAGCCTTCCACTCGGCTCCAAACCAGAGGACCGCGATCGGTTCTGGGAACGATACTACAAATAGTTAGCTCTGATTCCACCCCGCGAGCGAGGCTTTCCGCCTTCACCAATTCCGCCAACCGCCTGTACGAACTGAGGATGACCTCTGAACCCAGACGGCAGGAGTCATTGGTGCCGACATGAGCAACAATTTGCAGTGGCGTGCACCCAGTGCTCTCTATCGCCGCCGGCAGGGCCCCCTCCACATCTCGGACGAAACCCCCCGGCAAGCTGACAGAGTGAACACTGGCCTTCTTCCCCGACCTTTCCGCTGTTTCCCTAAGGGGCTCCATCACCCGCCTAACGTTGGAGCTCCCAATAACTAATAAACCCCTCCCCCCGTGTGCCTGCTCGGACCTTGCTGAAGGAGCAGCCACATGTCCACTCACAGGCAGAGCAGGCGATGCCACACGGCCAGCCTCCACATTTTCCCTCAGCCTCGTGCGCCGGGAACGCCGCTGAACCCGCCACTCCCCTTGGGGAGAGGGTGGCCCAACCGCGCCCGGTACCCGCGAAGATGTCTCGACAGCAGGGACATTGGGTGAAGCATGTAACACCTGGGGTGTACCATGCGACGCACCAGACTCCCCACTGCCGCTACACTCCGGCAGTGGGTAGTCTGGCGCGTCGCATGGTACACAGGCCAGGAATTCGTTGCGGGCTGCATCAAACCAGTAAGAAGACTGATGACCAAAAAAACAAGCGTAGTCTCTTTAGCACGCCTGTTGCATCATCTAAGTGTTC
Organism: Schistocerca piceifrons; assembly: GCF_021461385.2. Classification (NCBI taxonomy): domain Eukaryota; kingdom Metazoa; phylum Arthropoda; class Insecta; order Orthoptera; family Acrididae; genus Schistocerca; species Schistocerca piceifrons. Next base: position 50,081,817 of record NC_060140.1, on the reverse strand, counting down.
TGCCAATAATACACAGTCTTTGGTTTGCCTTCCCCAGATCATCATCTCTGTGATCGTTAAGTTGTACGTAATTTTAATTCTTACGTATTTAATGAAGTCGACAGCCTCGAGATTGGCGTGGTTTAACGCGTATCCGGAATTTAATGCATTCCTTCCAGTACTTATGTGGATGACCATCCAGATTACATTATGTAGGGTCAAATCTCATATTTTGCATTGTACAGATATCTTGTCCAAATCACTTTGCAATGGATTTTGAACTTATGATGACCTCAAGTGAAGGTAAAGGAGAGCATCATCTGCAAAAAATCTAAGACGGCTGCTCACATTGTCTGCTAAATCGTTTACACAGATTAGGAAGAGCAGAGGGCCTATAAAACTTCCTTGGGGAACGCCAGATATCACTTCTGCTTTCCTCCAAGACATTCTGTCATTTACTACGAACTGTGACTTTCCTGACAGGAAATCACTAAACCAGTAACACATCTGTGTCGATTCGCCACAGTCACGCAGTTTCATTAGGAGCCGCCTGTGAGGCTTGTAGGGTTACTACTCATTTGAAAATGTGTGGATACGTTGGTGCATATGTAGGGAAGAGGAAAAGAAACAACTTTAGAGTAAAACTGGCGATCGTATGACGAAGCATAGAGGCGGACACAGTTTTTAGTTAATCAAACTTGCCTAACGGAGATGTGTCTACTGCACGTCATCTTATTGGAAATTACATTCTCGTAGAATAGATTACGAATGTGAATCAAAAATTACACGGCATGTAACGAAAGGAGCGAGTAGAGGAAAGTTAAAGAAATAATAATCCTAATAAGCGAGATCCGGAAACGAATGATATCCTCGGTACGGCCACATTTCGAGCCTGCCAGACATGCTGGTGGTGTGTACCTTCACTTCCTACAACACAAGCTAATCGGCTATTTTTATAAAGTTCCTTGCTGTGAAAGGATGCGCATGTGGTACAAGCATACGGTGCAGCAGCAAACTGTCATGTAGGTTTTAAGGGGAAGAACAAGAACGAATCTTTGACAATTAGTATATCCGTAGCGGTTCGCCAATACCATGGCCTCCCACATCCCTCCACTTGAATCCATCTAAATTTTTTATGTATATGGATATTTAACACTTTTGGTGTAGTCGAGCCCTATTGACAGTGTCAGTAACTCCGAGAACGCATTGTAGATGGCTGTCAATTCTTTCGCAATACACCTGTGATATTTGAATGTGCACGAGCATCGATGAGGAAACCTGCTGAAGCGTTCACTCACATCAGCGGAAGCCCTGTGAAACACTTGTTATAGTGTGTCTTTCTTCTAGTGCACACTTGCAGTTTGGATCCTCGGGGAAACTTTATAAGGTGTTTATGATCCCATGACTTTTGTCGCCACGGTGCAAACGATTCTCCTCACGTTCTTGCAGAGCACAGTTGCATGTACGTCTACATCTACCGCGATACTCCGCAAATCAATCACACTGAAGTGTCATCGAACAACCTTCGCAATAATTCTCTGTTATTTCAGCCTTGAAAAGCGCGCGGAAAGAACGACATCTACATCTTTCCATGCGAGTTCTGATCCACCCTATTTCATTTTGATGATCGTTTTACCGTATGTAGGTCGGCGTCAACAAAATATCTTCACATTCGAAAGAGAAAGATGGTGACTAAAATTTCGTGAGAAGATACCGACGCAACGAGAAATGTCTTTCTGTTAATGACGTCCACCTCAAACGCTACATCATGTGCATGACACTCTCTCTCTCTCCCCCTATTTCTCGATAATACAAAACGTTGCGGCCCGTCTCTGAACTTTCTCGGTGTACTCCATTTACCATATGTGGTAAGTATCCCTCACCGCTCAGCAGTACACAAGAGGACGGACAAGCGTAGTGTAGGCAGTCTCTTTAATAGATCTGTTACGTTTTCTGCGTGTTCTGCCAATAAAACGCAGCCACAACATTTTCTGTTTGTTCTTTCTAATTTAAGTTGTTGATATCTGTAATTCCTAGATATTTAGTGTAATTTTCGACTTTATATTTGATTTATTTATCGTGTAACCTTAGCTTAACGTATTCCTTTTAGCACTGATGCGGATGATCTCGCACTATACAGACATCTTTTCTAATTCGTTTTCCAATTTCTTCTTTAACTTCTGATGACTTTACTAAACGATAAACGACAGCATTCGCTGCAAACAGCTGCTCAGATTATCGTTATGTAGATAAGAAACAGCAGGGGGCTTGCAAAGTTTTCGCGATCTGGGATACCGAATGGCGCACCCAGAGTACACCAAACAAACTCCGTGGTGTCAGAGGAGACGACGAATGTGTGGCGGTCATCGTGTAACGCCGGAAATACATATCCTCCTATTTCCATCTATTGTACTATAATTTTTTCCCTTATTTTGCTACCTGAAAATAAGACATTTCTGTGTATTTATATATTGTAATTGTTTCACTATATATATATATATATATATATATATATATATATATATATATATATATATATATATGTGTGTGTGTGTGTGTGTGTGTGTGTGTGTGTGTCGATGTATAATTGGTTTGTTCTGTAAATACTATTTGTATTTTTACGCTGGGTCTTGCCTAGGTTCAAATGGTTCAAATGGCTCTGAGCACTATGGGACTTAACTTCTGTGGTCATCAGTCCCCTAGAACTTAGAACTACTTAAACCTAACTAACCTAAGGACATCACACACATCCATGCCCGAGGCAGGATTCGAACCTGCGACCGTAGCAGTCGCGCGGTTCCAGACTGAGCGCGTAGAACCGCTAGACCACCGCGGCCGGCTCTTGCCTAGGGAAAAATATGCCATCGAACGATTACATCGATAGGTCGTGTGGAGAACCAAAGTGTTTAGGATCTTTGGTAGTGTTAACTCTGCCGCATGGAGCACGGGCAGAGAGAGTTTGGCTGGAGTAGGGTGGTGGAGCAGGTGTGTTGTGTGACGCTTCCGCGAGTTGCCGCGCTTTCGGTGTTTGGCAGCATGTAATTGCGCTCGACTTGCTATGATAGTTTCTGACACGGTGTCGCGGACGGGAAGCATTAGCTGGCGCACGTGAAGAGCCCATTTCGCCTGGTGACCGTGTCGAGAAGAAGGCGCGCCGACATCCAGCTTCTGCAACAGCGACGGCCGACAATGAGTGACTGTCGCCACCTCCCCAAGCGACGACTGCAAACCTTCAATCAACCAACAAGGAAGACTAGAAGCACGTAAAGTTTTAGAACTGTATGGCAGACCTCAGCTTTTCAAACTGTTGCATCACAAAATGACAGCAACTTAGCATGAACCTTTGTTGCTCATTGTCCCAATTGCATTACCAAGCAGGGTCCCTTCCCTTTCCATAATGAACCCGAGTGTCATTGAAATTCAAACGACAGCATTAAAGTAATATCATTCCATTTCACTGCTTTAATTTCGAAGTTCAGTTATAGTATTCATAGCTGGCTACAATATTTAGATTACACAAGCACAAATTGAGAGTGCGAGTTTTGTTACCATATTTTAGCTTGCCTGTGACTGCAGCTCAGCTTGGTACGTACTAAATTTTACTATTGTTAATCGTTCATAATCATTTAATTCAAGTTCAAAGTTAAATCTCTTGTTTCTAAATTGCGTAGATTCAAGTATCTTTTGAAATGATTGTTGAGGTAGCCCAAGACTAACCTTATTTTATTGAATTTCGTAGTGCTTCAGAAACAAAGTTGACTATTAATTTCAGTCACTAAATTAACTTTCAATTTTCCTGTTTTATTCTTTTGCTAAATTAAGTCAGAATGTGGCGAAATCTATTACTTCTGACAAACATTCAGTTTTCACACTACACGTGTCAACCTTCAGTTGCCGCGCTTTTAGTGCTAATTATATCTGCATTAATCTTTCATTTTCAGTTATTATAGTAGTTGTCCATAGGACTGGCGACCGTAATTTTCCCCAAATTTCAAATATCTAATTAACGATAATTCATTGCTAACGTAACGACCGCACATTTACTTTCTTTATTAATTTTACCCTTTTCTCAAAATTAATTTCCACCAATTTCATTTGCATTTTTCCTTTCATTCAGATGTAACCCTTTCCTCCCTCTTTACCGACAGATTAACTTCGGTGACGATTGCTTTTCCCAAATTTCCATTAGGTGCACGCGGTTTAAATTTTACTGTCATTAAGGTCGATAAGTGAGGGGGAGGTTACAATCCATGCGACCCATTCGCAGGGAATATGTTGTCCTTTGCCGACTCCGCATTGGCCTTACGTGGCTAACACATGGTCACCTCCTCCGTAGCAGGGACCCACCTCAGTGTCGCTGTATCTCCCTTCTGACCGCCGTCCACACCATGCTGGACTGCGGCGGACTTTTAACTTCCCCAGCACCCTACCTTCGATGTTGGGCGACAATACCTCAACAGCAGATTTAGTGTTAGGTTTTACTCATGAGGGTGGTTTTTATTGTACCATCTAAGGGTGGGCATCTGCCCTTCTCTCCAAGGCCTCCACCCTCCCTCCATTTTAACTCTGTCGCACTTTCTTCGCCTTTGTTTGTCTTTGTGTTCGTCTTTTCCCTCTTTGTGTTCCTCTTCCCTTATCTTTTTGGGGTCAACATTTTAATGTGTTGCACAGCGGCTGGCCCATCCTCTTTTATTCTTATGATCAGCCAGCCCAGATCATCTGCTCTATGGCTTTAATACTTTCTTCTACTTTTTCTTATGATGTATATTTTCCCTGTTTTTTTTTTCGTTCCATTCGTTTTCTTTGTAGGTGCCGTTCCCAATTCCTTTTCCCCCCTTTTACTTTCCCAAACGTTCTTCGGGTGTTGTTTTATCTTGAGGTTTGTTTGACAGCAGGATAAAGGGGCTGATGACCCTGTAGTTTGGTCCCTTTATACCCCAAACCAAGCAATCAGCAGAGGGCTTAAGAACTACCTTTTAGGAAAGCCAGAAATCACTTCTGCTGCATTCGATGATTTTCCAGCAATAACTACGAACTCTAACTATCTGACAAGAAATCACGAATCCAGCGGCATAACTGATACAATATTCCATAAACACACAATTTGGTTACAAGAAGCCGCTTGTGAAGTAAGGTATCAAAAGCCTTCTGGTTATCTAGAACTACGGAATCAATTTGAAATCCCTTGTCAATAGCATTCGACACTTCCTGTAAGTAAAGAGCTAGATGTGTTTCACAAGAAAGATGTTTTATAAACCAGTGTTGACTGTGTGTCAATAGATTGTTCTCTTCGAGGTAATTCGTGATGTTCGAACACGAAGTATGTTCCAGAATGCTGCTGCATACGAACGGTAATGATATGGGCATGTAATTTATTGGCCTACTCCTACTACCCTTTATAATATTGATGTGACCTGTGCAAAGTTGCAGTCTTCGGCTACGGATCTTGTATATAATTGTTAAGTATGGGACTATTGCATCAGCATACTCTGAAAGGAACCTAATTGGTATATAGTCTGGACCGGAAGACTTGCTTCTATTAAGTGATTTACGCTGCTTCACTACTGCGAGGATAACTGCTTCTAAGGATATTCATGTTGGCAGCTACTCTTGATTCGAATTCTGGAATATTTACTTCTCCTCCTTTGGTGAAGGAATTTCAGAACCCTGTGTTTAGTAACTCTGCCTTAGTAGTACTTTCATCGATAGTATTTCCATTGCTACTGCGCAGAAAAGGCATTGATGGTGTCCTGCCGCTAGAGCACTTTACATATGACTAGAATCTATTTCGATTTTCTGCCAGGTTTCAAGACAAAGTTTCATTGTGGGAATTATTACAAGTATCTTGCACTGAAGTCCGCTCTAAGTTTCGAGCGTCTGTAAAAGATCGCGAGTCTTCGAGATTTTGCGTTCGTTTGAATTTGGCATGCTTTTTTCGTTGTTTCTGGGACAGAAACGTGTTTTGTGTGCCGTCAACTGACACTTTGCACCAGCACACTCGGGCACACTGTCAAAAAGTAACACCAACAGTTCAACTTTAAATGCGAACATTTTTAGGTTAGGCTTTACCGTGGCTGTTACTGTCATTAAATGAAACAACAAGTTTACTGTTACCAGTCACCGTTTTATTTTTTCCACGACGCGTTTCGAAGGTTTAAACCGCCATCATCGGTTGGATTTACATTAGTTAGTATTACATATGTGTGTATGTTGTGTTACGACATTTGGAGGAACTTGTGTTTCATTTGACCAACAGTTCAGTTGCAACGAATTATGCATTCGATTTTAGAAACAACATATCGTAACACGTGAGGCTACTTTATAATATGTCATTTCTGAGATTAACAAAAAAACAATTAAGTCAAACTGAATGACATTGTAATCGCTCTGAAGGACAAGGATTCCCATTGTCTGCTGGCACTTAGTGAAGGGGGACACGCAGAATAGCTGAAAACTAGGCAGCCTTCTGGCGTGCCATGAAACCTAACATAGACAAATATCGTTCTAAAATATTATGACATGAGTGTTGTTGAAAACAACAAAAGTTTCACTATAGGAGTATTTTAATTTTACCATTATCCTAATACATATCCTATCTCTCTTCCTCTCCCTCTCCCCCTTCCCCCCACCACCCTCTCTCTCTCTCTCTCTCTCTCTCTCTCTGTCTCTCTCTCTCTCTCTCTCTCTCACACACACACAAACACACACACACACACACACACACACACACACACACACACACACACACACACACAGAGAGAGAGAGAGAGAGAGAGAGAGAGAGAGAGAGAGAGAACCCTAAAATTCATTAATGTTATCATTGAAAACTGAAGTAGAAAAGGCTGCGTAATAGTTCATTTGGAAAACATGATATTGTTGATCGGTCAGTAAGCTAGTAAACGATATGCTATACACTCTGGAAAATCTTCTACCTAAAAGGCCAGCGTACATACGCTGTACAACATTATAACAGCTTACCACATTCGTCCTGTTAGGTGAAATGCGAGAGACCTCAAGTCTGTAGTTAACTGTTGCACTCTTAGCGAAATGTAAAATGAGCTCTTCCGAAGTGTACGGTAATTTGTAAATGACACACATCACACAGTACGTATTTTCTCCTCTTGAATATGAAGTCATATACAAAACGACAACATCCATTTCATAGGCGGATAGGGCCACTTTCGTCCAGATGTCATGACCAATACGAGCTACGCAGGAGCTAGACATCTGGCTTGTATCACCGCAGTTTGCTGTTTCTCACCACCCTCCATGGCTCTTCTCATTGCTGGGTGACGCAGTGTCCCAATAATGAGGTAAGAGATGACGGGGGAATGGCGATTTGTGTTTTTTGCTGGTCTGCTTTCTACTGTAACGTCTTTCCTATTGTCTCAGATTCCCACATGTCGTAGTAATCAGTTAAATAACAAATTTTCCTCTTAACATAGCGCAGGTCAACAGCCTAGGCTGTGGCGTTGTGTTACGTACTATGTAGACTCGTGCAAAACAAGTTAAAGCTGTGTAATCTTCATACTGTTATTGTAAAATGTGAGTGTATATTTCACGAGGACTCCACGAAATAAAGTAGTCAAATTAGAAATCTCCAATAACCTTATCGTCGACGGAAAACTGAACTCTGTGCATCAATCAGATAGGCTCCAGTTCACGACGACTCCAGTCTGACGGCTAGAATCACGAAGCAGTGTCGAATATCGGTCCATGACACTGCCTGGTCCATTCCTGCTGCTTCTGCCGTCCTCTGAATTGCAACACTTCTGAGCGCACGGGTGGAAACAGTCGCGAAATGCACAGAAGAGGCACGCGGTGTGCGGCGCTTTCGAATCCACATACCGGAAACGTACAGTCACTTCCTCCGGCCGTGAGTTGCGACCGAAGCGACCCTGCTCCTGACGTTCCACTCAAACGCTTCTCAGTAAGTGGACGACTATTGTACCGCCGATATTAAAGACACACAATGGAACGTCGGTACGGTTCAACATTGCAATTTCCGGGTGGCTCAAAGGCAGTCAGGGCACTGTGCATGGCGGACTTCGTAGTGGAAGAAACGTCATATGCATGTCTCACTCGTGCACTGAACAAGCGAGAGAAGGCTGAGCTGAAATTTTGTCCACGTTTTCATTTCAGTCACGGTACTAATTACGTTGAATTACCAATTTAGCCGCCCACTGAGGGACAGAGGGCACGTTGTGAAATAATGAAATCTGCAAACACGTGACATAATGTACTAGATCTAAACACAGCACTGGGAAACATGTGTAAGAAAAATTCTGTCGAGTTGGGGAAGGGCGGACAGGGTTAGCTGATGGGTAAAATAGCGAGACACTTCGTGAAGTGTCCTCGTGTAGCTACAGTGGAAGGCCACCAAATGTCTGCACTCGATTCACAATAGGAAGTACACTTTTAAACTCCTACAAATGCTGAAACTTCCAAGGACATGGAACACGAAATGTTGTTAGGTAGATAATAAAGCACCTCACGAGCTAATAATAGAAACAGTAATGCAAGAATGCAGAGTCTAACGGTGGTAACTCTGAATAAAGATTTCTCGAGTCAAGTGATTAAAATTACTAGAGCTTTCGGCCAAGCACTCATTGACCATTGTAAATGGTTTGACTGTCAGTGGGCTGCTGGTACGGCCTTATATACAGTAACTGCCGGCTGTGAAGTCGCTGGTGCCCGCGGCATAGCCATGCACGAGCGTACGTTGACTCGCCGTTGCAATAGGTAGCCCGTTGTTTCTTTCGGCACGCTGACGACTGGTTCTTCGTTTGGCCCCACGGACGTGAGAAACATGTCGAGTTGTTGGAAAACCTCGACTATAATAACTGTTACATACACTTCAGTTCAACAAGCTGGTGGAAAATGACAATGCATTGCTCTTATTCGACGTCCTCGTACTCCGCAGTCTAAATGGATGTCTTGGCCACAGTGTCTAAAGGAAACCTGCCCTCACGGATCTGCACTTGCATGCCATCAGCCGTCATCACCCGACACAGAAGCGTACTGTGTTACACACATTGTTTCATGGTGCAAGAATGATATCAGACGCTGATAACTTGCATCATGAGCTGAGGCCCTTATGCAAGGTCTTCGGGAACAACGTATACATAACGTTCATCAGATAAATGAAGTGATTTCAAGCAAGAACTACAATCTTGCTGTTTAGTGGCCCCATGTCGGGCAAGATAAGCCGCCAGCGGAAAAGAAACAAGATCAAATCGATCTTCAAGCCTCCGACTAAAATCTGCCCATTATCGAGACACTTAAAGACGCAGCAGGCTCAAAACACGTAGGGTCTACAAGATACCTTGCGAGTGTTGCCAGTCGTACGCTGGACAAACAGTAGGCCCTTGGGACAAACAAGTAGGAGCAAGAGAGGGTTGATTGCATACGCTATCGCGAAATATACGCTTTAGCTGAGCATACTTTAGGAAACGGACACCGGATAAAATTTGAGGAAATCTCCGTCGACGCTCGCATTAGAATCCTGTGACACAGTGTAACTAAAGGAGCCGTTGAAATAAAAATCACCAGTAACGCCCTAAACTGATCTGGTGGCCTGCAGTTCAACGCGACATGGGATACAGCGATCGCGCTGCTGAAGAGGTCACACGAACGCTGAGTCATGTGTGCCCCTATATGGTGAAGCCACGATCACCAATGACGTCACAGCCGGCTTATAGTGTATATAAGGGGCCCACTGGCGGTTATACTACTCAACAATAGCCAAGGATTGTATGGCTGGAAGTTCGAGTAATTGTAATCAGTTAACGCGGCCGGAAACCAGAGAAATTTCTATTCAATAGAAACAATATCATTCAGATTCGTCTTTGCCATTCCAAATGTGATCTGAATTTATATTCTCGTTGACACACTCTATTACAGGTGGCCGTGGTAATCTAGCGGGAAGAGCACTTGACTCCGGCCATGAAGGTAGCGGGTTTATTTCCGTGAGGAATTCCTCGTTTCAGTCCCTCCAGGACAGTCGCAGATACATTCTGCCTGCTGTCAGAAAGAGTACCGGGGATCTTTCCTGGCAGGTAAGAGGCGGGCAATGTGAGGGATACGCCCCCCTAGAGCAGCGACGAACAGAAAGATTTCAATCTGCCTGCGGTCAGGACAATGCTTCGGTCACGGACTTGCGCTACACATTTCACTTTTACCTATTTTACTTTCTGTTACTGCACGTATTTGTACCACTTATAGCCTTTCTCTCACGTCTATCGCCGAGGAATTCTTCATAGTTCAGCTGAATGTTCGTACATTCTGCATATTTCAATGTATTGTCTCTTTATTCTTGATTTTGGTTTTGGTACCATTCATTCTGTGAATCTGAACTCTTTTAATACCATTCTTACCCTATACTGGCATTAGATTAACGTTATTCTGTCGAATTTACATGTTTATCTCAGTCTCCCTTGCGGTGGTAATTAGTAGCCTGTTTCATTAATTAGGGTCTATATGAAGTTTATGATGAAATTATGTGGATATTTGTTAAATCGAGCAGAGCCTATCATTTACATTATGATTCCTTGTCTCCTCTGGGCTTTTCCTATTCTCGATATTTGTACCAAACTACAGCAAGCAAGCATAATTAAAGAGTAGTGGAAACCATCAGTAATACCAGGAAGAATCTCTCGGTGACTTATTTCATGTCAAAGAATGGTTCAAATGGCTTTGAGCACTATGGGACTTAACATCTGAGGTCATCAGTCCCCTAGAACTGAGAACTACTTAAACCTAACTAACCTACGGACATCACACACATCCATGCCCGAGGCAAGATTCGAACCTGCGACCGTAGCGGTCACGCGGTTCCAGACTGAAGCGCCTTTAACCGCACGGCCACACCGGCCGGCATTTCATGTCAATTTTACGACCAAAAGCGTTGTGTGATTACTCATCGCCTGCTTGTCTTATGGCCAAAGATTCTGTGTACTTCAAATATAATCAGAATTTGAATACCGGGCTTCCTTGCACAACAGTGTCTTCGCGAGCAATACTCTGTTGTTCCATTACGACAGCCGAAAAAGCCAAAAACCATTGGTAATAAATAAATATGAGAGAATTAAAATATGTACTTTGCTCTTAACCAGTAACTGAAATTATTGGAACCCGAAACTACGTAGTAGCCGGCCAAAATAAAATTCGGCCCAAAGTAGAGGAGCCCTTGCCACGTTACTGTAATCTCGTAAAGATATCTCTGGAGCAAGCGACAAAGAAGTTAAGATACCTCTTCGGGGTCATTTACTGCATAAAGATCTCTCGTAATCTTCAGATCAGCACCATTTCATCTTCACAACCGTCAACATTTAAGGCACACGGTAATAATCAAGATAGACTGCACGCTGAATGAGCAGCAAACCTAAGTCCTTACTATTCGTCTACAGTGTCGATCAATACGTCGCGATGACGAATGAAAAATGTTTTCGACAAACAAAAAGTTGAGTACCACTTTCCTAACAATTTTGTGAAATACTAATATTTGTGAAAATGAAATACACTTTTCTAAGGCCAAAAAACAAACGTTTCACTTTTGGACAGTAACAGTGCTAGAGAAGCTGTGAGCCGTGCAATGAGTGTTTTGTGTCACGCAGTGCGGCGGTCAAATTAAACTGTTTAACAATTTTTGCGGTACAAGGAGAACACCACACGTGTGGGACACAGATGAACGTGCATGTTCTTATTAAAATTACTACCTTTGAGTCATGAATTTGGCAAAATATGAACACGTCCCGCATGGTATATACCCTCTCGGTTGACCCATTCCACGTAAATATCAGTGACGTAGCTACGCCATGTGTAATTTCAAATCAAAGCACAGTTAAGATTTCGATCTTGCTCAACAAGCTTCCATTGATAGGTGGGCATGTGGAAAATTAACTAACATTTTCACTACGTTTTAAAAGCCGGTGATCCAAATGGTTCAGATGGCTTTGAGCACTATGGGACTCAACTGCTGAGGTCATTAGTCCCCTAGAACTTAGAACTAGTTAAACCTAACTAACCTAAGGACATCACACACATCCTTGCCCGAGGCAGGATTCGAACTGCGACCGTACGGGCCCGCGGTTCAAGACTGCAGCTCCAGAACCGCGCGGCCACTTCGGGCGGCACTGAATCACATAACAACGTAGGTAGTGAGATAAAAATTTGTCGCTGGACAGCAACACGTCAGTGATGTCACATGAGAATCGTCAGTGTGACGAGTCCGAGGTACGCCGATGCTGTTACGATATTGCATCCTCCCTAACCTGGCTGATAAACATCTGCTGGAAGGTATACAACTTTTTACCTGATTGGCTCTCCACCTCACACTGCTACAAACGTGAAAGATCTCTTGCGCACATTGTTTGGTGAGGATCGCGTGCAGAGCCGCCATGTCTCTTACGCTCGGCCTCCCAGGTCCCCAGACTGTTGGTTGCCAGGTTAACTGACGTCGCACGTCTATCGCGCTGGTCCGATCTCACTTGGGGTGCTAAAAGAAAACATCCGACGCCAGTTTCTCTCCATACCAAATGCTATGCTCTATAGTGCTGTACACAGTATTGTTCCTCGATAACAGGTATTGTTGATGAATGAGGTCCGACGTGATAAATATTTATTATAAAGAACATCGTCATTTGCTAAAAATTTGCTGTTTTGCTAATTGTTGCTTTTGTATCATACGAAGCGCTACCTGTTGACCGTTTTGTACTCTTTTTCGGTATCGTTAAAACCGCATGTCATTTCATTTCAGGGATGCTTGTAAATTTTCACTTCTACACCTACATTATTCTGTGAAGTATTTAATTTACAAATGTTAACGAAATTGTGGGTCACCCTGTAGATCTAGTCTCCCAGATGTCTACTTTGACACTCTCCGTTTCAGTTTCGTAAAGTCACTATCACGTGGTCAACTTCTGTCCTCTCTCTTATCCATTTCATTGATCTATATTTTCTTGCTAAGCCAAACATAGAACGTTCGTAATGTAACCAATGGTATATGACCTGTTGACGCCTTTAACGTCCATATTTCACTTCTAAAACTTATTTCTGGCACTATACACTGGTTACAGTATTTCTGTTTATGCCACATAGGGAATTTACTCCTGATCACAGGCTTCAGTTTTCGATATGAACTCAGAGTAAGCTTACTTTATTACCTGCTTGTTCTTTCAGTTTCCCAACTATACAATTTCGTTAACTGTTTCCTTGATTTTACCATTAATCTTTACTATTCGGCATACTGACTGCAGAGTATATTGTTCTTACTGTAATTAATCCGCAAGTCTATTGTCATACTTGCTATGTTCAGTTCCCTGGAGTTGTTACGGATCCGAACAAACAGAAGTGGTTTGGCTGAAATCCGTTTCTTGCGCTTTCTTTTTCATGCCACTTTAACGATATGAAGAATTCATGGAATGTTGAAGGTGTTTCCCGTTAACACAAAGCAAAAGACCGACATCTAGATAAAAGTGACAATCTTTGACTCAGACTGAAAATTGCATGATGGCACGAACCTATACCCCTAGTGGGAGATATGAGTTACGTGTCCCCGCTGGTCGTAAATTTCATAGATTATTTCGTACAACGGGAAAATCTGAAAGGTCACATGAAACGAAAAATGTCGGAGACCTCTTCCCCATTATTCACGTGTAATTGAATGTTTCGTTTCCAATAACACGCGTGTTCTGTGTGACATTAAATTGCCTTCACGTATGGACATTGCTACTTATGTGAGTAATTTCTGCATCTGCAAACAAATATTTCATATTTAATAGTACGCAGAAAATTTTGTCCAGTTAGTGAACAAATATTCCATAAGAGATAAACAGGAAAACCCATTCTAAAAACTAATTTCCCGCTGGCCTTCCTGCAAAGAGTATAACAACCCTCATTGAATGTAGCGTTCAGATGAAGCGTAATTCGGATGACGGCTATTTTCCGCTGTAATAATCATACATTTTATATCGAAACAGATTCATCAGCGTTGAAAATTGCCCTTCCCTGCTTTTAGCGTGTCTACTGAGTTTTACATCAGCCCCAATTTTCTGAATTCTGTTTAACCCTTTCATGTGCATAAGTAAATTAAAGGGCTGATGATTGAAATTTATGCATCTCTGAGTTAATTAGAAGGTTTATAAAAAATATTATTTGCAATTTGTACTTCTTTTGCAAGTGCCTGTGATCTTAAGGTAACTTGCCTATGAAAGCCTGGAAAAATACCAAAAATTTTCATAACGATTACACTACTCCAACCAAAAAACATGAACTCTTTGTAGGTTGAAAATTGTACGACAAATGCGTGTTTCCTGCTGAACAACTTTATTTACAATGAATCACATTAGTTTTCATCCTGACTGTACTATTTTTACATCCAGTCTGTATGTGGAATCTATGCCTTGCCTATCTTAGATGCTTGTAATTTTAAGTAAACAATAACAATATATCTACCTACAAAGTAGACTACAATCATGCCATTTCAGCAACAAGTATTTATTCTAGAAATATTTACATCTGACAATATACACTGAGACTACTTTCTTATTATTAATTAGTATGTATTTTCCTTCCTGCCTATAGTCTGTAGTCTACTTCCCACAAATACTATCCCGAAACAGCCCCAAAAATTTCTGATGTTTGTCAGAAACAGATTTCTGTACGTAACATAAACATGTCAGTAAATGTAATTCTTGGGAAATTCAGTTAAAAATTTAATTTGATTTATGTCTCAACAGTTGTTGCTAATTCATTCCAATTGCATAATAGTTTTGTTTTACATGTTGCTCATCTTCTCTCCGCCTTCTCTTGTTTCTCTTTATTACACTGTCTCTTTAGTTGCGTCGAGCACCAACATTTCACCTTTGGCCCCTCTCATAGAATCATTTTTCACCAGTGACTGTGTCGCATGAAACACTGAGTATACACTATGTGATCGAAAGTATCCGGACACCTGGCTGAAAATGACATACATGTTCGTGGCACCTTCCATCAGTAATGCTGGAATTCAGTATGGTGTTGGCCCACCCTTAGCCTTGATGACAGCTTCCACTTTCACAGGCATACGTTCAATCAGGTGCTGGAAGGTTTCTTGGAGAATTGAAGCCCATTCTTCACGAAGTGCTGCACTGAGGAGAGGTATCGATGTCAGTCGGTGAGGCATGGCACGAAGTCGGCGTTCCAAAACATCCCAAAGGTGTTCTACAGGGTTCATGTCAGGACTCTGCGCAGGCCAGTCCTTTACGGGGATGTTACTGACAGGTTACCATTCCGCCACAGGCCCTGCATTATGAACAGGTGCTCGATCGTGCTGAAAGATGCAATCGCCTTCCCCGAATCGCTCTTCAACGGTAGGAAGCAAAGAGAAGCTTAAAACACACTTAACGTGATTCGTTATCCCTTGCAACGATTTTCCACTGTTCAGTTGTCCAATGTTTACTCTCCTTACACCAAGTGAGGGGTCGTTTGGCATTTTGCGGCTCACCTCCCACGTAACTGTCGTAGTACTTGTAGGGAATCCTGATGCAGTTTGTAATTCCTGTGTGATGGTCTGGATAGATGTCTGCCTATTAAACATTACGACCCTCTTCAACTGTTGGCGGTCTCTGTCAATCAACAGACGAGGTCGGACTGTACGCTTTTGTGCTGTACGTGTACCTTCACGTTTCCTCTTAACTATCACATCGGAAACAGTGTACCTAGGGATGTTTAGGAGTGTGGAAATCTCACGTACAGACGTATGACACAAGTAACACCCAGTCATCTGACCACGTTCGAAGTCCGTAAATTTCGCTGAGTGCCCCATTCTGCTCTCTCGCGATGTCTAATAACTACTGAGGTCGCTGATATGGGATACCTGGCAGTAGGTGGCAGCGCGATGCACCTAATATGAGAACCGTATATTTTTGGGAGCGTCCGAATACTTTTGATCACATAGTGTATTTCTGGCAACTAGAGATCTTCTCTCTTGCCAACTGCTCCACATAAAAACAAGTTGCAGGTATAATAGCTGTCGAAAATGAAAAAAAGAGAGACAACTCAAGCTATAGCAAAGTTTTTCAGGGAAGCAACGCTCAAAAACGAAAGAAATACTAGGGAACATAAGAACACCACCATGCGTATCTCGAAACAGGGCTGCCTACTTGAGAGATAGTTGTATATTATATGTTCCACGAACACGAGTGTATTAATCGCATTGACGTGTGAAATCAGAGGAAACATGAGTGTGGACGAACACTGAGAGACCATTAACTTCATTTTCAAATAACTTCCTGAAGTCCACCTCTGTTCTGTAACCACCATTTTGTCCAGTACTCTAAACATCGATTTAAAATAAAACACGAATAATCGATTTTTTAAGCGGTTTCACAGGCAAGTTACCTTAAACGACAGTTATAGAACACACTACATGTTATAAATCAAAGAACTACAAAGGCTGTGTATCTGTTGTCTATTTGATGTGGAATTTCGGAGAACAGTTTCTGCTTGAAGTAAAGCATAAATTAACACCACACTGCTCACAGATATCGTGCCATTTTTCAACATGCTTCGAAGCACAATTTGCAAATTCCCTCACGCCCGATTTTATCCCTCGGGGCCCTGAGATCTTTGGATTAAAACATCTTTGTAACGTTTCTGAAGGTTTTACAGTTGACAATAAATTACTTTGTGGACATGAATAATTTCCGATTAGACTTCTTCTAATCTATGCTTCGAACCGTAGAGTTGATAATGTAGATTTTAAACCCTCTCCTGCTGGCAGTGTGGAATATATTACAAACGCATTGTTCAAGTCAATGTCAAGACAAGCGAAGAAAATTTTCAGGTATTTCTTAATACACTAATGGAAAAAGTCGCAACAACAAAAAATAATTAATGTAGGGTAATCAAATTTCGGGAATATATTTGTCTAGATAATATATTTAAGCGATTCATGCAAGAACACAGGTTAATGCAAACGCGAGATAAGCCATTCCAAATGTGAAATGCTGATACCTTAATGATGTGTGTAACCGCCAAAATGTTGAATGCAATAATGCAAACGTGCAGGCACTGTATTGTACAGGTGCCATATGTCTGTTTACGGGATGGAGTTCCATGCCTGTTGCACGTGGTCGGTCAATACAGGGCCTGTTAATGCTGTTTGTGGATGACGCTGGAGCTGCCGTGCGATGATACCCCATGTGTGCCGGATTGTAGACATATCTAGTGATCGATCAGGCCAAGGCTACATGTCGACACACTGTAGAGGACGTTGGGTTACAACATCGAGCTGCAGGCGAGCGTTATCCTGTTTCAAAACACACCCTAGACTGCTGTTCATAAATGGTAAGACAATAGGTCGAATCACCAGACCGACGCCTAAATTTGTAGTCAGGCTGTGTGGGATAACCTCGAGAGTGCTCCTTATCTCATACGAAATCGCACCACAGACCATGACTCAAAGTGTAGGTCCAGTGAGTCAACCACGCAGACAGATTGGTTGAAAGCCCTCAACTGGCTGCCTTGTAACCAACACGCGGCCATCACTGGCACCGAGGCAGAATCACAACTGAAAACACAACAGACCTCCACCCTGTCCTCCAGTGAGCTATCGTTCGACACTAATGAAGTAGCAAATGGCGGTGCTTTGGGGTCACTGGAATACACGCTACATGGCATCTGGCTCGGAGCTGCTGCTGAAGTAACGGATTTGTAACAGTTCGTTATGTATTTTGGTTCCAACTGCTACTCACATTGCTGATGCAGATGCAGTATGCTGCGAGACAGCCATACGCCGAACATGATGGACTAGCCTCTCGGTAGTGCCACGTACCTATCCGGGGCCCAGTTTTCTTGCGAACGTACCCTTCTAGTGACCACCGCTGCCAACAATCATGTACAATGACCACATTCCTTCGAACTCTCCCCGCAGTACCACAGATGCAATTTCCAGCTCCTCTTAGCCCTCTTACACGACCTCATACACACTCAGTAACGTGCTGATAAAGCGTCTTTGTCACTTTGAAGGAATTCTTGACCAACATCAAATCAGCGTGTCTAATCTCAAAGGTAACTAACACTCATGACCGTTAAAGCAAACCTGGTTTGTATTGAGCCGTGTCACGGCTCAGCTCATTTGATTTACCCGCGAGATTATTCACTTGTTTTCGCCGCTGCGATAGGGGGCGTGGTCGCTGGGCGCTGTGGGCGCTGGTGCGCGAAGCGACAGTTTTGGGGAGAGGACCAGTCAGTCAGTCTCAGCGAGTCTGGTCAGTCGGTTAGTCGATCAGTCTGGGAGTCGGTGCAGTGAGGCGACAGAGTCAGTCAGAGGGCAGACACTCGAATGTTAGTCGGTCGGCTCTAAGTCGCAATCGCTGTTTGGTTGTGCACAGAGTTGGGTTCGTCGTCACTCCGCGGTTGGACGAGTTGGCAGTCAGCAGCAGGCAGGTCCGCACGGTGCAAGTAGGCGCCGGGGCCGTTGGTCGATCGGTCGGCTGGTCGTCGGATGGCGACAGGACGGAAGCGGCTGGGAGTCAACTGGTGCCTGCCGTTTAAGGACTGCGATAAGACGGCTGTTTGCGAGCATCTGGCGAGGACGGAATGTTCGCTTGCTTAGCGTGGTTCTCCATGACCAGCTGTCGTTTGTTGGGCCTAGCACTCGAGTGTAACAGGAAACTGCAGTGGTGCGGTTCTCGTCACCTGGCTAAGGCCGAAATTTTCATATACTTTTATTATGGTTCAAATGGCTCTGAGCACTATGGGACTTAACATCTTAGGTCATCAGTCCCCTAGAACTTAGAACTACTTAAACCTAACTAACCTAAGGACATCACACAACACCCAGCCATCACGAGGCAGAGAAAATCCCTGACCCCGCCGGGAATCGAACCCGGGAACCCGGGCGTGGGAAGCGAGAAGGCTACCGCACGACCACGAGATGCGGGCATACTTTTATTATATTTAATGATAATTACCTTATTATGTGCTTGGTTCTTGTAGCCAACATTTTGTGATTTGAAATAGAGAATATTATCACGTGTCAGGTGTCTACCGTGAATAATTCTTAATTTGTTTCATAGTATATGGCACGGTATCAAAATGGCTCTGAGCACAATGGGACTTAACTTCTGTGGTCATCAGTCCCCTAGAACTTAGAACTACTTAAACCTAACTAACCAAAGGACATTACACACATCCATGCCCGAGGCAGGATTCGAACCTGCGACCGTAGCAGTCGCGCGGTTCCGGACTGAGCGCCTTAACCGCGAGACCACCGCGGCCGGCGGCACGGTATTCACTATCATCGATCATTTTATGAAAGTTCTGTCCAAATTATTATTACATTAGACTTTGTTAAAATTAGTGCGTTTAAATTGCAAATTTCTTAATTCTACTAATATTGCTTGGGATAAACCCATCTATTTCTTGATATTGCCATATGTGTGTATTATATAATATACTCTTTACTAACAGTACCTTCATGTAATGTTTCAGAGAGAGGCTGCATGTTGTTATAGAGAATGTTCTAAAAATTTTTTTTTTGCTAAAATTTCCTTTAAACTGTTAATTGTATTAACTTGGATGTATAACCAATTATTGTTAAATAGTAAATTTTTGTCAACAAGGCTTGGACCAGATAAATGTGCCTACACCTTCCCTGTCCTGGCTCTGCTACCGTCAGTACACCACATGTATCTTCATAGTAGCGCTTATAGAGCCACTCTTACGAGACTGGTGGGAAATTATTCCACCTTTCAGATGTAGAAACACACCTACCAACTTTCGTTTATGTCGCACAACTCATTCTTAGTAACGTCAGTGTATTTGCCTTTCTGTCAATCTCATAAATCATTTTCTTCTGATTCATGAGACTCATCGGTCCCATCCACTTGTACTTTCTTGTCATAACGGGACACTGAACACTGATCTTCTGAGATGAACCAGGCTGACACCTCTTCACAGCTGCACATGGTACCGAGGAAATAACGTAAGGCAGTAGATGAACTGCCTTGTTATCCATCCATTTGAGGATTGTCACCCCACTGCTACAAAGGTTGTATTTTCGTGTCTGGAGGGACTGATTTTGGCACGTTTTTACGGTTGTTGCACACTGCTCCACAGCACCTGATATTTTCTGAAGCAAGGTAATACTGCAAAGCTCAACAGCTAAAAACGTTAATCCGAATATAGATTTCGTCAGTTGCAGAATTATTGTCCCACCACGACCTACTTGAGGACCCGAGTTTCTTCTGCAAGTCTATAAACAAACTGAAATAGGTGACCAGTTTTTGAATCACCACTGCACCAGATCTTGAAACCCCATTTAACAGGCTTATTTTTGTATCTATTGTCGCATAATATTATTTCTTAGCCTGATCATAAGCTCATCTACAGATCGAGCACTAGTTGATCTAAACGATTCCTGGAAGGTTTTCTTCAAATGCTCAATTAACGGTCTCACTTTGTACGCACGATCTTTTTATATCGGTTGGTCTGCAATGTTGGATAAGTGTAAGTATTTTCGAATGTCTTCAGATCGGTGTAATGTAATAATCTGAGCTATACAAGGAACCCTTAACTCAGGGTCAGCTGTCCAGTAGACTCTAAATGGTGGCCCTTTACCAGGTACATATCAAGAAATGCCTCCACTTCATCTTCATTTGTGCTGAAAACATAGCCAGTTTGTTCTGCATACCGAGTACTTTCAGGAATTAGTATATAATGCAACAAGACTTGAAGCCCACAATCGAAGTGATTTTTCCAATGATAATAGTAAAAGGTAATTAAACTATTAATCCACATCTTGCTAATGTTAACGTATAATAGTTAAATCTTAGCCAATTATAATAGGCCGGCCAGAGTGGCCGAGCGGTTCTAGGGTCTTCAGTCTGGAACCGCGCGACCGCTACGGTCGCAGGATCGAATCCTGCCTCGGGTATGGTTGTGTGTGACGTCCTTAGGTTAGTTAGGTTTAAGTAGTTCTACGTTCTAGGGGACTGATGACCTAACAAGTTAAGTTCCATAGTGCTCAGAGCCATTTGAACCATTTTTGAATTATAATATTTACTGCTTACAGTCGCTGGTTCGTAATCATTTCATCGAAAATCCCTTAACACGAGAAATGCATTGTCACCTGATGTGTTTTCGGTTCGAAAGGAACTGATTAGGAGTATATCTGAGAACTTGCCAAATATTTCATGGTGATGTAAGCCGACTTCAGTTCGTTTCACGAACTTTTTTTAAATTTCAAATTCATTTTTATATACTCAGAACTGGGCATGATTTTTTACATTCTTTAGCGTTATCCAACTTTTATTCTTGTAAATGATCTTTTGGCCTCGTCCTTTCTTCTATGCCTTGCGTTTACCTGCTATGTTTTATCTATCTAGGTAGTCAAGTGTTCCATTCCATTTAACACATAAGCAGAATTCATGTTCAGCATCAGCTACCTGGGCTGCGCCCTCGCTGAACCGAATCCTGATAATGTTCTATCTTTGACTAAAACTCCTTTGATCCTCTCACTTCGTTTCCAGTGAACAAATAATGATCGGTGATTACAATAAACCTGTCTTACACTTTTCCTGGTTTTGGCTTCTTATACAAATCTGTCAGTACAGACTGTTATAATATTGGCTCTGAAGGAAGAGTGTGTGTTTCCATTTCTTTCTGTTATCTATGTCTCACCGCCTTAAACAGAAAAGAATTATTTCATCGCACATTATAAAGCACATTTCCATATTCATAGTGCCGCAATAACCTCCGAAATATTACCTCATTTGCATTTTAAATGCGCTTCTGCATTCTACACACACAGTACAAAATTGTTTCCCAGTGTTTTCACACATGCCAACCGCTTGGAGGCACTGCAATAATGAACTTGTTGAAAAACGGTGATTGTTTCATGACCGATTATCTTGGACCCTGGTTTTATGCTGTCTGCTGTGACCAAAACTGTTCATTGACTAACAATATTAATTAGCATATTTAGATTGTAAGTTCGGCTTTGAATAGGATGAGAAGGGAAAGACAGTAGGTTATGTAGAGCGGGTATTATGTCTGTGATAAAGGTTGATTCTGTTGCCAATAGCGGTGCTGATCGGTACAGAACTTCGATATACCGTTGAAAAATATAACGCCAAATTCTTCTCTCTTGAAATTGTCTTTACATGCCCAAATAGTGCATAAACCATTTGTTGTAAATTGCATAAACTCATCTCTCGGCTTCAGAGTATAATAAAAATTGAAATATATTCTTCCTATAAAATTACTTGTTTTCTTCTCGTGATTCAAGGAGGCAGAACACACTTTTCTCTATTGACCCTGACCGGCACTGACGTGTACACGGCATCTTCTGCCCTGGTGGGAGGATGCTGCGTAGGCGCCCCGCAGTGCTGACTGAGGGCCGTGGGTGGCCATTGGCCTCGGTAGACCACAATAGTGACGTCGTCAGCGCTCTATTGCGTCGTCGCCTCCACATGCAACCATTTTGGCACCGTGTGGAGATATCTATACGCAGGATTCGACCCGATGATCTTTGGCAGTACCCAGACGGCGGCTGATGCTAAATACTAATGGGGATTCGGTTCGCGGGGGGTGGGGGGGGGGGAGACTCAAGCTGGCTGCCACAAGTGCGGACGGTAGATAGGTAATGCTGTGTGACGAGGTCCCAATGGCCACTAAGTAGTGGTGGGGACAGGCCAGCCCCATCTGAAACACATGGTTGCTTTTGGTGACGCCCGGTCATGTCGCCGGGGCTGCCAGGTTCTCGTGTCTTGGTGGTGCTGCTGGACTCTGGCAATGAGAATGATTCTGTCTTAAAATTCAGACATTTTTATGGTTCAAGTGGCTATGAGCACTATGGGAGTTAACACCTGAGGTCATCAGTCCCTAGAACTTAGAACTATTTCAACCTAACTAACCGAAGGACATCACACACATCACATCCATGCCCGAGGCAGGATTCGAACCTGCAACCGTAGCGGTAGCGCGGCTCCAGACTGAAGCGCCTAGAACCTCTTGGCCACAATGGCCGGCACAGACATTTTTATATCGCTCTGAGGCGCATTTGTTTCATTAAAA
The DNA here is from genome assembly GCF_021461385.2 of Schistocerca piceifrons. Taxonomy (NCBI): domain Eukaryota; kingdom Metazoa; phylum Arthropoda; class Insecta; order Orthoptera; family Acrididae; genus Schistocerca; species Schistocerca piceifrons. Next base: position 50,058,777 of record NC_060140.1, on the reverse strand, counting down.
CCTGCCGCCAAATCACGTTGCCCATAGAAAGAGACTTTCCCTCTTGTTGTGACGTTGTCCCACCTGATATTCTCATTACCACTGTGCAGAGAAGTTTTCTGCATGTGTGTTTGTCATTCTGTCCCACATGTCACCGCATTGCAATTACCATCCTGTCGCCGCTGATGCAATACTTCACACTGACAGTCTCACCTCTTATTATGACCGTAGCTAAAAGGCTTTGTAATTTTGCTAAAAGATTAGGTAGCAACGTTACACTTTCGCCATTTAAATGAACAAGCCTATCTCATAAACTGAACTCCAGCCAATTACTTTAACATAAAATTATGAACTACGACGAAAGTCTCATGGGAAATACAGGGATAATAAGCGATTGTTCGTCTGACTGGATAGCCTTCATCACCGACAGGTAGTGAGGAGATATTGGACAGAGCGGCCCATCTTCAGAAGCGTCACAGGGGGAATCCCCCTGTAATCAGCCATTACTTGAAAAGCTGAAGCACAGTGTCTTGGGTCATACAGGAAACAGGTGTGTTAACGTATAACGGAACTTATGAAACTTCTTGTACAAACACTGCGGCAGCGATTACACGTGGTGATTGTCACGGACGATTTCCTGAAACTAGAAGAGGAGTATGTTCGAGTCGGTCAACAATGTAGGAAGTTAACTGCTTGTGTCTCAACAATGCTGGCGTATAGGGTAAACGTACCAAAGAGTGCGCAGTCCCAAAGAGAGTGCAGCTTGTATTCGTGACAGTTGACTAAACTGGTCATCTCGCCACTGATGTACTTGTGTTCAGAGTGGTGTCAGAAAAAGTTCGTAGAAGTTTTGTGAAGAAATCCTATCTTTCCGAAGTACACCAGGTAGAAATGACTTTTCAGATTTTTTAATGCATTTCTATTGCATTTTTAATGGCTGGCTTGCAATCTACTATACTGTAGCCCCATGTCTTGCAAATATGACATGTGCTGCCATGTATTGGCTTCGCTTAGAACCATTGTTTTTTTTTACGAAAGAGCGCGCATTTAACATCCCAAAGAGTGTGTGCGTTCTCTTTAGAGTTGCTTGGTTGATTTGAGGGAGGGGACAAAACAGCGAGGTCATCGGTTTCATCGGATTAGAGAACGATAGCGAACGATGTCGGGCGTGCCATTTCAAAGGAACCATCCCGGTATATACCGGGTGATCAAAAAGTCAGTATAAATTTGAAAACTGAACCACAGAATAATGTAGATAGAGAGGTAGAAATTGACACACATGCTTTGAATGACATGGGGATTTATAGGAACAAAACAAAAAAAAAAAAAAAAAAACACCTCATATTGCTGAACGCGTGAAAGATCTCTTGCGCGCGTCGTTTGGTGATGATCGTGTGATCAGCCGCCACTTTCGTCATGCTTGGCCTCACAGGTCCCCAGACCCCAGTCCGTGCGATTATTGGCTTTGGGGTTACCTGAAGTCGCAAGTGTATCGTTCAGAAAAATGGCTCTGAGCACTATGGGACTTAACATCTGAGGTCATCAGTTGCCTAGAACTTAGAACTACTTAAACCTAACTAACCTAAGGACATCACACGCATCCACGCCCGAGGCACCATTCGAACTTGCGGCCGTAGCGGTCGCACGGTTCCAGACTGAAGTGCCTAGAACCGCTCGCCCACATCGGCCGGCGAATTGTATCGTGATCCACCGACATCTCTAGGGATGCTGAAAGACAACATCCGACGCCAATGCCTCACCGTAACTCCGGACATGCTTTACAGTGCTGTTCGCAACACTATTCCTCGACTACAGCTATTGTTGAGGAATGATGGTGCACATATTGAGCAATTTCCTGAAAACAACATCATCTTTGGTTTGTCTTACTTTGTTATGCTAATTATTGCTATTCTGATCAGATGAAGCGCCATCTGTCGGAGATTTTCTTAACTTTTTTATTGTTCTAATAAAACCCCATGTCATTCCAAGCGTATGTGTCAATTTGTACCTCTCTATCTACATTATTCCGTGATTTATTCAGTTTTCAAATTTATACTGACTTTTTGATCACCCGGTGTTTGAAGCGATTTTGGGAAATCACAGAAAACCTAAATCAGGACGGCCAGGCTCGGATTTGAACCGTCGTCCTCCCGAATGCGAGCCCGATTTGCTAACTAATGCACCACCTTGCACGGTCTCTCTTAAAGGCACAACTGCAAATCTGTACCTCTTGAGTGCATTGTGGAGTCCGAAGGATAGGTTTTGTTTCTGAATGACTTCAAATTAAGTACAAAAATCGGACAGGAAGTTCATCTAAAGTGAAGAGCTGCTCACGGAGGCCAGACAACGAACTGGAAATGGAGAATTCAAACAAAGGTTGCCGCTGCTCTGGGATCGAAGGAATCTGCTTTTACGAGAAGACAGAAAGCTTTGAGTAGAGAACATAGGTTTAGGCGTTTCCAGAGGACTGCATCCAGTGCATTAAATGTGGGAAATAGTGGCAGGAACAGTGCTCTTCATTTCAGCGTGATATTGCGCACATTTGTGACACTTGCTGAATGTGTATTCTTTGGGCATGTATCGCGTACTCTCAAACGCAGATGAACGGGAGAGCTCGCATTTCCTGTTTTTCGTGCTTTCGAAAGTTTCAATAAAAGTATTACCTCTCTGAACATGTGGATTTTTTGTTGATAAATATAAACCTAAAATTATTTCGTTTTCCTACTGATAATAGCCCAGTCGTTTACGCGTGTTCTTTAACTGCGCATTCTTAGGTACGGCTTCCCTACAGCTGGCACCTGTCGCTCCGTGCTCGCGTCACTGTACGAGCCTTGATGGTCTCGATGTCTTGGCCTGATACGCACTGATTTTGAACGTTACAATCACTGTCTCTAGCGTGACTCTGAATATTCATACAAAAGGTTTCTTGAAACTTCATGGCACATTAAAACTGTGTGCCGGACCGAGACTCGAACTCGGGACCTTTGCCTTTCGCGAGCGAGTGCTCTACCAACTGAGCTACCCAAGCACGACTCACCCCCGTCCTCATAGCCAAGAAGTTTCATATCAGCGCACACTCCGCTGCAGAGTGAAAATCTCATTCTGAAAAGGTTTCTTGTCCTCAAGCAGTTGTTCAGTTTTACACGCAATGAAATTATGTGATGAGAAATTAGTAATAAGAACAATAAATAAAGTTGCTGTAACAGGTGAGTCTTGAGAATACTAGTTACAGACACTAAAAGTCATCTTGCTGTGTCGCCCTCTGCACTTGGATTACGTACTTGGTAGGATAAGAGGGTGTTATATAGCCAGTTGTTCCAGAAGTTCCCAGTGGCAATACATGTTATTGAACTTTATAGGCGGCACAGTGACTGAGCTTTCACTTTCAAATTCAGACCTACAATAAACTTTTATGGAATTTCATTTATAGTAAAATCCTGAAAGGGAAAACTGGCGCTAGCAGTGCGCTTCTGAGGGCCCAGTGCGACATGCAGAGAGCGCCGAGATCATGTGGCGAATGAGGAAACACGCAGCATCAGTTCGTTAACCTAAGTTATTTGAAAGGCAGGATTCGTGTAAGTTTCCATACTTTTCATCGATGACTACCCTTATTGGTTTACAGCAGATTTCCATACAAAAAAATGCCCTTTACAAGACACCACAGACAAGAGACAAGTGGCATGTGGCTTTGAAGCACGAAAAGATCTACTGGGTGTAATGGAAATGGAAATGAGCGTTTGGCGTCATTGGCCCGGAGGCCGTTGCGGAGCTGGTCCGGCTGCCTTTGTGCAGGTCTGATTACATTCGACGCCACATTGGGCGACCTGCGCGCCGGATGGGGATGAAATGATGATGAAGACAGCACAACACCCATTCCCTGAGCGGAGAAAATCTCCGGCGCAGCCGGGAATCGAACTTTGGCCCGTAGGACGGCAATCCGACACGCTGACCAATCAGTTATCGGGACTGACTACGGAGTGTAATGAAAAAATACTAGGTGTTTATAAATTAGTTATTCAGAGATAATCATTAATTGTGAAGGAGATAAATAACTTACAGAAATATTTGCTACCGCACTGAATGCAGCATAGCTTCAAGTTTTATTTACAAATGTTCAGTGTGGCTACGTTTTATAACTCGACAAATGTCAGACCTGTAATCAGTTTCTTGCCAAAACCTATGACGCAGGTCTTGATGTATGGTATCAACTGCTTGTGTAATACGTTGCTCGCATTTCTTCGACGTTTCTCGGAAGCTAACTAACAAACACTCTCTGTTTGATGTAATCCCATACACAGAACTCCATTGCGGTTAAATCACGTGATCTTGGTAACCAGGAGATTGTTCCATCACGTCCAATACAAGTAAGAACATTCCTACCGAGACAAGTTCATAATATGGCTCCGTAATCTTTTCCGGACGACACTTTTAAATGGTTGTATTCATGTCGGATCTCCAGCCGGAACATCTCATGTGGACACGATATTTTGGCCGTCCACCTGGCAGCGATCTTCAGGTGAGTAGGCCGTCGCATTAACTCACCGGAACTGAAATCAAACAAACCGCTGTGGCTCCTTTATACACCGACAGTGAGTCCACCGCGCGTGCGCGGTCATAACTGCCCTTTACCGACAGGCGCAACAGCGCACCGGTGATGGAAGCTCGCGGAAATGATAAATCGACATCAAACACTATCGACACTTTTTGATGATCGAAGCAAGGACCGTTGTTTCTTAATGTCTAACAAAAAATGGTTCAAATGGCTCTGAGCACTATGGGACTTAACACCTATGGTCATCAGTCCCCTAGAACCTAGAACTACTTAAACCTAACTAACCTAAGGACAGCACACAACACCCAGCCATCACGAGGCAGAGAAAATCCCTGACCCCGCCGGGAATCGAACCTGGGCGTGGGAAGCGAGAACGCTACCGCACGACCACGAGATGCGGGCAATGTCTAACAGAACAGGGTTCCAACTCTTACTTAAAGGATACCCCTTAAATCTGTTTATAATATTGTCAGACAGCCCGATTCCTGTGGCTTCTTCCACTACACGGTCCCAGTACTAAGACGCAGGGGCAACCAGTTGTCTCTCATCGTACAACCTTTTTGTGTCCTTCAGTAAGACAATGTTCCACCTATGCAGATTTTTCTGGCTGAAACAAACGCGCGTGGCAATGATGCTCCACGCAACGATCCTGGACCGTGTGAATCGTTTGTCTAGTACAGACTTTTCCGCAATGACAGGGCAACTTGTAGACGCCGGATTTTGTCAAACCCAAATCATCCTTTACTGAGCCCAGCAGAGTTCTGGTCTTAGCTGGCGGACAGAATACACTTTTAATATCAAATTTCTTTAAAATTCTTCCTATTTTTGAATATATGCTCCCCGCAAAAGGTAGGAATGCCACCGATTTGCTTGTATCTTTTATTGGTTCCCGCGAAGGTCCTACCTGCAGAGCACGACAGATCTCATTGTTAGTATAACCATTCTGCTTGAACACAGCTTGCAGATGATCCAGTTCTTGTGTCAAACTATCTCCATCCGAGACGGTGTAAGTTCTTTTTACCAATGTACGCCGGTCCGCGTGGCGTTGGTACGATGCATGACAAGTTGATGTATGGAGATATCGGTCCCTATGAGTGGGTTTACGCAATGTCCTAATGTTCCATGATCCATCCTGTAGCCCAAGACACCTAAAAAGGGAAGTTTTCCATCTTTTCAACTACCATCGTGATCTTAATATTGGGATGCAGACAATTAAAATGATCTAGGAAACGATCCAGAGCATCCCTCCCATGTGGCCAAACCATAAAGGTATCGTCGACATATCTCTAGAAACAAGTTGGTTTTAAGAATGCCGTCTTCAGTGCCATGTTCTCAAAATCTACCAATAACAATTTGGCCACTGTGGGGCATAATGGGCTTCCTATAGCCACACCGTCAGTTTGATCAAAGTATTTGTCATCAAATAAAAAATACGATGGTGACAATGTAGGCGACTCTGCATCCCACAATTCAGTCTAAACTAAAACACCTCGTTGCAACCGATTTAATGGGCCCTCTTGTGCGCACCGTTAGAGGATATAGTTACATCCTGGTAGTAGTGGAACTGACATCCAACTATGACGCTTTAACCCACTGAAAAAGACAACATCACGGACATTATGCAGAGCCTTCTGCAAAGATTTACTCACCCAAGTAGTCCATGTAGATAGGATTATCTCTACGAATGGACCCCAGGGCCGGTCAGAGAAATGGAAAGCTATTTTAAGGAAACACACGAGTAAACCAATACACGCATCCACACGACACCCCCAATCGCCTCTGGCAGAAAGGGTAATGAACAGCCTGGGAACCCTTTTCCATATATATTGCACGAAACGACACGCCAACTGGTATGTTTTCCTATGCGAGTTCCAGGTCGTGATGAACGAGTTGCCACATGGTGTCACTGAGATAGCACCACTGACTGTTCTCAAGAACAGGCAGCCCAGACATCTAGCCTGTAAAGTCGTAGATTTCCCCACGAGAACCTGAGTGCCATACAAGCAAATTTTCGACCTGGCACTCGGGAGGCTGCGAGAGGTGGTAGTGAAATGGAAAGAGATCTGGTATAGAAAGGCACGCGTGAGAGAATTCCGCATATACCAAAGGTATTGGTTAAAAGTTTCTGTCTGCCTAACAAGCAGAAACAGTTGTGCCACATATTCTACCCTGTCTACCGTGGACCTGTCCGAACCGGCAGGATCACTGACATGAACACACTGGAACTCGAAACATAGAAGTCAAGGAAATGTCCGGATTATCACCATGTCTGTAATGTGAAACAATCCATGGAGTAGGTGTTCATTGTAGTTCAGTTAGGTTAGAATCAATCTGTACATAGAGCTTCAGGGTACCAGCAAATTTTAGGCGATATTGTGTAGCGTGGTCTACATTATTTGTTTGCCAAATTTTTTAAGTTGATGTATTTGTAAGAGTCTTTACAACCTTACGGTATGACTCCTTGAGTAACGTGGTTGTTAGTCATCGTATCAATGAGTTCACTGGCTGTTTGAAAATCAATGTCAGGATGGTACATTTGTCATAAGTGACAGTTCTTCATATTAACTGACACCTCTCTATGGCATGATAGCTTCTACACGTTGAATGAACTGAGCCCAGGATCCAACCTGCATTTACCTTCGTGACAAATAACCATTGTCTTCGGTTCGCACTGTTGCTGTTAATTAACATGATCCAATGAGTATAAGAATGTTAGCCAAGAAACGACTGCATTATGAATGTCAAATTCAGCTGTACAGTTCTCTTAGTAGAATCTTCCATAATATCACTAAGGCCGGTGAGAATATTTCTGTCCCTTTTCCACGGTATATTATGCACTGCCCAAGGGCAGTTCATACTGTGTGGCTTCATGAAGCAACATCCTGGGGCCAGCGACAACGACAAGAAGGAGTTCGTCAGACTGTGGCATGGGCCAGTAACCTATCGACTTGGGGACCAGTCATCAGCTCTGAAAGAGTGCTGGGACAGCTGGAGGTCTGCCTGTCGCCTTAGCAGCCTAGTGTCAGTGGAAACGCAGGGGATGCTACGCCATGCGCTGCGGCTACCACAGAGCTGATGGCCCTGGGTGGCTGTGAACGAGGGCAGCTCTGTGGACAAGAGTGGCCCGCCACTTCCTTGGCAGCAGGGCCGGGAACTAAGTAAATGACAGCCAACAGCATCCACCCATTAAGATGTTGTAAATGGTACTGCTGGACTGGGGACTGGTCTCTCACATCACAATGCGTGTTTGATGTACCTGCGGACGAGCTGACTCCACAAAAAGGCCCAGAGGAATTTCCGAGGAGGACACATACCTCTACAGATGGCATGAAGGACCAGGTGCAACAGAACGCTGCAAAAGCCATAGAATTGCAGTATGATACAAGACATTGTCTCTGACCTAAGATATGGATTGAGTGAGTAAAAAAATACACCGCTGCAAACGCAACATTTATGTCGGCTCTGAAATTATCTATGTTGGGACACAAAAGACTTCTCTTAATTTAACCAGGGGCCCTGGTTGTACATGCTGTAAGGTGGAGGCCGTCGATATAATGATCTCCTTGATAAATGTGTTATTCATATTAAATCCAAACGGAAACTCAGAATAACATGCTGCCTAAAGTGGCTGCGGAAATAAAAGGTCGGGAGCACAACACTCCCTCTTCTCTCTGTGGGCAATTGCGAGTCAGCAATTATCCACTTCTCCTGAGAAGAGAAAAATATTGTCAAATTTGACTGGGATTGGCCAATGAGTAGGGCAGGCGAGTTAAGGAGCTCGTGGAACCTAGTGATTGGCACGAAACCCTTATGGGGGCAGTTGTGGGAGTGCTTTTATGGAGTTTACTGAGGCTTTATGGGAACTGACGGGAGGAGAAACTAGGTCTTCCGATTCAGACTCTGGCCTGGAGTGGGTCATCTGATTCAGATTCCAGCCAGGATAGTATTCTGGTATTGACGTTTGTGAGGAGTGGGTTGCACTAAGACACTTGCCTTGGGTGTGACTTTTCACTAGTGTTGGTCTTGACTGGGGAGCCTGTGGTGAGGACTAAGCCGTACCGACAGCGTTGACCACAGTTATCTCGGACAACTTGTGCCGAGGGCTGTCTTATTCGTAACAGATCTGGTGTTCTAACGTTTCACCTCCTTGTACGCACTGCCATACAAGAGACTCTAATTGGTCCATGATACGAACGGCATACGGGAGAGTCACACGCTCGAATCATCCAAGGTTTCAGGGGTCCGTTAGGGAGTAACTGCAATCCATTTAACAGATTCCAAGCCGCGACTTTGCATATTTCTTGCCTGCAATAAGGAATTACAGGTGCTGCACGTCGCTGCCTTGCAGACGCTGCAACCACGACCGTCACCTGAGACGGGACTGGACATCGAAGAAAGGGGTACTGTATTCCTACTCAGGATTATTAGGACAAATAAGATAACAATCTCGCCACTTGTTCTCAGCTGCAGTAACGTAGTATAACTTCTGTATAGAATAAGTATAGAATAAATCCATCAAGTTCTACTCATTGTTAGATACTTTCAGATTGCATTATCCATTTTTACAGCCATAGTAAATAATTCGGTCAAACAAACCGTAGTCTTTGCCAACAAGCCGGCACAAAGGGCTGTTAACTATTCGTTGCATATTTGTGCTGCCATGCATTTTTATCCAATTAATAATCAATAAACTTGTGCCATAGGTTTTATAAAAATCAATCTCATGTTGTATATTAATTACACATCAATAATTGACAAAAATAATGACAGGAGCTCCATTTCATTAACAATATTTCAGAATTAGAGTTATTTAAATTCTGATAACTGCGATAACCTCTAATGTAGACTTTTTCTGATAACTGCGATAACCTCTAATGTAGACTATCAACAACAAATACAGTTAAAGGGTGAAATAAACTTTGCAGACGCGTGGAACAGGTAGCAGTCAAGTGGAAGGTTCCCCAGGTGGAATGGCCGGTGTCAGGATGGTACGTAAGAGTCGCCTACCGCGTTCCAAAACATACCGCAAGACCAGTGTAGTCTTGCAACCACACACAATCTTCTGCATAGCATTAATTAATCGTAGACATAATCATAAAATGTGCAGTGCTAATTTTCGAAGTAAATAAATGTTCTAATTTAAATTCTATATGGTTGCAGATGACACACAACCTACGAAACAAAAGAACTGTGTTAAACAACATAAAATGCAGGAAATGCACAACATATAGTAAGAATGTATAAATACAAAAATTTTTCTGGTTTTCAACTATGTAAATACTGTCTTCAAAAAGAGCATTTTTCCTGTTTTATAAAAGACAGTAAAAAACACTGATGATGCTGAAACTTTAGCGAAACGTGTCTGAGAAATAAAAATAGTCTTTATTTCAAGACAGGACCTCTGCAAAAACAGCTCTATTTGCAAGCAAACTCACACGGAAGAGCTTCAGATTCAAGACGATAAAGAAAATCGTCTTCAGTCAGCATTTTGTTGAATATTTCTACACAAAACTAAGCTTGTTTTACTTTACTACTTTCTTTTAATGCTTGCAACAATTCCAATTTCTAGGCTTTGAATGACATGTGTTTCCACAGTACCTTCCACACTGTAAAACAAGGCATATTCAATTCTAAGCTGGCACATCTTGTTGATTTACTTAGACTAGGAATGTAACAACTGTCGAACTTGTTCAACTGATGTGTCGGAGACTGCTGACCGACACGTACATGGAGTCCTGCTGTTACACAGCGAGTTACGGTTAGACGATTGTACCTGTTAATATCAGTTTGTCTTTGAAGTGCTGGCTTGCGATACTTAGTCCTGAATTGTCTCCGAACTGAAGTAATGGATTCAGATTCATGAAGCCGGCCGAAGTGGCCGAGCGGTTCTAGGTGCTTTAGTCTGGAACCACGCGACCGCTACGGTCGCAAGTTCGAATGCTGCCTCGGGCATAGATGTGTGTGATGTCCTGAGGTTAGTTAGGTTTAAGTAGTTCTAAGTTTTGGCGACTGATGACCACAGATGTTAAGTCCCACAGTGCTCAGAGCGATTTGAACGAATCGGATTCATGAAACCATAAACAACACTGCCCGCGCTCTGCACCGTTATGCGACTCCAAAATGTTGTTAAAATAACTCATTCGCGTATGCCGCCTAGCGTGAACATCGGGAATTAACAGTATTAGGCTGGAATGAAACCTGAAGATATATTGCAGTGAGTGACGTATCGAACACTTCTGTAAGTTATTTAGCCTTTTCACAATTATTGGTTACTTTTGTATACCTGATTTATAAACACTCAATATTTCTCGAAATGTAGTGAGGTTGCGAGAAATTACTAGTGTGTCGATACTGACACGGAATAAACTATTACTAAAAATATCTTGAAAGACCTAATTCCATCTCATTCTAACATAATCTACAATTCACATTTACGAACATCAATGCCTGCCTTACTGCGTAATGATATACTAGGAGATCGGAAATGTTAAAACTTAATTTTAGGTCTTTCTCACGAAGTTAATTACTCCACAATATGTGCTGTATCACTAGCAGTACAGGCAGTACAGTTACGGTTGTTACAAATAATAATATTAAGCTTACATAATGAATAACAGTGCTACCACGAGTTATTAAGATCCTCATTTCAGATACCTGCACCACGCGTTGGCAAATGATACATACTGCAGTGCGTCAATGAAGAGTTCTTTCGCTCAGATTACATTACTTTCATTGCAAATTGGACGTTGCTAATTTACCAGCTTCCATTAAATTTCAATATATTGAAGACTCCCTCTAATAGTGATATTCTGGCATCAAAGACGAATTCGGCTGCTAATGTTCAAGCCTCGTTTCTGCCAGAGAATTAATCACGCTCAGAAAACTCATTTGCTGTGACCGCCCGAAAATTAGGAAAGTGCATTGAACTTCCAAGTAACCTTCATTTAGAGACTAACCACAAGAAAAGCGAAGCAAACTGCCAGGTCAATTTTGTGTGCAAGGTCACTCACCTAAAGTCCGGCCTCTCAAAAGCCTTGTGATCATTCTGTATCTATATCCAAGCATACAAGAAAGGGACTGTTCAGTATAAGATGTACGGTAATGCACAGAAGTGAAGCTCTCTTACTCTTCACGTCCTTTCGTGAACCTAGTGATACAAAACAATGTCTTCACTTTTTAAGTAAAGCTTCTAGTCTGTTTTCAAATAATTTTTGCATTCTCCTCTTATTTCTTCCTATGTCTATCCCATATGTCCTCATAACCAAATAAACTACAGCTAATTTCTGGTCATATCTTTATATGTGTTGCTTGAATACCTATTTATTTTCTTGTGGACTGCTTCCACATCCGGTTCCTGGCGTATTCTGTACTTGAGTAACCATGTGATCTTAGAAATTGCATTGTGGCATTCTGTATTTAATTTAATGTTCTTTTCTTGGTACCCACAGTTCCGTGTCATGTAACTCGTATGTCAGGAATCTAGTTTTATGGAAATTTATTCTCGTATCTTGCCCGGTTGTTCGTGAACGTGCTACGGGTGGAATACCATGTTATTCTTGGAAATTTCAGTCCGAAGAATTATTTGATTCAACTCTCCACGCAAGTCTATTCATCTGTGTAATTATTGCAAGGAACATCCATCTGAACCTCCTTTCCATAGTTAAGTTTTGGTCTCTTTCTCTCTACAATTGTAATGTGCTACACTTAATCCTTAATCTTTAACCCCCACTAAAAAACTATTTTCGAAGGTCAGGATGTGCCCAATCAACTGAACCCTTCTTTTAATCAGGAAGTTTCATAAATTTCTTCTCTCCCCATTTCCATTTAACAGCTCTTCATTTGTTATCCAATCTACCCATCCAACTTTAAGAATTCTCCTGTGGCATCACGTCTCAAATTCCGAACTGTTTATCATTCATGCGTCGCTTCACTACAAAGCTACACAACAGACAAGCATCTTCAAAAAACAATTTGCAGCGTTTAAATTTTTTTCAGAGTTAACCAATTTCTGTTTTTCAAATACGCTTTTCTTGCAATTGCCATTCTCAAATTAGACCCTTTCTACTTCGGGCACCGTCAGTTATTTTTCTGTGCAAATATCAGAACTCGTGTACTATTTTTAGTATCTCATTTCCTGATCTAATTCTCTCAGATCACCTGATTTAATTCGGCTATATCCCATTGCCCTCGCTTTTATTTTGGTGACGTTCGACTTACAGCCTCCTTTCAAAACCCTGTCCACTGCGTTCCCCCGCTCTTCCAACTCCGTCGCTGTCTCTTCCAGGATTAAAATGCCATCGGCAAACCTCAAAGTTACTGTATCTTCTCCATGGCCCGCCGAGGTGGCCGAGCGGTTCTAGACGCTACAGTCTGGAATCGCGCGACCGCTACGGTGTAGGTTCGAATCCTGCCTTGGGCATGGATTTGTGTGATGTCCTTAGGTTAGTTAGGTTTAAGTAGTTCTTAGTTCTAGGGGACTGATGACCTCAGAAGTTAAGTCCCATAGTGCTCAGAGCCATTTGAACCATTTTTTCTTCTCCATAAACTTTAATTCTTGCTCCAAATTTTTCTCTGTTTTCCGTTATTGCTTGTGCAATTAAGAACTGAATACCATCTGGGACTGGCTACACTCCTGCTGCAGTACTTTCTCAACACCTGCTTGTCCTGTTAGCGTCCTCAGACTCTTATAAAGGAAGTGTGGTTTGTAGTTAACCTCCAGCACCCTGTATTTTAAGCACGCTACTTCAATGTATTCTAGTCGACATTGTGAGGAGCTTTATCTTAATCTACAAACGTTATAAACATGGGTTTGCCTTCCTTCACTCTTTCTTCTGAGATAAGCCGTAGGGTCAGTAATAATTTTCGTGTTTCAGCATTACCCAGTTACCCCAAAGGATCTACCGTGAGGTCGCCTTCTACAAGTTTCTCCGTTCTTGTGTAAATAATTCGTGTCACTAATTTGCAGGCATAACTTATTAAACTGATCATACGGTAATATTAATATTTTTCAACTCCTGCCTTCCTTCGGATTGGAATGATCATATTCGTCTTGAAGTCTCACGATATTTCGCCTGTCTTGTATGTCTAGCGAATACATAGATGTGTCGCAGCTTTATGACCAATGTCCACCGAAACTATGAATCTTGCCTGGTGGTGTTACAGACGTATAACACGGTAATGATGTTATACACTGCCGGAAAAAAGTCGGAAAACGAAGAACACATTGTGCGACATAAACGAAAGTTGGTAAGCGTGTTTTCACATCTGAAAGGTGATATCTGTTCAGATTTCTTGAGTCATGTAAGAGTGGCGCTGGTAGTGTCTCTATGAGGATGCAAATGAATTTTGTTTCAATACACACTGTAGCAGTCGAGAGCGTTAAGTACCTTTGAGATTGGACGTGGGGATTTGATGTTAACCAGGAATCCCTATCCCATTATCAGCACCTCACTAAGTTTGAATGAGGTCGTGTAATAGGGTTATGAGAAGCTAGATGTTCCTTCTGCGATATTTCAGAAAAACTTTGCAGGAATATAGCCACCGATATTGAAGAAAGGAAATAGGAGTAACCCATTGAAGTACAGACCCATATCACTGATGTGAATTTGCAGTAGGATTTTGGAGTATATACTGTACTCGAACATTATGAATCACCTTGGAGAAAATTACTTATTGATACATAACCAACACGGATTCAGAAAATATCGTTCTTGTGCAACACAGCTAGCTCTTTATTTCCATGAAGTAATGAGTGTTGTCGACAAAGGATCTCATATCGATTCCACATTCCTAGATTTCCAGAAGGCTTTCAATACCGTTCCCCCCAAGCGACTATTAATCAGATTGCGTGCATATGGAGTATCGTCTCAGTTGTGTGACTGGATTCGTGATTTCATCTCTGAGAGGTCACAGTTCGTAGTGATGGAAGGTAAATCATCGAGTAGAAGAGAAGTGATATCTGACGTTCCGCAAGATAGAGTCATAGGCCTTCTGCTGTTCCTGATTTACATAAATGATATAGGTGATAATCTGAGCAGCCCCCTTAGATTGTTTGCAGATGACGCTGTACTTGACCGTCCAGTAAAATCACCAGACTATCAATTACAATTACAAAATGATCGAGAGAGAATTTCTGTATGGTGCGAAAAGTGGCAATTGGTACTAAACAAAGAAAAGTGCGAGGTCATCCGCATGGGTACTAAAATAAATCCGATAAATTTTGGATATACGATGAATCGCACAAACCTAAGAGCTGTCAATTCGACTAAATACCTAAGAATTGCGATTACGATCAACTTAAACTGGAAAGACCACATAGATAATATCGTGGGGAAGGCGAAACAAAGACTGCACTTTGTTGGCAGAACACTGAGAAGATGCGACAAACCCACTAAAGAGACAGCCAACATTACACTTGTCCATCCTCTGCTGGAATATTGCTGCGTGCTATGGGATCCTTACCAAGTAGGATTGATGGAGGACATCGAAAAAGTGCAAAAAAAGGGCAGCTAGTTTCGTGTTATCGCGCAATAGGGGTCAGTGTGTCACTGATATGACACGCGAGTAGGGGTGGCAGTCACTGAAACAAAGGCTGTTTTCGTTGCGGTGAGATCTATGTACGAAATTTCAATCACCAACTTTCTCTTCCGAATGCGAAAATAATTTGTTGACAGTCATCTACGTAGGGAGAAATGATCATCATAATAAAATAAGAGAAATCAGAGCTCGAACAGAAAGATTTAGGTGTTCAATTTTCCCACGCGCCATTCCAGAGTGGAATGGTAGAAAAGTAGTATGAAAATGGTTCGATGAACCCTCTGCCAGTTACTTAAGTGTGAATTGCAAAGCAACGATGTAGATGTAGATGATTGCTGGCTTGATCGGGCTGCGGACGGCCACCTGGCACTACCGAGGCGGAAGACCACAGTGTTCGGCGTGTGGCTCTGGCGCATCGCACTGCATCTGCAGCGGCTATATGAGCAGCAGTTGGCACTATCGTGACGTAAAAATTGTTACAAATAGGACGGCTGCGAGCTAGACGCCCTGTGGCGTCCATTCCACAGCGTCCAAACCATCACGATTTCCGACTTCAGTGCAGTTCAGTGTCAAGTGAGATTACATTGACAGGCAAGGTGGAGATCTTTTGTATTTTCGAATGCAAGCTCGTTCTGCATCGGTGCCAGTGATGCCCGTGTGTTGGTTAGGAGTCCAGTTGAGGGCCTGCAACCAACCCGTCTGCGTGTTAGACACACTGGATCTACACCTGGAGTGCGATTCCACATGACAACAGCAGCACTCTTGTCGCTATCCCATGCATTCTGATTGCAAAACTCTGCGACACTCTGGTGATTCGACCTGTTGTGTCGCCATTCATGAGCAGCATTCCAGGTGGTGTTTTCCTACAGGATAACGCTTCCCCACCTTTCTCTGTTATGCCCCAGCGCGCTCTAGAAAGTGTCGACATGTCGTCTTGGCCTGCTCGATCAGCAGATCTCTCTACAACGTACCGCATATGGGGGGACATCATCGCTCGGCAGTTTCAGCACCATCCACAAACAGTCTTAGTTTTAACTGTACTGACCGTCCACGTGCAATAGGTACGAAACTACACTGCACAAACTGACATTCGGCACCTGCGCAACATAATCTATGTACATTTGCACGCTTGCATTCAACATTCTGTCGCTTACGCCGTTTATTAGTGTACCAGAATTTCACATACGCATTGCCTTACCTCGCGTTTTCATTAACCTGTTATCTTGCCATGTTAATCACGTAATTATTTTACCCAGACAAATGTGTTTGCGAAATTAAATTTCTCTAAATTAATTATTTTTGGTGTTGCGATCTTCTTCCGTCAGTATATAAAGCGGCCGACAAATAGGAAATCATTCTAGCGACGATACGGGCCACAAATGTGGAAATCCACTGACATAGGCAAATTTAACAAAGGGCAGATTGCTATGGCCTGCTGCCGGGGATCAAGCATCTTGAAAATGGTAAAGCTGGTCGGCAGTTCACGTGCTACTGGTGTGAGAATTTATAACTGCACTGGGCTATGCACGCCATTGCTGCGAAAGCAGCCGGTGGAAGTGTTTTTCACCTTGTAAGTTCAAACAGTCCTGACCTTATTGACGGTATCTGTAGAGCCAGAGATTAGCCATCATTCCATAATAGCGACGTTAGTTACGAAACTTAAGAAATTCATCAAGAACCCTATGGGAGTGTTTTTTTTTTTTCTAGGAGGAATAGACAAGCAGTTGTTAACGCGCCACTTACACACGGACTGGGCGTCATTTAGTTCCAGTATGATGGACGCAGCGTAATTATCCACAAATAATTAGTAGAAAAGTGGTCCTTCTGTGGAAAGACCGAGAGCCCGAGAATATACTGGTTCTACGTAAAGTCGCTAAGTGGGTCGAAGTATTCCATCCACTCACTCGTTGACCAGTATGTTACGGCAACAGAAGACAGCAAAAGGAAAGTACAAGTGTTGAGCCTCGCGTTTAAAAAATCTTTCACGCAGGAGGATCGTACAAACATACCGTCGTTTGACTGTCTACAGACTACGATGTGAAGGCCATTGTACTAGGCATCGATGGTGTGGAGAAGCAACTGAAAGCGCTGAAAATAAATAAATTGCCGGGTTCCGGATGAATTTCCGATATGATTTTACAGAGATTACTCTACGACATTGGTCCCTTACTGAGCTTGCATAAATCACAAGCTCACTGTAGAGTTTCAAGTGTGAAAAGCATAGGTGGTTCCTCTATCAGGAGGGAAGACGACGTTCGTTTCAAGATTCATTATTGAGATCATTTGGAGGCCAGCTTTTGCAGCCGACTGCAGAACGATTCTACTGGTTCCAGCATATATATCGCGTAAGAACCACGATGGCATGTATAGACACTTGTGTTTTCCGCGCTCTGTCTGCGAGTAGAACGGGAAAGGAAGTGAGCAGTAGTGGCTGACGATACCCTCCGTTACGCACCATACGATGGCTTGCGAAGTATTATGTTGATATGGATGAAGACCCAGCCAGCTGTCGCAACTTACCACGCAACGCGCTAGCTTGCAAGACCGGGAGGTGGGGTCTGACCCTGGGAAGACTCCACTGCTTGGGTTGGCGCCTACAGGACTGGTACAGCGGCCAGCCTCCATGTGGCTTTCAGGCGGTTTCCAACACTCGTTTAAGCGAATGCTGGCTTGATCCCAAATTTCCATACCAGGAAATACGATATACGAACAGCTAAAATACAATCACACGTAGAAATATGTTTACACAACTTAGAGACGGATAGCGGACACGAATCCCTCCCTTACGTTACCTTGACGACGGTGGTGACGCGAAGGCCTTCCAGCCAGGAAGCTAAAATAATAATAAATTCGCAAAAATATTGACAACCACGCGTCACGTACGATGGCGTGAACGCTTGGAAAGACGGGTGGAAGTATATTCTTCACCCCTCTTTCCCTCTCTCATTTTGCTACCAACAGGCTGACAAACAGCGCAGTTGTGTAACTAACACACTAACTATCGACGAATCAAGCAAAAATCCTCTGAAGTTTTTCGGCTGAAATATACAGAAGTATACATAAGCACTGCCGATCACAACAGGAAGCTTCCGTGAAGGTCAGGGAATTTATGGCGTCACGCATTTAATACTGATATCGTAGGTCGTTGGGTATGTTGTTTTTGCACTGAAACGCACAATTCCGAAAAAGAGACTAGAACTTATCTGCCAATCCTCTGTGCATTCTTTCACTAATAGGTGCCTCACCATAGGTCTTACCCAGAATTTCATGAACCTCGTCCTCAGATTTATTCATGTTTAAGCAGGAAATTAAAACTTCTTGCAAATAACGAGAACTGGCTAATACGTTGACACATTTAATCGAGAATAACCTTACGATGCAATCACAAATCGGCTAATATTTTGATGATATTATGTTTAGAAATGCCCAGAACTGTCGCACGGTATGACGTGTACACCGAGCATCCCCACCATCACTTGCTTCTGTTGCAAAATGGCCAACGCAAAGCGGTACATTCAATAATTCTTACCTTAAGTTAGCTACATCTGAGTAGGATTATTTGTCGACTTGTAAAATTAATCTGCCTGACTGCTGCTAATGGCAATCAGTAATGTAAAAGTCATGAATATCTGGCTAGTTATCAGGACTTGAGTAATCCAAGGCGTAACGGAGGGAAGATACATATGTCAGACATTAATTTTGCTATGTTACTGCTTTATTGCATTAGTTGTACTCTTTACAAAATTATACTGTATGGACAATATATGTAAGGTAATCAACAGAGAATTGGTTTGAACACTTGAGTGATTTGCCGAACACCTCCTATTAGAGATTACAGGGATACAATTCAGAATGATACTGGAGTTCGACTTTTTAGTTACTAGCGATGAGGCGTTCTCATCAATAAGGTTACTTTCTAGTTTTATAATTTTGGTTTCTGAAACATACACACTATTATTGCAACTACACGGTGAGTATTGATAACATTCGAATATTCTGTTTCAGAATTTAACAAAATCCGTCACAGGAGGAGTTAGAGTTTAACCCCTCATCGATACGAAGGTTATTGTAGACAATGAACTTGTTCATTTCGACAGGGATGGAGCAGAATACGTTTTTCGGTAACTGAAGAAAGTAATCATATGTTATATCGACATCTAAAACGTATTTTCTAAATTATTCAACGATAACTAAAAGATGAAATCGCGTTTCCAGCTGTTTGGCCTGGAAGCGAGCACCCACTAACTTGTTCCCAGCTTATACAGAGAGTGCGCTATAAAACTGGCCGTGAAAATATTTATGAGACTGATGCGCAACTGAGCCATGTTAATGGACAGGATAACCGCCCATCACCATCGTGCGTTGCTTAAAGTATCCAGAGTGTTCAGTTCTGTTGGTGTCATCTGGGTGAAGTGGAATCAGGACTTTAGGATCTTCAGTTATTCATTTCGTCAGATGAGGACTGGTTCAGCCTGTCAGGATACGTGATCATCATTTTACACAAGAAAATCCACACCTATACTATTAAGACCGTTCCGCAATCTTAAGATCGGTTTTGATGCACAACGTCTGGTGTGCGCATCGCTTCGCGACGCCTTCACCAAACTATTAATACTAACTGATATGTTCAGAAACTGTTTAATCCATATGTGTAGCAACTCAATGAATATCGACGATTGTGTGGACATTTGTATCAAGACAGGCCAACACGACACACTGCATTGGCAACTCTGTCTCGATTGCGTGAAATGTTTCCTGAGGAGAGGACGATCAGCAGATGCAGAGCAATCTTCTGGCTACCACGATCGCCTGATCCATCTCGCCGTGATTTTTACCTGTGGGGCAAACTGAAGGGAGAGGTGTACCCAAGTAATCCACCACACTGAAAGAGCCATAGCAGAGCACTGAAAATAGTATTTCCGCTATTCCTCAGGCAGAGGTGCTACGCGTGTCCCAGTGTTTGATAAATCGAGCACAGCGCTACATCGACGTCAACGGTGGCCATTTTAAACACCTTCTGGGGTGTTCACTAACAAGGGTTAATGCCGCGTCATTGTTATTATAAGCCGACCGGAGTGTCCGTGCGGTTCTA
Source organism: Schistocerca piceifrons (assembly GCF_021461385.2). Lineage (NCBI taxonomy): Eukaryota > Metazoa > Arthropoda > Insecta > Orthoptera > Acrididae > Schistocerca > Schistocerca piceifrons. The sequence goes on along the minus strand of NC_060140.1, from coordinate 50,038,618 downwards.
GGCGCTACAGTCTGGAACCGGGCGACCGCTACGGTCGCAGGTTCGAATCCTGCCGCGGCCATGGATGTGTGTGATGTCCTTAGGTTAGTTAGGTTTAATTAGTTCTAAATTCTAGGCGACTGATGACCTTAGAAGTTAAGTCGCATAGTTTTCAGAGCCATTTGAACCATTTGTTATTGTAAATGTGATTCCCGCCCTGTAGCATCGAATTCTTCTCCTACTACAGCCTTATTTGGCCTTATTCGTACAATCACAGTGGAGTAGACAAAGCGTGGTGATGGATTAAGAACGCAAGGGAGTAGCTCAACTCTACTTAAATAAGAGCCGATTACAAACTAATTTAGGTGAATACATTTTGATAAAGGTCCACTGAGTCATTAATGCAGAAGCTCGGACGATTTAACAAGCTAAAATGGCACTGAAGTAAGTAATAAAATGGCCTGGGTAGGGGAAGGGCCGAGGGTAGGTACTTTGGCATCCGGTGCAGTGCTTAACTTTTCCGCCTCCCCCCGTCCCCCGCCACCCCTACCCTACCAGCGCTAATGACAGGAAAACATTTCGCTTGTGCCGGGGGTGGGGGGGGGGATACTTTGGTGCTGCATTCTGCATTTAAGTAACCAAAATATCACGTTAACAACTTTTTAACTATTTTATAGATGGAAACAAATAAGTAAAGCACTTTTTTATAAACAACTTAGTTTACTTAAATATTAATGAAGCAGTACAAATAACCACATATCATCTTAGTGATAGGTGACTAACATATAACTTACAATAACCTTTCTAATTCTTTCGGCCGCAAATTTTGAAACTGAGTCACCAACACCATCCCTCATTCCACTATTGTCGACTGACAAAATTGCCTTCCTAGAGAGTCGTGCTTGACTAGTAGGGGACCTAAGAGAATGCTTAGTTAGTATGAGTTTGGGAAAATTCTTCTCACATGACGCTACCGAAACACGTGAGGTCAAGAAAAATCTCCATGCGAAAATGAGGGTGGGCATATTCATATTGAACGGTAAGAAGGTTAAAGATGTTCAACCATGAGATTCTTCTTTTGCAGCCTTGGCATCTAGAAGAAATCTTCTCAGGGATGGAATTTCTGGGAGACTACCATCCTCATCATAACTGTCAACTAAATTTTTTACATTACTGGCAATATGCGTTTCTGAGATTTCAGTCATATTCCAGGGTTCTAAATCAGCAAAACAATGTGTTATATATTCCATCGTTTTCTTGTAGAAACCTGTCGATGAACTCTGATATTGAACTTCTCAGTTCCTTGTGCAAAGTCAGCAGCATGTCTGCAGCCTTCTCTACAGCTATTATTTTCCTCTTCCTGATGTTTCTACTTTTCTCCGCGATAATGCCCATATCGTCACATGTGTCCTTCGCAGATCAAGGTGCTTCGCCAACAAGACGATTCCTCTTGTCTTCCAAAAAGAGATTTCGACTTCTCATCTTACAAGGGAACCTCCCCATAGCATCCTCATCAGATTTAGTTATAAGTTGGCACAGTGGATAGGCCTTAAAAACTGAACACAGATTAATCGAGAAAACAGGAAGAAGTTGTCTGGAACTATGAAAAAAATAAGCAAAATATACAAACTGAGTAGTCCATGGGTAACATAGGCAACTTCAAGGATGATGTGAGCAAAAGAGCGCCATGGTCCCGTGGTTAGCGTGAGCAGCTGCGGAGCGAGTGGTCCTTGGTTCAAGCCTTCCCTCGAGCGAAAAGTTTACGTACTTTATTTTTGCTAAGCTATGACGTGTCCGTTCGTTCATTGACGTCTCTGTTCACTGTAATAAGTTTAGTGTCTGTGTTTTGCGACCGCACCGCAAAACCTTGCGATTAGTAGACGAAAGGACGTGCCTCTCAAATGGGAACCGAAAACATTTGATCCAGGAAAACACGTCTGATTTATTCTATACGACACTGGTGACGGCATGTGCGTCACATGACAGGAATACATTGTCGACCCATCTAACTTGCACACTTGGCGAAGGGGTAAAAAGATTCTTCTACGTTGTCCGATTTAGGTTTTCTTGTGGATGTGATAATCACTCCCAAAAAAGTGATGAAAACATAAGAGTGTGTCACATAAACTGCAACAAATGAATGCAACTGTTTCACAGTCGCACAGTTTTCTCTATGTTCTGTCAAAACATATGTTTTTATCGTTTTCAAATTTTTTCGTGTGTAGACCGTCAAATCCTGTAGATGTCCACGCAAATCTGAACATATCCTGCAATTCTGGAGAGCGAAGTTGATTATGTGTGTGTGCCTGAACTCTGATAATTGTCTGAAAATAAAAAATTAAACTTTTCGCGCGAGGGAAGACTTGAACCAAGGACCTCTCGCTCCGCAGCTGCTCACGCTAACCACGGGACCACGGCGCTCTTCTGCTCACATCATCGTTGATGTTGCCTATGTTACCCATGGACTACTCAGTTTGTATATTTTGCTTATTTTTTCATAGTTCCACACAACTACTTCCAGTTTTCTCGATTGATCTGTTTTCAGTTTTTGAAGGCCTTTCCACTGTGCCAACTTATAACTAAATCTGAGGGGGGTGCGATGGGAAGGTTCCATTGTTAGTAATACACAACCCGAAGCTGACACCAAGAATGCGTAAAAACATTTGATTTTGGCTGACTTCTTCTAAGTCAGTATTCGATAAACATGAAAAACAAAGATCGAGAAATAGCACAATGCAGGCAACATAGAGTAACTGTTCTGGTTTCTATGGTTTCGAAGAATCAGACAGTTCCACAATAGCATCGATAATCTTTTTAAAGGGCTGAAACATAGGTTTAACAGCTTCTTAGTGAGCACTGCATCATTTATCTGAAAGTCTCCTAACTGTAACTCCAACTTTTTCAGAAGGATCGTCCATCTGTGGGTAGAAGGTGTGTAGAACATGTACAGACTTTCTATGTTTCCAAAAAAAACGTCACACGTGATGGAACTGTTGCAAAAACGTGTAATCCACACGGATTGAGAGAGTGGTTTGCATGGGGAAAACAATGCCTTAGGATTAAGTTCACCAATTCTTGCTTTTGAACTCCTCAGAACACTCCAGCCATTGTACATGCGTTATCATATCCTTGTGCTCGGCACGTTGTTATTTCCAGACCATCTTATTCACTAACTTGTAAAACATCTTCCATCATGTTAACAGCTTTCTTCCCTGTTTGCAGAAAATAACCTAGAAATTACTCTTTTGCTTCAACTTATTTTGTTTTCTTTGTGAACATAACGATTTCATTGATTTTATCTACGTGCGAGACGACTGGCGCACTGTCAACTATGATACAATAAATCTAGAACTTTTTGCACCATTTAAAATCTTTTCCTTAACATTTGCCCCCAGAAGTGAGATAAATTCAGTTTGGGTAGTGGGGAATAGACAGCTTGAAAATACTTTTCCCGACAGCGACTGAGTCGAATGTTGTTTGATGAACTGTTCCCTCAGTACAGCGTCATATTTAGATAACAGTCTAACCGTCTGCAGAAAATTCATTTGCCTTTGTGCCAACACAGTAACATCTAGCAGTCGTTTTAAAATATCCATCCATTTTCCTTTTTTTTATTCTTTTATTTTGAGGCGTCGTCTGGTAATATGGTCAATTTTTCCATTGGCAGTTAGACTTATTCTAAAGTTTTCTTTCATTTTTCAAAACAAGGTCGATGTTTCTCTGAAGTTCCAGGGTTGTAAACTTTGGACTGGGCTTCCCCAAAGCTTGAAAATCAGTAACAAATTTAAATATATTTTTCGAACTTGATGCTGTGCTAAAAGGTCTACAGCAAAACCAGTATAAATTTCGTTTTTCGTTGAGTACCAGTCCAGTCACACGTCAAATGTTGATTAGCACCTTTCGTCTTGTCCTTGTCGCTGTATCTGTTAACAGAAGCAAATGGTCCATCTTTATTTAGAACCCTTCACTCCCTGTTTTAATTATGTCAGCCCTTAGATGTTCTGTAACCGGAAGGACACTTCAGAGCTGTCCTAGAACAAAATATTACTACTGCTTTCTGTATTTTTTTTCGTCATTCACACTCTCTTCATCTGGTGCATTGTCTATTTTCGTATACATTACAATTATCTACGAGATTTCTAGATTTTCTTTGAGATATTCACTTCTGTCGTGAATGTCCTGTCTAACTGGTTCCGCACTTTTATTACTTCCGTCAGTTTTTTCATTACCTACAGATTCACTCCCGGTTTGAGATAATTTTATGACGTCCCCTTCAACTTTATTTTGACCTGGTACTACTTGGATATTTGACGCTGACGTAGACGGTGTAACAAATTTCAGTACCGAGCTGACCAGCTGCTAGTCTTCCAAAACATTTCTTCTTTTTTCTGTATTCCACTTGGACGACGTCGTATCATGCTTCTGTATATATTCTAAACCATATTTCCGCAAAAATTAATAAATTTTATGTAGAAATTATTTGTTTTAGATAATAAGAACAATTTCTCATTGATAAAAACGAAATAATAATAAAAACTCTTAATTCCTTAGGAAGAAACAGCGTTACATTTCGCCACTGAGTGACGCTGAAATTATTTAGTGCAAAGTAAAGGAAATCTAACTTAGTATGCAAACGATGACTCAAAAACGTTTTGTACCATTAAAATCCCTCACTTCGCTAAATGTTTTGTACACACAACGATAGAAAGCATTTTACACCCATTTCAGTTGTAAGTGGCACACTATGGTAAATGCTAGTTATCGTTGCTACTAGGGCAGATGCGACATCTGTTCATTTTCTGCAATGTTGGTTCAGTTCTCTTCGTGTTTTTGATGCTCTTCCTATTACTGTTGAGTTGTTACTTCTATTCATCTACCCATCAGAAACAACTTCATTCTCTCTAATAATTTCTTGACAACGTTACGCATGATACGTTAGTTTTAAGCCGCTTGAGAAATATTCTTATCTATGTCTTGCTACTGGTGTTTATTTTGTAAATGAGAAAGCAGTTTAATGCGTTGATATTTAACGATTAAAACATAGCAGGGGGTCATGTGCTGGTTTTGCGACCAACTTGTCTTGTCCTATGGATGTTTTCAAGTGTCCAATCTGCCCTCATTACCGTTGTTCAAATGGTTCAAATGGCTCTGAGCACTATGGGACTTGAACATCTGAGGTCATCAGTCCCCTGGAACTTAGAACTACTTAACCCTAACTAACCTAAGGACATCACACATATTCATGCCAGAGGCAGGATTCGAACCTGCGACCGTAGCGGTTGCGTGGTTCCAGACTGAAGCACCTAGAACCGCTCGACCAGAACGTTGTAGAAGTCATATTTGGTTTTTTTACAGGCACCTATATCTTCATATATGTTGTCATCACTTTGCCTTGCTTGTATTAAAACTAAACTGTGTGAACTCCTCGGAACGTAAACCATCACACGCATTTGTCTCATATAATCAAGGAAACTTGAACTCGACGTCTCTGTGTTTATTGAGCAGTAGCTCAGCAGGAATTTCAAGCTTACTTTTGCATAATATCCCCACTAAAGGTCATCAAGACGATCAAGGTTTTGCCTTGTGGGACACTAGTATGTCATTTATCCGTGACTGTTATTCTCACCGAGACTATATCGTGGCTAAGATGATGTTTAAAAACATTTCAAAGACGATTAGACTGCCTGAACTAACCGTAAGACTGCATTCAGACTGGATTCCTGAATACATTTCAAATGTCTGCAAATAGAGATTTCTGTGCTCTACTATAGCAAGCACCTTTTATTCACAATATCTTTGGATTTTTAGTCAAATACTGCATAAAAGAGGAATGCTCCAGAAATGTAAGGAGTTATTCATCAACCGTCCGATATTTTGAAGGAGAATATGCTTTCATATAAGAATCAGAAATCCACGAACAACAAACAGTAGCAGATATCTTCATCTCATATTCATGCACTTAGTATGTAAATACCGAACGACAGCGCTATCTGACGTCAGAGTTGCTTTAAATAAGCAAAACATTTTGTATTTTCTTGTAATTTGGTCTTATTGTTATACTAAGCAATATAGCGTACCATACTGGTAGCAACGGCGAGAAACAACTCTGCTTTCGCACGCCTGAGCACATCGTCACCATAGCTCGAGGTAAAGGATTTTAGCAGCGCCCCTTTGACTAAATAGCTGCTTCTTTCGTTGGGTTTTACAGTTCACACAAGGAAAAAGGTAACCATCATTCACAGCGACGGTTTCAACATTAGAAGCGGCAGTAGCGTCCGAATAAGTATCGTGTTCACGTTTTTGAACTTTATCTTTAACTCACAGGTTCATTATACTCATCGTAATCATCGTAGAAAAGTAGTTCCGCAAGGATTTTCGGGCATTTTGCATCAAGGAATGAAAACCCTTGTCACCTTCCTTACGACTAAGATATCAAAAAAAAAAATGTACAAAAGATAGTCATAAATTATTCCATTTACATATGTACAAATGAATATATATTTTATATGAACTTCTGTAAGCTATACCTTGTGGGTTAAAACACTGACTCGTCACACAAGATAAGAGATGAATGAAGAAACTGGAGCCACGTCAGACACACAGTAATGGCAGTTTAACGTAGTGAGTGCACTCCTGTAAGTGCCATGAATGAAGAGACGAATAAACAAGAAACATTTTTCCAACTCGTGCCAAGGAATGTAGCAAGATGGATCACCTCCTAGAAGCTAGTACCAGGTGCAGACCACACTACGTACACCCCTCTTGCTACACCAATGGGTAGAACATGACTTTACTGGACCAAAGGAAGAGGAAAGTGGTGTTATCGTCCCATTGACAACGAGGTCGTTAGAGACGGAGAATAGGCTAGGATAAGGGAAGGATGGGGAAGCAAATCGGCCATGCCCTTAGAAAGGAACCATCCAGGCATTTGTCTGAAGCGATCGACGGAAATCGCGGAAAACCTAAATCTCGATGGCAGGACGTGGGTTTGAGCCGTCGTCCTCCCCAATGCGAGCCCAGTGTTTTTTTTTTGTTTTTTTTTTTTGTTTTGGTTTTAGGGCGCAAAACTGCTATGGTCATTAGCGCCCGGTCCGTGACTTACGAAACAGTAAAAAACCGAAATTGAAAACCAGCAGCAATGGGAACGAAAGTCATAAAATTGGAGAAACTAAAAGCAGAAGGAAGGCTTAAAAATCCACTACAGAAAGGGGTTGGTTGTCCCCAAAAAAAGCTTCAAATGACTGACGTCATTTCACTGGCACTAATAAACTTGACAACGCGGTCGGCTGAGCGCGTGCCATCTGCTAAAATCGACGATATATCAGGCGATAGCTGTAGACGGGAGCGTAACGGATTAAAATAGGGGCACTCAATTAAATGGTGTCTTACCGTCCACAGCTGAGAGCAGTGTGGACGGAGTGGGGGAAGATCGCCGCTTAAAAGATGTCGATGGCTAAAAAGACAGTGCCTTATCCGGAGTCTAGTTAAAATTACCTCCTCTCGACGACGCGTTCGGGAGGAAGAGGTCCAAGCACAGGGAAGAGCTTTCAAGTCCCGCAATTTATTATGGGTAAGTGTCGACCAATGCGCGTGCCATAAATGAACAACACGACGACATAGAACGCTCCGTATATCGGCGAAGGGAATCGATTGAATAGCTGGCCGAGGAAGAGAGACTGCAGCCTTGGCTGCAATATCGGCCGCCTCATTTCCACAGATACCAACGTGTCCCGCGAGACAGAGGAACACCACCGAGACGCCCCCCAGGTGGAGCAAGCGCAGACCGTCCTGAATCCGGTGGACCAGAGGGTGCACAGGATAAAGAGCGAGCTGAGAGAATCTGAGCAGAAACGTACTGTATCCGCTGATGGCGGCGGATGTAGTGGACAGCCAGTAGAACAGCGTAAAGCTCCGCAGTATAAACCGAACACTGGTCGGGAAGCCGAAAGTGATTTGGGGTGTCGCCAACAATATAGGCACTCCCTACACCTAACGATGTTTTCGAGCCGTCGGTGTAAATAAATGTGGCGTCCGTCATTTGTGCACATAGAGCAGCAAATGCCCGACGATAAACAAGTGAAGGGGTACCATCCTTGGGAAATCTACAAAGGTCACGGAGAAGGCAGATCCGGGGACGGAACCAAGGCGGTGATGTACCTTAAGTTGTCAAGAAGGTTTTAGGAAAGCGGAAGGAAAGAGAATGGAGCAGTTGACGGAAGCGGACTCCCAGGGGTAGTAGGGAGGAGGGGCGGCCTCCATACACTACATCAAAGGAGGCGTCGAAAAAAAAGGTCATGGGCTGGATTAGCAGGCATGGATGACAGATGGCTAGCATAACGACTCAGAAGGACTGCTCGCCGATTGGACAGCGGGGGTTCAGCAGTCTCAGCATAAAGGCTTTCCACAGGGCTGGTGGAAAAAGCTCCAGACACTAAACGTAATCCACGGTGGTGGATAGAGTCGAGATGCCGAAGAATAGACGGCCGAGCAGAGGATTAGACTATGCTTCCATAGTCCAATTTCGAGCCCACTAAGGCGCGATAGAGGCGGAGAAGGACCACTCGGTCCGCTCCCCAGGAGGTACCATTTAGGACACGGAGGGTGTTGAGGGATCGCAGACAGCGAGCCGAAAGACAGGAAACATGGGACGACCAATACAGTTTTCTGTCAAACATAAGACCCAAGAATTTAGCGACGTCTGAAAACGGAAGGTTGACAGGACCTAGATGTAAGGAGGGCGGAAGAAACGCCTTACGTCGCCAAAAATTAACACAAACGGTCTTACTGGAAGAAAAACGGAAGCCGGTTTCGATTCTCCAAGAGTGGAGGCGATCGAGACATCCTTGAAGACGTCGTTCAAGAAGGCTGGTCCGTTGAGAGCTGTAGTAGATCGCATTATCGTCCACAAAGAGGGAGCCCGAGACATCAGGAAGGAGACAATCCATAATTGGATTGATGGCAATGGCAAACAGTACAGCACTCAGCGCTGAGCCCTGGGGTACCCTGTTTTCTTGGGAGAAAGTACGGGAGAGAGTAGTGTTCACCCGCACCCTAAATGTGCGCTCTGCCATAAATTCGCGAAGAAAAAGGGGCAGCCGACCTCGAAAGCCCCAAGAGAACAGTGTGCGGAGGATGCCTGTCCTCCAAACAGTTATCGTATGCTCTCTCCTGATCAAAAAATATTGCTACTGTTTGACGTTTCCGGAGAAAATTGTTCATGATTTAAGTGGAGAGAGCAAGAAGATGGTCAACTGCAGAACGATGCTTTCGGAATCCGCATTGGGCAGGTGTTAAAAGACTGCGGGATTCCATCCACCAAGCTAAACGGTGATTCACCATACGCTCCAAAACCTTACAGACACTACTCGTGAGAGAAATGGGGCGATAGCTAGAGGGGAGATGTTTGTCCCTTCCAGGTTCGGAACAGGAACGACGATAGCTTCCCCCCATCGTCTGGGAAAAGAACTGTCGGTCCAAATTCATTATAAAGGCGAAGGAGGTAACGCAGACTATGGATTGATAAATGCAGCAACATTTGGACGTGGATACCATCCGGTCCTGGGGCGGAGGAGCGAGAAGAAGAGAGTGCATGTTGTAGTTCCTGTATGGAGAAAACAGTATTGTAGCTTTCGCGATTTTGAGAGCAGAAAGCAAGATGTCGCACTTCCGCTGCACGTTTCTTCGGGAGAAACGCTGGAGGGTAATTTGAAGAGCTCGAAATCTCAACAAAGTGGTGGCCCAATGAGTTAGAAATTGCGACTGGGTCCACTAATGTATCATGCGCGACAGTGAGCCCAGAGACCGGGGAGAAACTAGGCGCGCCTGAGAACCGTCGAAGCCGACTCCAAACTTCCGAGGAGAGAGTGAAGGTGTTAAATGAGCTAATAAAGAATTTCCAGCTTGCTTTCTTGCTATCGCGGATGACACGACGGCATCGCGCACGGAGCTGCTTATAGCGGACACAGTTGGCCAAAGTAGGATGGTGGCGGAAAACGCGGAGAGCACGTCGCCGCTCACGTATTGCGTCACGGCATGCCTCGTTCCACCAAGGAACTGGGGGGCGCCGGGGCAATTCGTAGGTGCGTGGTATTGAACGTTCCGCAGCTGTAAGAATAACGTCGGTAATGTGTTTGACCTCATTGTCGACGCTGGGAAAGTGACTGTCATCGAATGTCGCTAGAGACGAAAAAAGTGTCCAATCGGCTTGGGCAAACTTCCAGCGTCGCGGGCCCATATATGGCAGTTGAGGCTGCAGTCTAAGGACACATGGAAAGTGGTCACTCGAGTGTTTATCATCAAGGGCTAACCATTCGAAGCGCCGAGCTAGCGGAACAGTACCGACCGCAAGGTCCAAATGAGATAAATTTGTCGTGGGGGCAGACAAAAATGTAGGGATCCCAGTGTTGAGGCAAACTAGATCCGCTTGGTGGAAGACGTCTAGCAATAGTGAGCCACGTGGACAAGGATGTGGAGATCCCCAAAGCGGGTGGTGGGCATTGAAGTCCCCAACCAGCAAATAGGGGGGTGGAAGCTGACCAAGAAGGTGAAGAGATCAGCTCGTGGCATTGGTGTGGACGATGGAATGTATACAGTACAAAGAGAAAAGGGATATCCAGAAAGGGAAAGACGGACGGCGACAGCTTGGAAGGAAGTGTTTGGGTGATAACGGAGAGTATCATGGAGATGAATCATGAGTCCTCCATGGGCTGGAGTGCCCTCAACAAAGGGGAGATCATATCGGACAGACTGAAAATGAGGGAGAACAAAGCGGTCATGGGGACCCAGCTTTGTTTCCTGAAGACAGAAGATGACCGGCGAGTAGGATCGTATGAGGACCGACAATTCATCCCGATTGGCTCGAATGCCGCGGATATTCCAGTGGATTATGGACATAGGGTGAACAGAAAATGGAGGAATGTGACCAAGGTCGCTGTCAACTCAACGACTGCTCAGAGCTTGCGACCGACAACATGGAATGGCATTCAGCCGAAAGCAGAAGATCCTGATCGATAGGTTGTTAAGGAGCAGCTCCTGCCACCAGCGATCGGCCGGTTGATCGGCCGCGAGCAGTGCGCCTCGGCGACACTCAAGACGGCCGAGGGCGATTTCCGCCACGTGGTGCTGTAGATGGGACACGCCTTGGCGGAGGAGTAGATGAACTGGGTTTCTTTGTAGCCTTCTTGGAAGTATGATGTTTAGATGAAGGGGGAATCGATGGGTGTGAAGTTGGGGTACGTACAAAATCTTCAAGAGTATGCTCTTTTCTCGAAGTCTTGGTGTCTGACTTATGGGCTCGAGATTTATCAGAACCCGATGAAGGGTGAGCCATAGAGTGGGCAGGCGAAAGTGGTGAGGTTGAATGGGCGATCATTGCGCTGGCCGATCTGACGACCGTGGCACTAAAGGTGAGATCACAAGTCTGCGTGGCCGCTTCCTTTGTTGGCCGAGGTGAAGCAAGGACAGAGCTGTATTTTCCTGTCTGAGGCACGGTGGGCTGTCGACTGGCGAATAACTTTCGAGCAGCAAAGGTAGACACTGTGGTGTCACCGCCAGACACCACACTTGCTAGGTGGTAGCTTTAAATCGGCCGCGGTCCATTAGTACATGTCGGACCCGCGTGTCGCCACTGTCAGTGATCGCAGGCCGAGCGCCACCACACGGCAGGTCTCGAGAGACTTACTAGCACTCGCCCGAGTTGTACGGACGACGTAGCTAGCGATACACACTGACGAAGCCTCGCTCATCTGCAGAGCAGATAGTTGGAATAGCCTTCAGCTAAGTCAATGGCTACGACCTAGCAAGGCGCCATTAGCAGTATATTGTCTGAAACTATAGAGTCTCACTTGCATCGTATGAAGCATGTCTCATCAAGAACGATGTATACAAAGGATGGATTAAAGTTAAGTATTCCAGAAGCTACGTACTTTTATTTATAGCATTCATTATGTGTCCTGTTTCAGACCTCACTCCATCCTTCGTGAGTTAGCGCGTGCATCTTGGCCGCCTCTTTCAATTAGTGTGCGTAGTGTTGGCAAGTCTGCCGACACTACAGACACCTTTTCCTTCACTCTGATTTCCTGGATGAACTTTTCGTCCTTAAAAACGGGGCAATCTCGAGAGGAAGCAGCGTGGTCACCCATACAGTTGATGCAACGAGGGGATGGAGGTGTACAAGCACCCTCATGGGCATCCTTGCCACACGTAACACATTTGGCCGGATTGGAACAGGACTGGCTGGTGTGATTGAACCGCTGACACCGATAGCAACGCGTAGGGTTTGGGATGTAAGGGCGAACGGAAATTATCTCACGGCCTGCTTTGATATTCGATGGGAGTTGAACTTTGTCAAATGTCAAGAAGACAGTGCAGGTTGGAATGATGTTCGTGTCAACCCTTTTCATAACCCTATGAACAGCCGTTACGCCCTGGTCAAACAGGTAGTGCTGAATTTCTTCGTCAGAAAATCCATCGAGGGAGCGTGTATAAACGACTTCACACGAGGAATTTAAAGTACGGTGCGATTCCACCTGGACAGGGAAGGTGTGTAGCAGTGAGGTACGCAGCAATTTTTGTGCCTGGAGGCCACTGACTGTTTCTAACAACAGGGTGCCATTCCATAATCTGGAACAAGACTTTACAGGACCTGCAGTTGCGTCGACACCTTTCTGAATAATGAAAGGGTTGACCGTGGAGAAGTCGTGACCTTCGTCAGACCGAGAAACAACAAGGAACTGTGGCAACGATGGAAGAACTGTCTGTGGCTGAACTTACGCTTGTGAGCAGACATAGTGGAAGGTGAGGAAACAATTGCGGAAGAATCCCCCACGATTACCGGCGTCTCCGATGGCGCGCTCCTCCCTTGTGGGGGCCCTCTCTGAGGGCACTCCCGCCTTAGGTCATTGTTTACACCTCAGGTCACACCTCCCGACAAACGGACGGAAGGACCAATCGGCACTTTCGGAAGGTATCGCTCGGGTAATCACCCCTCCCTGGGCCTGGCCGTTACCAGGGGGTACGTTCGTGTCCTACCTGTCTACCCAGGGCGGGGAATTACGCGTTACCCCGTCACCGGCTACGCATGGAAGTGCGTGGGGCGGCCTTCAGACACGCACAGGGAGGAAAAAAGAGAAAGGGAAAGGAAAGAAGAGGGGACTCAAACGCCGCAGCGGAGAAAAGGGCAAAGAGAAGAGGTAAGGAAAAGAGAAGGACACACTTGCAAAGTGTAGAAAGCAAGGACTTTGTAACAGTTTTGATCGTCCGTCTCCGGACGTAGGCACAAACCATATTCCCAGAGGGGGAGAAAGGGAAGGAAAGAGCCAGAGGTGAGGGGGGTGGGCGAAGATCGGGGACGGGGAAGGATGCGGAAAGGGAAAGTATGCAGCCCGGAAAGGAAGGAGGGCCACATTAGCTCGGGGTCCCGTGCTCGCTACGCACGTATCCACAAAAGAGTTGTGGACCCCCTGGGGGGGTGGGACAGTCCAGTGTGCTAACCACTGCGCCACTCACTCGGTTGCTCAATCAATCAATCAATAATAAAGGTGCGTGTAAGTAATCACAGGACACGCTCTAAATGAAGAATTAAACATGTAATTGAGGTAGAGAGAGATTGTGTAACGATGCTACATGGCATTACAACATGACAGATTACCTATGCAGCCATATGGAAGCATTGGTGGTCTGGATGCAATCGTAATTATGAACTGCCATCGTAATCCTGAATGTTCAGATTGTTCAAATTAACAGCCAATAGCAACATTAAATATTTCTCCAACTGACCAACAATCATTTATCGATTTTCCGGAGTCTGCAACACTCAAAATGTAGTATCATGTAGCCTAAACGGTAGAAACATGTGGCTATTCAATTGGCTATGAGCACTATGGGACTTAACTCCTGAGGTCATCAGTCCCCTAGAACTTAGAACTACTTAAACCTAACTAACCTAAGGACATCACACACATCCATGCTCGAGGCAGGATTCGAACCGGCGACCGTAGCGGTCGCGTGGTTCCAGACTGTAGTGCTTAGAACCGCTCGGCCACTCCGGCCGGCGAACACAGGCTGTACCTATCACCGAAAACGTGTCTTAGTGACAAAAGAAAGTCTCCAGTGAAGCAAAGATCTTGCTGTGGAGGCTATTTAAAACCTCTGGTTTCAAAGAAAATTAATGTGTAGGGGGCTCCGCGTTTCATAGCTAATAATAACCGTGTTTATCAGCACAGTTTTGGGCAGATTACTTAGTTGCGTTAGGTTGACAAACACTAATGTAATCTAAATCGTTGCTCTGACGCTTCTCTGCTCTGTTCATGTGCGAAGATATCCTTCAAACGCAGCACAAAGGCTGCCTCACAATGTAATACTGCGCAACCCAGTTGTAGCTGCCCTAGGAACCAGCAGGAGCAGAAAGTGCCACCAGCTGTGCGGGGACATGACATCTGTGTGCAGACCTACGGCAGCAGAAGATGTGGAGCAGTTGGCGTTTGGGTCTCACGTGCTCTGCAGAGGTCACTGCTTGAACTGTCTGGTGCTGCTCTGAGGTCAGCCAGGGGTAGCAGCTGCCACCAGTGGCGAAGGGCATGACGACTGTGTGCAGAAATGCAGCATAAAGATGCGGTGCAGCTGGCGTTTGTGGTGTGTGTGTGTTCTCTGGGGTTCACAGCTTCACTTGGCTGGTGCTGTCCTAGAGGCCAGCAGGGCACAATGTGCGACTAGTAGTGCAACGATGTCATGTCTGCGTTCAGAGCTATGGCTGCATGAGGTGGAGCAGCTGGTGTTTGTTGCGCGAGTATTCTGTGGGCTGCTGCCATTGAAAGTTCATGAAGAATATAATAATTTCAATCCCAAAGAAAGCACGTGTTGACAGATGTAAAAATTACCGAACAATCAGTTTAAAAAGTCACAGCTGCAAAATACTAATGCCAATTCTTTACAGACGAATGGAAAAACTGGTAGAAACAGATAAGTTTGGATTCCGTAAAAATGTTGGAACACGTGAGGCACTACTAACCTTACAACTTATCTTAGAAAAAAGATTAAGGAAAGGCAAGCGTACGTTTCTAGCATTTGTACACTTAGAGAAAGCTTTTGACAATGTTGACTGGAATACTCTCTTCCCAATTCTAAAGGTGGCAGGGGTAAAATATAGGGAGCGAAAGGCTATTTACAATCTGTACCGAAACCAGATGGCAGTTATAAGAGTCGAGGGACATGAAAGGGAAGCAGTCGTTGGGAAGGGAGTGAGACAGGGTTGTAGCCTCTACCCAATGTTATTCAATCTGTATATTGAGCAAGCAGTAAGGAAAAAAAAAAAAAAGAAAAATTCGGAGTAGGTACTAAAATCCATGGAGAAGAAATAAAAACTTTCAGGTTCGCCGATGACATTGTAATTCTGTCAGAGACAGCAAAGAACTTGGAAGAGCAGTTGAACGGAATGGACATTGTCTTGAAAGGAGGATATAAGATGAACACCAACAAAAGCAAACCGAGGATAATGGAATGTAGTCGAATTAAGTGGGGTGATGCCGAAGGAATTAGATTAGGAAATGAGACACTTACAGTAGTAAATAAGTTTTGCTATTTGGGGAGCAAAATAACTGGTGATGACCGAAGTAGAGAGGATATAAAATGTAGACTGGCAATGGCAAGGAAAGCGTTTCTGATGAAGAGAAATTTGTTAACATAGATTTAAGTTTCAGGAAGTCGTTTCTGAAAGTATTTGTATGGAATGTAGTCATGTATGGAATTGAAACATGGACGATAAATAGTTTGGACAAGAAGAGACTAGAAGCTTTCGAAATGTGGTGCTACACAAAAATACTGAAGATTAGATGGGTAGATCACATAACTAATGAGGAGGTATTGTATAGAATTGGGGAGAAGAGGAGTTTGTGGCACAACTTGACGAGAAGAAGGGACCGGTTGGTAGGACATATTCTGAGGCATCAAGGGATCACAAATTTAGCATTGGAGGGCAGCGTGGAGGGTAAAAGTCGTAGAGGGAGACCAAGAGATGAATACACTAAGCAGATCCAGAAGGATGGAGGTTGCAGTAGGTACTGGGAGATGAAGAAACTTGCACAGGATAGGGTATCATGGAGAGCTGCATCAAACCAGTCTCAGGACTGAAAACCACAACAACAACAACAACAACAACATAGAAAGTTGCAGATCACAAGCTTCCACTAGCTGCACAAAGCCATGACGTCTGTATGCCAAGCAGCCATTGGAAGTTACGAAGTAGCTGTTGTTTCTAGTGTGTGCGTTGTGTGGGGTTCAAAGTTCTACCTGGCTGCTGCTGTCATAACCCAGAAGGGCCACATGGTGCCACCAGTCGTGCAGTGGCATGACCTCTGTGTGCAGAGCCACGGATAACCTCTTAAACAGAAGAACATACACCAAATTTAAGAAATATACTTCCAGTAAAACACAGGGAAAGGTGAATATGTAACTTGTCACCTTGGAGATGTAAATAGGCAGCAGCAGAGAGTCTGTCTGACTGGCTTGCTAAACGAACAGACGCTAGTCTTCAAAACAAAAGAGCAACTACCATCGTACAGACGATGAAACAACAGCGTTTGAGGACGACTGCAGAACGTTTCTACTAGTGGAAACGTACATATCGCGTAAAGGAAACGAAGATAAGATTAGACAGATTAGGGCTTCTTCAGGGACATATAGACAGTCGTTTTCCCTTCGCTCTACATTTGCGAGTCGTTCAGGAAAGCAAAGGACTAGTAGTGGTACAGCGTACCCTCCGCCACGCATTGTACGGTGGATTGCGGAAATTGTGTGTAGATGAAGAAACAAATCACCCTTTACAGTGTTCAGTATCCATACCAGCCGCAGAGTTCTATTGCATCCTCTAACATAAAGCTTTATACCCTCAATATTATACAGACACGGCACAACACTTTAGGGAACGTGGCTGACGCTCGCCTGTACTAATGAACTGTGTGCGTCCATCACGGACGAGAAGCGCAGACGGCCGAGTGTTTCTCATTGTCTTCACGAGAACTGCCACAGAAGTTAACAGCGAGACTGGAATTCTCTCGTCCGGCTCACGCCCTGGCTTGGTTTCTTGTCTGTAACATCTTCCCGCTTTTCACGACAAATGACTCGCCCTAACTGACGCCCTCCTCTAGCGTCACAGCTTTAACTTGTATGCGGTTGCACATGCGAAAGAAAACTGACGAGTGGGCAAGTAACCCAACAGGAAAAACTTAAAGCTCTTTTAATATTTCGTATTTACAGTATTTATGCTTCTCAATACATTTGCCAAATCAAACAAATGTTCAGTCATTAGAAACAGATTCGAAATAACACATCTGAAACCTTAAAGCGAAAATTCATCGATGCAAAAATTAAACGTGCCTGACCCGTTTTCAGAGTATAAATTTCGTGTTTAGCGACGGAGTATAGATCACGGCCAACGTAACTCTTAAAATGGATACTTCAATATATCTTCTAGGAAATATGCTAGCGGATCAAAAGCATCTGTACAGCCCTATCTAACACGAAATTCGTCTCTAGACGTCATGGGAGACGGGCCTGTCAGTACATAAGGAGGCGGTCAGTGTCGCGTTGCCAGCAGAGTGTCAGTAACAGCAAAGTGGTTCGGTCAGCGGAGCTTCGAGACTTCGAACATGGCTACTCACTGGATGTCAGTGTCAGATCAGTCAGGCATATTTCTACCATTTAAAGCTGCACAAGTCGGTTGGTAATGACTTATATTGTGACATAGAAACGGGAAGGAGCGACCAAAGCTAAACCAAGACCAGAAAGACCTCATGTAGCGGCGGAGACGGACAGGGAAAGTTGAACATTGCGGAGGGTGGTTGTAGAACTCCGCATGAAATCACAGGAACGAACGACTCGTGAGTTTCAAATTGCTACCAGCAGTCCGTCTAGCACAATGGCTGCACGTAGAGAGTTTAAAAGAAAGGAGTACAATAGTCGAGCAGCTCCGCACAAGGCATACACAGGGTGTTTCCTTAAGAGTGTGCAAAATTCGAACCGGACATAGAGAATGCTCCACTGAAAAGTTTGAGGTAGGGAACTTGGAGTCGGAGAACCCAGCTTCTCGAGCGGTTCTAGCCGCTTCAGTCCAGAACCGCGCTGCTGGTACGGTCGCAGGTACGAATCCTACCTCAGGATGGTTGTGTGTGTTGTCCTTAGCTTAGCTAAGTTTAAGTAGTTCTAAGTGTAGGAGACTGGCGAGCTCAGATATTAAGTTCCATAATGCTTAGAGCCATTTGAACCATTTTTGAACCAAGGTTAAGGAGACATGGAAGTAAACTTGTCTTCCACTCTGTATAGCATTACTGCTTCCTAGCTTGTTTAAAACTAACATGTGTACAAGTTTACACGTACTTTGCTCTTCATTTACATGTACATTCTTAATTTCACGCAGGGAAACAAGGACGACGAGCCTGATTACTAGAAAGATACGATGCAGGTTTCGTTTACTTTACTTGTTCATATGTGGCTGTGTTTTATCGTATTTACATTGCCACATGTCAGAACGTCCCATTCATTACTGAATGCTGTTCAGAGACGTACAGCAGAATGTGGTGGAGCAGTACCGGTACAGATTCGCAGAACTCACTGAGATGCACCTTGTGTATGGGGAAGCACGTTGCACTGCTCTCGCTGATGAAGTCTGCACAGGGAACGATTTTCTAAGAGGCATCATTCATCATAACGAGTGCCTTATTTCTCTCGATCGATGAACCTGGGAGACTGGTTCATTAGAAAGGAGAAACGACAGACCTGGCAACAGGAGGAGCACTCGCACACCCGATTTTGAAGAGGAGTTTGCTGAAGCGTGTTGCAGCTGACCCCACTCGTCGTGTTGCACGTGAAATGGGCGCTGCACGTAGTAGTGTGTACTCGACCAGCAAGACACACACACACACACACACACACACACACACACACACACACACACACACACACACACATCACCCACGACGAGTACATGCAATGCTTGTGACTGACTGCGCCAAGGGTTGCTTCGTGTCAGTGGTTGTCCTAACACTGCATTGAACAACCAGATTTCCTCCAAATCTTGCTGTTTACTAACGAAGCCCCATTTGATCGTGATGGTATTTCGAGTGGGATAGGGAAAATCCTCACGCTGTTGTACAGTCACACCGTCAAGTACGTTTTGTTTTGCATATATAGGCTGGCACTGTGGGCGACAACCTCACTGGCCCATATCTCTATCTGGCCGTCCGAATGATCACTTCTACTTGAGGTTTTTGCAAAGAGATCTGCCTGAGTTGTTGGAGGACGTACCCTTGGCTCTTTATGAGAGGATGCAGGTACAAGATGACGGTTCACCGCCTCACTTTAATGTGGATGTCTGCAACCATCTCAATGCTGTATTTCCTGGTCGCTAGATTGGAACGGGAGGTTCCACTGCATGACCTGTGAATTGACATGAACTTGAATCCCTTTGGTTAGTTCCTAAGGGGATACCTACAGTCACTTGTGTATGAGATGCCAGTGCAGACGAATATGGAACTAGTTGCTACAATTGCAGTTGCCTGTGATGTGATTCGGAACGGGTATATTGGTCAGAGTGCGTCAGAAACCCGATGTCATACTTGTACTGAGGTTATCGGCCGTCAGTTTCAGCACAATTTGTAAGAAACGGTACAAATTGCATGGTCATTATGTCAGTGATGGTATCTGCAATTACCTGTAACTAATGTAATTGAAAATGAACACAGTAATGTGATTTTATTTCTATTATTTCCGCTAGCTAGCTTCTCCGACCTCAAATTGTTCAGGGGAGCATCCTATGTTTGCTGTTAAATTTTTGCACACTTTTACGGAAACACCCTGTATTTCTGTAGCACTAAGCGACAATCGAGATAATGTAAAGAAAATATGGCTCTGCGCACTATGGGACTTAACTTCTGAGGTCATCAGTCCCCTAGAACTTAGAACTACTTAAACCTAACTAACCTAAGGACATCACACACATCCATGCCCGAGGCAGGATTCGAAACTGCGACCGTAGCGGTCTCGCGGCTCCAGACTGTAGCGCCTAGAACCGCTCGGCCACTCCGGCCGGCGCACTGTTTACAGTAGAAGAACAGTTCGGAGACAACGGCTGCATCAGCATCACAATGCACCCTGTCATAAACAGCGTTTGTGAGACAGTTGTTTCTCGAAAATCCCTGAAATAGACTGGCGTGATCTGAACCCAGTCTCTGCGATGAGTTGTAACGTCTAGCTTGCTCCAGAGCCCGGCGTGTAACGTTACTGTCTTCTCGGTTCACAGCTATTTAGGAAGAATGGGTTGTCGTTACTACATGTATACTCTATGTGATCAAAAGTATCCGGACACCCGACTGAAAATTACTTACAAGTTCATGGCGCCCTACATCGGTAATGCTGGAAATCAATATGGTGTTGGCTCACCCTTAGCCTTGATGACAGCTTCCACTCTCGCAGGCATAAGTTCAATCAGGTGCTGGAACGTTTATTGGGGAATGGCAGCCCATTCTTCAAGGAGTGCTGCACTTAGGAGAGGTATTGATGTCAGTCAGTGATCCCTGGCACGAAGTCGGCGTTCCAAAACGTCCCAAAGGTGTTCTATAGGATTCAGGTCAGGAATCTGTGCAGGCCAGTCCATTACAAGGAGGTTTTTGTCGTGAAACCACTCCGTCACAGTCCGTACATTATGAATAGGTGCTCGATCGTGTTTAAAGATGCAGTCGCCATCCCCGAATTGCTCTTCAACAGTGGGAAGTAAGAAGGAGCTTAAAACATCAATGTAAGCCTGTGGTGTGATAAGGCCACGCCAAACAACAAGGGATGCAAACTCCCTCCATGAAAAACACGACCACAACATAATACCACCGCCTTCGAATTTTACTGTTGACACTACACAAGCTGGCAGATGACTTTCACCGGGCATTCGCGATACCCACACCCTGCCATCGGATTGCCACATTGTGCACCGTGATTCGTCACTCCACACAACGTATTCCCAGTGTTCAGTCGTCCAATCTTTACGTTCCTTACACCAAGCGAGTCGTCCCTTCACGTTTCCACTTCACCATCACATCGAAAAAAGTGGACCTAGGGAGGTTTAGGAGTGTGGTTAAAATGGCTCTGAGCACTATGGGACTTAACATCTATGGTCATCAGTCCCCTAGAACTTAGAACTACTTAAACCTAGCCAACCTAAGGACATCACACAACACCCAGTCATCACGAGGCAGAGAAAATCCCTGACCCCGCCGGGAATCGAAACCGGGAACCCGGGCGTGGGAAGCAAGAACGTTACCGCACGACCACGAGCTGCGGACGTTTAGGAGTGTGGAAATATCGCATACAGACGTTTGACACATGTGACACCCAGTTGCCTGACCACGTTCGAAGTCCAGGTGTTCCGCGGAGCGCCCCATTCTGCTCTCTCGCGATATCGAATGACTACTGAGGTCGCTGATATGGAGTACCTGGCAGTGGGTGGCACCAGAATTCACCTAATATGAAAAACGTATGTTTTTGCGGTGGGGACCGGCTGGCTACTGGAATTTTGGGTGAAAATTATCTGTCTGTAATACCCTCTTTCAACAACATCCACGGCATTGATACATATGGATTTCTCCAGGCGATATGGTTAGAAATCAGATTGATTTCATTTTCGTGAGGCAACGTTGGCGTACTTCGGTCCTAGATTCCAAGGCCTATCCTGGAGCAGAATGTGGCAGTGACCATATCATGCTGTGTATGAAAATGAAGATAAAACTGAAAGTGACCAAAAAGAAAAGAGTAAGGCAGATTCGTCTGACATATAAAACTAGCCTCAAAGAATTCGTAGAAAGAATAAGACTCAAACTCCAAAAATTAACAGAGGAAGTAGCCACAGACTGCACACAGCACAGCCGGTAATTTTCATACAGAGCGCTACGTGGAGTTACCAATAAGAAAACATAAACAGCCTACTTACAACACCCCTCAAACGAAGAATCCCTGCATTTCCAACAATACTCTACTACTCATTGAAGAACGGCGCACACTAAAGAAAACGTGGCATACAAACCGCTCAAGGTCAAGAAGCATACAAAGAACTTTGCCACAAAACTCAGCGCAGCTGCCGAATTGACAAGGCCCAGTATCTCACCAGTATTTGTGATGACACAGGACAACATCAAAAAGTAACTGAAACACATGACCTATTCATGAAGATAAACAGAATCACCCGAGAGTTCAAACCGCGCACGTGGATGGTAGAAGATATAGATGGCACTATTATCAGTGACAAGCAATTAGCAATAGCTAGGTGGAAACAACAAGGCTGCAAACTGTCTCGTCAGCTCTAGAATATCTATGCAGAGTGTGTAATCAGGAAAGCGCTGGATGGCTGGAACGGTGGGATTTCAATTAGCGGCAGTAAAATCAACAATTTACGCTTCGCAGATGATACTACACTCATAGCAGGAAGTGAGGAAGAACTTGGTAATCTGTTCTCAAGAGTGAAAGATATTAGTCTAAACCTTGGACTGGAGATAAATATGAAAAACCAAAGTAATGGTTATAAATCGCCAATGCATCGATCAAAACCAATTTACAGGATGCTTAAGAAATCTGGAGATAGTGAGTGATTATGTATATCTTAGTTCTCTGATGAATTGCAAAGGAAAGTGTGATAAAGAGATAAGACGACGAATCATTCTTGGCCGTGCCGCTATGGTCAAACTCACTAAGATACGGCAGAATCTGGCAATATCCATGACAACGAGTACGCGCTTCGTAGAAGCATTGGTGTTTCCTGTATTCTTATACGGATGCGATACCTTGACCGTGAAAGGTAGTGATAAGAGCCGCATTGATGCCTTCGAGATGTGGTGTTGGCGGAGGATCTTACGTGTACCGTGGGCACAAAAAAGAACAAATGTTTCAATGATAAAAGAACTTAAAATCACAAGAAGGTTATCTTCTCGTGTAAGCCAAAGATACCTTCAGTTCCTTGGGCATATTTTGAGAAGGAAAGGGGATAATTTAGAGAAGACCATCGTGCTGGGAAAAATTGGGGGCAGAAGACCACGTGGGAGAGCAGCAAACAGATGGTTGGATCAAGCGAAGAAGATTACCAGCCTGCCGCATCACGTCGTTCTAGGAATGGCCGAAGATCGCTGTGGATGGAGACATCTGTCTGAAGTTTCAACTACGTAACAATGAATGAGGAAATGAGGTCACGACACTCAGCAATGAGCAAAACGACTAATGATGATGACTCCTATATTCACCTCCTGATGCACTTGCATATATATTTCTATGTCGTTTCGTTTCTTTTCTTTCGTTTCCTCTTAATCACCGCGAAAGTACTCTTGTAATCTCATTCGGTACAAATGATCTAATGCTGTGCTTTCTTATCATCTTTGCCCTCTTACTACTACTTTAAATATTTAATGTAATATGCCCATCTCTTTCTACTTGATCCTAATTATTTTCCATTCCGTAATTTCTGTACTTCAGGAATTTTATTTGCCCTTTTTCTGTTCTGTTTCACTCTAACTTCTAAAACGATACTGAAAGATATCCGTCCAACGATGGTTAATTTATATGGTTCTTATTTAGTTTGAGTTTTGAGATTCCTATTCTGTTAGGGCTTCGTTATAAGGTCCGTCTGGGTTGTACTTTCAACTTACGTAAATCATACACATTAACGCTTTCCGGTCTGAATGTAAAATATATCGTACACGAAATGTACTTGCAGTTGTGAATAATTTACAGTCATTAGCTGAATAATGCAATAATGACAATGAAAATTTGTGCGGACTGGGGCTCGAACCAGGATTTTCTGCTTATCGCAAGCGGTCGCCTTACTATTATGTTACCCGAGCACGCTTCTTTACGCTGCCGCAAACTTCTATACATCGTTAAACATTTATCTAAAAATTTCACTCGTACATATATCTGTACAGGGGAGACATTTTAATTGACAGTCACTTGCAAGCTGTCGACGGATAAATGTAATATTATATATCGTACATAAACGACGTATGGGCGTAGGTTTTAGATACGTGGTTGACAACATATGTAAGTTTTGGTCTAGTCGGAAGCGTGCGTGAATAGCGTAATGGTAAGGCGACCCATCGCGATGAGCGGGATATCCGGGTCCGAGTCCCAGTGCAGTACAAATTTTCACTGTCGTTATTCCATTATACAGCTGATGGTAGTGCGTATTCGCAATCGTATATATATTACACGTATTTCACAACGGAAGCAGTCGCCGCAGTGTCACGAACATGGCGTCGTGCTTCTGGGCAATTCTGGCACTGTAATGTTGTAAAATATAGCAATACACAGTAAATCATTATACCTGTGCTATGAATATACTGCCCAGTTATGCAGATTGTAGCAAGTGTAACTTACTGTGAGTTATTTCCTACGTCTTTATCCACTTCTGGTTATGTTTACAACGGAATTCCATCCTCTCTTCTATCAGATTCCCCGTGAAAAAATTCTCTTTCGTTGCTTGGTCAAAATTATTTTTCCCTTCAGTCATTGGTATATTCTTGGTATTTTTTTTTCTTTGCCATTTATCGCTTGCTTCTCACACACACTGCTAAGACCAGCTATCTCGCAACAGCTCCAGTTTACAAGAATGCTTTCTAGATACGGAGCTCAGCAGCAGCCAGATGAGACTGACGCGAAGTGGTCTGTCATCACTGTCGCAGTGTACAGGTGTCTGCATCACAAATCGACGGACAGCAAAACACGTTGGCCATTAACGATTCGATCGATTCCTACAGCAGGCAGCCACTTTACTACCACTTTGAAAACATAGCTGAAGCTGTATTTTGACCAACATAGATTCCTTTTAACGTCAGTGGGCTCATTTTGTTTGTATTTTCTGTCATCTAATTCCAATCCCAAAGAGAGCAGGTGCTGACAGATGTAAAAATTACCAAACAATCAGTTAAATAAGTCACGGATGCAAAATACTAACGCGCATTCTTTACAGACGAATGGAAAAACTTGTAGAAGCCGACCTCGGGGGAGATCAGTTTGGATACCGTGGAAATATTGGAAAACGTGAGGCAATACTGACCATACGACTTATCTTAGAAGCTAGATTAAGGAAAGGCAAACCTACGTTTCTAGCATTTGTACACTTAGAGAAAGCTTTTGAAAATGTTGACTGGAATACCTTCTTTCAAATTCTGAAGGTGGCAGGGGTAAAATACAGGGAGCGAAAGGCTATTTACAATTTGTACAGGAATCAGATGGCAGTTATAAGAGTCGAGGGACATGAAAGGGAAGCAGTCGTTGGGAAGGGAGTGAGACAGGGTTGTAGGTTATTCATGCTGTATATTGAGCAAGCAGTGAAGTAAACACAGGAGAAATTCGGAGTAGGTATTAAAATCCATGGAGAAGAAATAAAAACTTTGAGGTTCGCCGATGACATTGTAATTCTGTCAGAGACAGCAAAGGACTTGGAAGAGCAGTTGAACGGAATGGACATTGTCTTGAAAGGAGGATATAAGATGAACACCAACAAAAGCAAACCGAGGATAATGGAATGTAGTCGAATTAAGTGGGGTGATGCCGAAGGAATTGGATTAGGAAATGAGACACTTACAGTAGTAAATAAGTTTTGCTATTTGGAGAGCAAAATAATGGTCCAAGTAGAGAGGATATAAAATGTAGACTGGCAATGGCAAGGAAAGCGTTTCTGATGAAGAAAAATCTGTTAACATAGATTTAAGTTTCAGGAAGTCGTTTCTGAAAGTATTTGTATGGAATGTAGTCATGTATGGAAGTGAAACATGGACCGTAACTAGTTTGGAAAAGAAGAGAATAGAAGCTTTCGAAATGTGGTGCTACAGAAGAATGCTGAAAATTAGATGGGTAGATCATACAACTAATGAGGAGGTATTGAATAGCATTGGAGAGCAGAGAAGTCTGTGGCACAACTTGACTACAAGAAGGGATCGGTTGGTAGGACATGTTCTGAGGCATCAAGGGATCGCCAGTGTAGTATTGGAGGGCAGCGTGGAGGGTAAAAATCGTAGAGGGAGACCAAGAGATGAATACACTAAACAGATACAGAAGGATGTAGGTTGCAGTAGGTACTGGGAGATGAAGAAGCTTGCACAGGATATAGTAGGATGGAGAGCAGCATCAAACCAGTCTCAGGACTGAAGACCACAACAACAACATGTGTCATGATACTATTCACTAAAATTTTCGACGGATCTGGTTTGTTCACGCATTCTGGATATTAGAAAGGTGAAACGCTTATATTTTCGTAATGTGAGGAGACTCAGCCGCTTATTGTCACCAATACGGAAACAAATATTCGTTGGTTAACATAGTGGTAGGTGTAACAACGTAACAGGAAGCTGAAATACATAGTGTAAAGCGTAGTGTCCAAATCGGATGAAAATGATGTGAGAAAAATACGTAATTCTGGCCGAATGATGAACATTCCAACAATAATTTACTCTCCTCTCTGTTTCCGTCTCACTGTGTACTATTGTTGTGGTCTTCAGTCCAGAGACTGGTTTGATGCACCTCTCCATGCTACTCTATCCTGTGCAAGCCGTTTCATCTCCGAATAACTACTGCAACCTACATTCATCTGAATCTACTTACTGTATTCATCTCTTGGTCTCCCTCTACGATTTTTAACCCCCCCCCCCCTCCAGTACTAAATTTATGACCCCTTGATGACTCAGAATGTGTTCCACCAACCGATGCCTTTTTGCAGTCAGGCTGTATCAGAAATTTCTCTTCTCCCCAATTCCATTCGGTACCTCCTCATTAGTTACGTGATCTACTTATCCAATTTTCAGCGTTATTCTGTAGCACTACATTTCAAAAGTTTCTATTGTTTTCGTGTCTCAACTGTTTGTCGTCTATGTTTCACTTTCATGCATGGGTACGTTCCATACAAACACTTTTAGAGAGGACGTGCTAACACTTGAAACTATACTCGATGTTGATGAATTTCCCTTCTTCAGAAACGCTTTCCTTGCCATTGCCAGTCTGCATTTTATATCGTCCCTACTTCGACCAACATCAATTGTTTTGCTTCCCAAATAGCAAAACTGATCTACTCCTTTAAGTGTCTCATTTCCTAATCTAATTCCCTCAGCATCAAGTCGACTACATTCCAGTATCCTCTTTTGAGGTTCATCTTGTATCTTCCTTTCAAGACAATGCCCATTCCGTTCAACTGCACTATGTACTACGAAACGCAATGGCTAAATGGTTTAACACTTATGTGGATTTTCAAAGATATCAAACAATGATTCACGTAGGAATAGAGGTTAAAATGTACTGTGCATTATTTGTTAAGTGTCTGTATTTGAGAAAAATCTGGAGTAAGGACTAAAAGATTTTTCAATATAGTATTCACCTTTTCTAGAATGCTTGGATGCAGTTAAGGAAAGTATTTTCATTTAAGAAGACACTACTGTGTTTAGTTACACTGAACCATTGCGAGTACCAATTACACACCATAACAATTAGCCATGTTTATCTGTTATCTAAAACGTCCTGGCTGATTACACGTGTTCCTCGTCCGGAATTGAACCTGGAATCTTGTTTATGCGGGCAATGCCTTTACCGTCTGAGCTTCGACCCATGTGCCGTCATCACAGCTTGATTTGACCCAATACTTCTGTGCAACTTACAAACTTAACAGAAGCTCTCGTGCATACCTTTCTCGGCCCCAACTGCTGAAACGAGTAGGTAGGCGAGATTCTGTGAAGTTTTTGACTAGTAGAGAGGAACTGGGCAGTTCAAACAGTAACAGACTTGTCAGTAAAAGGTATGGTACAGGACTGTGTTCCTTATCTGCACATTCTTTTACACAGTGTGCAAGTTCCAGGATAGAGTGAAAAATTTAATTGATAAGGACTGTGTGTAATGGCAATGAATTTCAAATTCTTACTGAACAAAAAGGAAGCTTGATAATATGGAACAATTTTAGAAACGATAACAGATGCAAGACTCGTGCTCACTAGGTGGTTTCCCTGTCATGTCTCACCAGGATAGTGGAGAATTCGAATGTTGTTCGTAGGACTTTATAGCCCAACGACTGAGCGGTCATTACCGACACGATCGTAAAAGAAGACATTAGCCGAGTTACGACGCGTATAAACTAACGGTCCTGCGGTTTGTCTACACCCGGACCTCAGCGAGGTAGGAAATAGAGACGTAAATAACGCTACCAAGTGCCACAAATAACTTCTGCTATGCACTGCAGTGTGAGCTCAAAATTATGTGCATTGATGTGTAGATGGTGACTCCTTCATGTTACAGCTTTTAGGAATGTTGTAGAAGGTTAAATATATCAATTTTAGTTGAGTGGGTACGGTCAGGAAACTACAGAGTCGAAGATTAAAAGCTGAAATCGTTCTGATACACCTGACAGTAGACCTACTGTATCGGTAGACCTACTGTTAGTTTCATGTTGCATCGATCATTTCGCACGATAAATCGCAATGATGTGGAACGAATCATTTTACATTCACACCGAAAATTAATTTGTAAGCATAGTTACACGCTGAACATTTATAAGTGTGTTTTGAAACAAAACAAAGCAAAACACCACTTTTACACATTAAAACTGAAATTCTTGT
The DNA here is from genome assembly GCF_021461385.2 of Schistocerca piceifrons. Taxonomy (NCBI): domain Eukaryota; kingdom Metazoa; phylum Arthropoda; class Insecta; order Orthoptera; family Acrididae; genus Schistocerca; species Schistocerca piceifrons. The sequence goes on along the minus strand of NC_060140.1, from coordinate 50,010,023 downwards.
ACGGAATTGAAAGAATTATCACGACAAACTATTTCAATTTGTTTTAAAATTTTACTTTCCTATCAGACATTTTATATCACTAGGTAAGTGATCAGAAATATTTGTTGCAGCATTGGGTATCCTTTTTTGTGCTAAAGGCAACCTTAATGTTAAATAATAATTTTTTCTGGTATTGTAATTATGTACACTATTGTTCCTTTTGTACTGTAGTGGATTATTAACAAAAATTTCGTGAGAAGTAAACATACTTCGAAGCAGTAGTCAGAATGTCCAAGTCCCTAAACATGTGTACAAGATCGTGGGTGAGACTTCATATTATCGATACAGCACGTTTTTGGGCAACGAAGAATTTCTCTCTTAAAGATGAGCTACCCAGAGCATTATTCCATCGACAATATTGAATGAAAATATGCGAAATATGTCAACTTACTGATCTGCCTCTCCCAAGATATGCAATGACTCCAAAATCAAATGTAGCTACACTAAATTGTTTTATGAGCTCCAAAACGTGCTTTTTCCAGTTTACATTCTCATCAATACGGACACCTAAGGATATTGAAGTTTAGACTTTATTCATTGGTTCCTCGCCATATGTTACACTTACCATTGGTGTCGAGCCCCTAGATGTGCAGAAATGAATGTGTTATGCCTTTCTCAAATTGACGGTGAGACCATTAGAAGAAAAACAGTCAATGATTCGTTTAAGAACAACGTTTACCAATTCTTCTGTTTCTCTTTGTATGGTTGGGTTGATTACGATACAAATTCACTTTAAAAAAAAAAAAACTAATTTTGTTTCTTGTATAATAGAGGGAAGATCGTTTACGTACATGAGAAACAACAATAAAAGTATAATTGAGCCCAGGGGAAGATCATACGTGTTTTGTCCCCAGTCAGAATTACGTCCATGTACTATATTGACTGAATTACTGAGTACAAGTTTCTGCATCCTTTTCGTTAAATATGACACTATCCAATGGTTGGCTATACCATCAGTCCCATAAAACTTCAATTTATCTAGGAGAATACTGTGAGCCACACAGTCAAATTCCTTAGACCGTATGCAGAAAATACCAACATGTGGTATTTTATCATTTAATTCTTGTAAATTTTGGTGAGTGAAAAAGTAAATGGCATTCTCAGAAGAGCAAATATGTAATAAAAATGGGGATTCCTACGTAAAAAAACGCAGTTGATATCCGTTTGACCTATGGCAGCACCATCTACCGGGCCAACCATAGCGCCATCTGGTTTCCCCCTTCAAGCTAGACAAGTTTCGTCTTTTTAGTTTTTTCGTGTGACGCTTACTTCGTGAGATATTCGGCACGGTCACAATCAATGGACCACGCTATATATCATCTGGATTAAAATGTTGACGTGTGATTTTCATTATGCCCCTTTAAATTAGATCTGGTGAGATTTTATGGGGATCCTCGCATCTTTAGCCCACGCAATTAATGGTCGTCCGGACTCTGCACAGTAACCAAAGGCTATGATTTTCGAGTTAAACCAGATGTGTCTAGAAACGGATCAGTGAAAGCAGAGAAACAGGTTGAAAGCCTCCGTCCAAACGGGTCTATTAACTCTTGGTAACAATGTCGGTTCAAGAGTATTTAACACAGGCTTAAAGCGATGGCACCTACCGTACATCAGGAGCGGTATTAGTGGTGTTACCGCCAAGCCTGCTGGCCTGCAGAGATATCACTGTCCAGGTATCGTGACACAGAGCTATTATCTGACATGCGAACAGGGCGCTTGAATTGTCAGTACCTGGACAATATCTACGTCGATTTGCTTTCAGTGCATCATGCAAGACCCTCCTCCCTCTGAAACAACCCCCTCCCCCCCCCCCTCTCTCTCTCTCTCTCTCTCTCTCTCTCTCTCTCTCTCTCTCTCTCCCTCTCTCTCTCTGTCTCTCTCACACAACACACACACACACACACACACACACACACACACACAGTGGAGATAATATGACAAAACGATATAGATTTTTTTTCGTTTATCTGTGGTGTCTTTTTTCCTTGAATTATGATTTATTTTCTTAGTATGTTGAAAAATTTTTATTGCTCGAGTTTTGCCACTTTTTTTTCACTGTGTGATTTTCCTTCTGCTTACGTCATGGAGTTCCTGTCAATGGAACTGCTGGTTCTTTTTTATATTTGATTCTGTGTGTTTGCTGCTTGGTTAGTATGTTGTTTAAAATTATTTTTCTTGAACAGAATAAGGCGAAGAGGTAGTTTTGTATAAAATAGTTAACTGTTCCGCTATGTGTAATGCTAAGCGAGATGTGTTGAGCTATAGAAACATATCGATAGGTCGATTATATAAAGCAGCAACAAAGAGTCGGTAGAACGAGAACAGGTGTTAAGGACTGTCGTGGAGCTTGGTTGCAAGCGTGCGGTGTCCTTGGCCGATATTAAATAAATGTCTTCTCGTTGATACGCGCTTACAATTCGGTACGTAGCATGGACAAAGAATGTAACAACCATACGTGCCGCATTGGTTTTCATTCTGAACTACTACTCGGTACGCTAGTCTTAAAAAACTCATCGTTGGCCTTTGCAGTAATTCAAAGTCCAGGTTTCGCAAGACATCGCTGCCGACGCCCGCCACGCAAGACTCGGCTTCAAAAGGAATGCGGAGCCAACACCATAGGCAGCGGCCACCAGATGGTCAATCAGGATCTGCTCCACGTAGTCTACTACCTTGCGGTAAGGCGGCTATGGACAACAAGTTCCGAATGGCTATCAACACTGAAGCCTCCCCACAGCATCACCGAAACTTGGAAGTCTGACGATTTTCTGAAGAACATTTGGCAGATAGCGCTCACCACCGGTCTCCGCGTGCGCACACACACACACACACACACACACACACACACAATAAAAAAATAATAAAAATAAAAAACATAGTGACCAGTGCAAGTGAAGTCTTGTATTAAACGTGGGCGAGAAAACAGGAAACATTGAAAACTTGTCACCTGGAGTATGGAGACCGAGTAAACACATCTGCAGGATGATATGAACGAACTAATAACACTGAAAATCGTAACAGCAACTGATAATGTAACCTCACGAAACTTGTGCTGTAAAAGTTGCTTCTAAGCTAAAAAACAAGGGAATAAAATGAGAAAATATATTAACAGATTTAGAATTACTGCATAATGCATTTATGTACACAAAAAAACTAACAAGTATTATAGCTCACTGGAATGCTTCATAAATAAAAAGGAGTGAAACCCATATGGTAAGAAACAAAGTGCTCTTCATTTTGTTGCCAATACGGGACATACCTCGATGAATTTTGAAGCAACTAAAGAACAACGGAAAACGCAAACAAATGGAGACAACACAACACGTTCCCACAGGAGTGCATTGAAGTTAACGTAGGATACTGTATCATGCTTCTGAACTGCACACCAGCTGTAATGTGACGTTTATGATAATAATTAGACGTGAATGTGTTAAAAATACGTATTTTTCAATTGATAGTTTTTGAAACTATGTTGTAATGCTCACTGATTATTGTACATGTGCGCCTTTGTGAGCCCCATGATGTATTGAATGATACAGGAAATGGAATTAAAGAACACTGTACATTAAATGTGATCTACTTCTGAAACCATTCTAAACACGCCATATGTCCATAACTTAGGAACGATCATTCAGCAAAAAACATCATGTCATATCCCTGAATATTGACCGTTCCTCCTGGGAGAAGCGATGTACCTGCTCCGCAATGTCTGAGAGTTTTTCTTCGGTCTCATAACCTCCACGGGTCTTCCCTTGTTACCTGCAACGGCCTTTCTGAACTAAGGGGCGTGGTAATACTTCCCCACAAAGAGAACATGCGTGCCGGTGAATTTTATTACTTGGTCGGCCTCACATAACGCGTGCCGCGCCATGGTCGATTTCTCCACTTGTCTCAACCTACATTGCAACTATGACAGGATGAAACGAGCTTTCCTTCTCCAGCAAATTCATAGGAGTGCGCAAAAACCAATACGAGCAAATTAACTATCATTTTAATAGCAGCATGCATCGAGACGACACGGACATGATCGAGAGCATTATGCAAAGAAGCATGTGGAGCGAACTTGGCCCTGCTTCGAAGGACAGAAGCAAAAATTTGAAAGACACAGAGAGAAGGACAGATCATCCACACTGCTTAACGTAAGCGGAAATCACTTCCGTCAGAGGAAATGTCTGTGCTGCGAAAAGGAGAGCCTTTGCCAGCCATCCCAGAACTTTACGTACGGCACATGTCACTGATAATATCGAAACGACCGCACACACCCTCCTTTGTAGAAACGCCAAAGAAATACGAATTGAAGCCGCTAGGATACTTGCGGAGCAAAACCGTCGGCTAGCAACCCGAAACGAGAAGGATTACAAGCCTTAATGCCGACAAGAACATATTGGTTGTGCCTGATGACAAGGGCAACGTAACCACTGTAATGAAGACTGAAGATTGTGTGCAGAAGTACGTGTCCTGCTGGACCCGACGACACACCGAAAGCTAAGGGCGGAACAGACGCAGCGTATCACACTGAATATGGATCAGTTAATCAAGTCATGTCATCTCGGCGGATATACAGTGCATATAATCCTGCACAACACAGAAGTCCTAACGTCTCGGCTATGTGGATCAAGCGTTTTCATTGACAACTTACGTAGAAGCTGGCTTTCAGAAAAAAGTTGATACCTCTGCTGTATTTATTGATCAGTCTGCAGCTAATGATGCTACGTGTGGGCGGAGTGATGTCTATCAGTTGCTCAGTGCAAAAGCATAGCACATCTTCTTGACAATAAGTTGACGAACGGATCATTTAAGGTCATTACTGGCTATGCCATTAGTGACCCTTCGCATGGCCTACCTCAAGGCTCACTCCTAGGTCCGCTACTATTTAGCTCGTATATTCTATTCAGTCCAGGAATTGTGGCTGTGCTGATGACTGGGTGATAGCAACTCAGCCCAAAAAAATCGAGGTCACTGAGGATAGACACTGATCAGTCAGACCATTATGACCACCCACCTAATAGCCGGTATGTCCACCTTTGGCACGGATAACAACTGTAACGCATCGTGGCATGGAAGCAATGAGGCCATGCTACGTCGCTAGAGGGAGTTGGCACACAACTGCACACACAAGTCACCTAATTCCCATAAATTCGGAGGAGCGAGGCGATGAACTTTGAAGCCACGTTCAATGACATCTCAGATTTGTTCGACTGGGTTCAGATCTGGTGAATTGTGAGCCAGCACATCAAATGGAACTCATCAGTACGTTCCTTGAACCACTCCGTCAGACTCCTAGCTTTGTGACATGGCGTATTATCTTGATGAAAACTGCCACTACCCTCGGGAAATATGATCGTCATGAAGGGAGTACTTGGTCTGCAGCCAGTGTACGACACTCCTTAGCCGTCATGATGCCCTGCACGAGCTTCACTGGACCCATGGACGGCAATTTAACGTTTCCTAGAGCATAATCGATGCGCCGCCAACTTGTCTGGTGCCAAGGACCTGTTCCCCTGGTAGATAACGGATTCGCGCCGTCCCATCAGCATGATGAAGAAAGTATCGGCATTCGTCAGACCATGCGACGCTCTGCCATTGCACCAACGTCCAGTGCCGACGGTCATGAACCCATTTCAGTCGCAGTCGCCGATGTCTGGCGTTGACATTGGCACATGCATGAATCGTCGTCTGCGTAGGGCCAGTGTTAGGAGTGTTCGGCACAGTGTATGTTCAGACACACTTGTACTCTGCCCAGAATTGATGTCGGACGTTAATACCACCACAATTCGCCACCTGTCCTGTTTTACCAGTCTGCCCAGCCTACGACATCCAACATCTGTAATGAGAGGTGGCCTGCTAACCCCACGAATTGTGGTTGTGGTTTCACTTTGATTTCGCCACGCGTTGAAGACACCGCGGAGCTCGTCTAATACCCAACGAGTCGTGCAGTTTCCGAGATTCTAGTGCCGAGCCTCCGGGCTATCACAAGCTGACCTCGGTCAAACTCAAATGGATCGCACGCCTTCCTCATTCTACACACGGATAGCACGCTCACTGATACTACATACACCGTACGTGTTTCATATCTCCCCAGGTGACGCTGCTGTCGCCAGGACACGTTTATATCGGCGGTAGGTCGGTGGCCGTAAAGTTCTGATTGATCAGTGGATTACGTATAATGGGACAATGTGATCGTAAGGGGGACTTCCACAGAACTCACAAAACTGAATCCACTTGCTTCCATCTGAGTAATCTGAGTAATATTACATTCATCTGTCAAGTGGACATATTTTTCGAGGATTACCGCCTGAATCATAACGAATACACACGGTGCCTTGGAGTAATACTTGACAGAACGTTGCTATTTGAACAGCGTCTAACAAAGACTGCAGCTAAATAGACCTACGTAAACAATGTTCAGTAAAAATTATCTGGTACAACATGGGGTGCACCGGCTTCGACTGCACGATCATTCGCCCTCGGCATTGTTTACACATTGGCAAAGTAGTGAAGCCCTGTGTGGATAAACGGACGCAGCACGAAGCTGGTAGACACGCAACAACATCAAACAATGGGAATTGTTACTGCTACAACCAAGTCCACTTCAGTGTGCTGACTGCCTGCCCTGAGCCGCGTTCCACCATCTGGCCTGAGAAGAAAGAATAATCTTCCGATGGAATGTAAGAGAATGTGCAACAACCAGCAGCTTCCAATTCGCGAGGACATGCCCGCTATCGTACTCAACGGGCTCCGCTGCACACATATTCAACTCAGAAGAGCTAGCAGCGTGGTGACCCACAGCATCAGTCCCCACGAAGCTTCGACTCAAGAATGTGCAACAACATTGCACCAGTGGTCCATAGCTTTCTGCGAGCCAACACAAAAGTATGCGAACTTGAACTGCCCCAGAGGATATCGTGTACACTGAACAGGATCCGGACTAACCATGGGAGATGCGGTGACCTGTTATACATGTGGGAGGAGACTGCCCCTGCGGAATGCACCTGTGGCTGTCCCAGACAGACTGAATTTTTAAGACACTTTTCGACAATATGTCATTCCCTGGAAACCCCGTGGACTTTATGGACACTACAGCAGATGTGATAAATTATATAAATAATAGGTTTGTAAATTTGTAAAGTGATGTGGACTGCTAAGGCAGCCAGTCCACAGTGACGGGTAGCCGAAAGAAAGGCACGCGTACACACACGCCGACTGGCGTGAATTCTGGAACAGGATAAGTAGTGAATTCTAATAAGAAAAGTATGCAGCTCATCGAATACTTAACTTTATTCTTTGTGGTTTACAACGTTCTTCTTGAGACATTTATACGATAACTCTCAAACTATGTAAGGCTAATGGCGCCTTGCTAGGTCGTAGCCATGGACTTAGCGGAAGGCTATTCTAACTGTCTCTCGGCAAATGAGAGCAAAGGCTTCGTTCGTATAGTCGCTAGCAATGTCGTCGTACAACTGGGCGAGTGCTCGTCCGTATCTCGAGACCTGCCTTGTGGTGGCGCTCGGTCTGTGATCACACAGTGGCGACACGCGGGTCCGACATGTACTAAATGGACCGCGGCCGATTTAAGCTACCACCTAGCAAGTGTGGTGTCTGGCGGTGACACCACATAAAGTATACACATTTTCTTCCCCAGGAAAAGGCAACCTCAATGTGGAATTACTTAAATACGCTTGGGAATCATTGTTCACAATCCTACTGACTTTTGTAAATACTTGTTGGAAATACAGCAACGTACAATAGGATTGGAAAACGGTAGTTGTTATCCCATTATTTAAAAAGGATCGTAGAAAATGAGAGAGTTATCGAGGTATTATTTTTCTGAACTCTCGATGCTGGATACATGCAAAATCAATAACAAATAGACTGAAGGTACTTTCGGAAACGTTACTTACTGAAGAACAGAATAGCTTTCGGGTGGGAAGATCATGCGTAGACACTGTTTCTCCAGTATGCCAAATTATTGAAAAACATAGAGAATACAACCGTCTCAGGTATATAGACTTTATTGTCTATGATAAATATTTAGATAAAGTTAACACAGTCTTTTATGGGAAATTTTGGAAAAAATGCTATACCCCAGCATCTATTAGGTCTACAACTTTGCTTCCATCGTGTTGCAATAGACGGCAGTAGCAGCAACTAGTGTTCAGGTGGTTCGTCATAGGTGTAATACAATGATCTTAAAGAAACTAAACTCCTCCCGAACAGGCAATGACGACCCAACGGTACTGACCGGCTGTTGTGTCATCCTCAGCCCATAGGCGTCGCTGGATGCTGATATGCAGGGGCATGCGGTCTGCCTACCGCTCTCCCGACCGTATGTCAGTTTCCGAGACCGGAGCCGCTACTTCTCAATCAAGTAGCTCCTCAGTTTGCCTCAGAAGAGCTGAGTGCACCCCGCTTGCCAACAGCGCTCGGCAGACCGGATGGTCACCCATCCAAGTGCTAGCCTAGCCCGACAGCTCTTAACTTCGATGATCTGACGGGAACCGGTGTTACCACTGCGGCAAGCCCGTTGCCAATACAATAAGCTTAGGTATCTGTAAACAAAATGCCATAAAAATATTAGTCGATTTGTGATTGCATCATTAGGTTATTCTCGGTGAAGTACGTCAACCCATTTCTCGCCATTTGCAGGAAGTTTTAATGTTCTGCTTTACCATAAAGAAATCTGCTGCTGTGGCTCTTAAAACGCTGGATAAGACTAGTGGTGAGGGATCTATTAGTGGAAGAACGTGCAGAGAATGTTTTCAACGCCTTAACAACGGTGATTTTGATATCGAAGACCGGCATGGTGGCGGAAGGCAGAACGTTTTCGTAGCCACTGAAACAGACGAAGACAGTCACAGGACATCATTATCGAAAGCAATTGATGCGTTCGAGCCCAGCACTAAAACACAAACGGACACAATACAGCGACAGACACTTAAAGGTAATATTGCAGCTGGTCAGTGCTCGACCCCATGTCGCAAAACCGTCAAAATATACATGGAAACGTTGAAATGAGAAGTCCTATCCCCCCCGCCATATTCTCCATACATTGCTCTCTCTGACTACCACCTTTCTCGATCAGAGGCATACAGTCTGGCTGACCAGCACTTCCGATCATATGAAAAAGTGCAAAATTGAATCGGTTCATGGATCCCCACAAAAGACGCCCAGTTCTTCCGCGCCGGGATTCGTATACTATCCGAAAGATGGGAGAATGTAGTGGCCAGCGATAGATAATACTATGAATCATAATTTTTTTTTGTAATTTTTTCACAACAAAGCCCTGAACTTTGAGAAAAAACGGCGGAAGCAAAGTTGTAGACTTAGTAATAAGTGTAATTCAAAGTATGTATAAACACAACAAAATCAAAGTACAAAAAGGAAGTCCTTTGGTGAGAAACACCTGACAAGGAGTGAGACAAGGTTTTCCTTTATCACTGACAGCATTTAATATGTACATAGACGAGGTTACAAACACTTCGCGGAATAAAGTAGTTGCACCATCATAAACTTAATAATGAAATTATAAATACACTCTCATATGCAGCTGATCAAACAATTTTAGCAGCCTCAGAAGATAAATTACAGAAAGAATTTGGTCCTTGCACAAGGTCGGAAATGATTATGACAGTATCTAAACATAAAACTAAGATAATTGCATTCCATACTAGGAAGCATTTAAGAGCAAAAATAATAATTGATGATAAACCGATATAACAAATAAGTAGGTTTAAATACCTGGGAGATAAGGTCCCACATCTCACACTCAATGGTGAAAAATAGAAATTGAAAAAATTCCTGCAGTCGGTAGGTACTATAAATCGCACTCTCTTCAAAAAGAAAAAGGTCAGAAAGGAAACAGTACTAGAACTTTTTAATGTGATTGCAATGCCAATTCTAATGTATGGGTCACAGACTTTGATTCTAAGCGTCAGTCAAAGGAGGACAGTTGTGGCAGCACTGATGAGACACCTAATGCCTCTATCTGATTACAAAATAACAGACTGGATAAAAAATGATGAAATAAGGGATGAACTCGGTGTCAAAAGCATACTTCAGAAAATGGATGAATACAGAAATGGCATGACGACTTTGAAACGATGTCAGAAGAACTAAAATCTATATTAATATACAAATATAATGCCTCAAGACAAAAGAAATTTTGATTGTCTTACGAAGAGATGGAAAGTTGAGCTATAGTCTACTTGAAATTGGAAGAGGCACGGGTGCCTAAACCGCAAGTCAATACGATGACAGGCCGGCCTGAGTGGCCGAGCGGTTCTAGGCGTTACAGTCTGGAACCGCACGACCGCTACCGTCGCAGGTTCGAATCCTGCCTCGGGCATGGATGTAAGTGATGTCCTTAGGTTAGTTAGGTTTAAGTAGTTCTGAGTTCTGGGGGACTGATGACGTCAGAAATTAAGTCCGATAGTGCTCAGAGCCATTTGAACCATTTCATATGATCATAATGATGATTATTATTTTATTTCTATTTCTAGTGTGATGTGTAATTGGCATACGAGTAATAATAAGAATATGTTCTGCTTTTGGCCTATTTCATCTAACAAAGGGAGGCCGCCAATTGTGAAATTCAGATTCCATTCATACTGCGCATAATAAAAGCTCATGGCCAGAGATGTAATGTGAAAAAGCACCAAGATGCACTTCTCAGCCGTTGTCGAGAAAATCGACAGTTGAAAGAAACCGCTGCGGTGAAATACCCTCGACGATTAATAATTTTCTACAGCGTCGTGGGTGGCGCAGCGATAAGCGCTCGGGTTCGTAATCCGAAGGTCGCCGGATCGAATCTCGCGCCATGCAATTTTTTTTATTATTAGTTTTTTGTAATTCAAATATATATATATATATATATATATATATATATATATATATACAGTATTAATGAATTGCTTATGCATGTTGGTGAAGGCGGATCGCTCTCCAATTGTACCGCCTCCATTTTTGCGTTTTTTTAACAGGGTGTACCAAAGCTCTCCCGTCCGCACTGATTTTCGACAATGTTATAAGTTGCACTAGGGACCGCATCTGCCATATTTCGAAGTTAGCAGGCAACTACACTGTTATGCGGCGGCTCGTTTCGGCTCATTCAGCATCTGTCATTCAAGTGTAACGAGCGAGTAACGGAGTTTATATTTCATACCTGCCACAGCAAATTTGTGTTCGTGGGGTCTCTATTCTAATTCGAACGTTTGACTTACGCTATACGTATTCGTTTCGGAATATCGTTTCTACGTCTTCCGTTAACTATGCGTGGTTAACATTATGAAGACAATTAATAACATTTTTGAAACACAACTTTGTTTGCGGAAAACATAATGATGTTCGAAATCGCCAGTTTTTCCACGACAAACGCCTTGCATAATTGTTGCAACTGATTGCCTGGAATTATATATATATATATATATATATATTCATTCATTCATTTCATTGTTGCCCTTATGGACAGTGTTTGACCTCGAAAATCACATGATGACACAATTTTCACTTCTTTCCTTTCTTCCTCTTCTCTTCCCAAAATCTCTTCATCCTTTGGCTGTGCTCATGTTTCCTTTGCTCTGTCCACAATGTTCCTTTCTTCTTTCTCTCCTTTACAATAAATTTTGCACTCCTAACTTTGTTTCTGAAGTATTTCCTGTCTCCTATCATTTGCCTGTTGATCCCTATCTGCCTTAAGTCTTCGTCTATTTCATGATACCAATTTGTTTTCTTGCTTGAGCTGTTTACTACATCAAAAATTTTCTTTGTAAGTCGGTTGTTGTCCATTCTCTGTATGTGCCCGTAGAAAGTTAATCTGCGTTTTCTGATCGCGTCTGTTAGTCTGTCAGTGTGCTGGTACAGCTCTTTGGTAGGTCGCTTCATCCATATGCCATCTCTGTGAATTGGTCCAAATATTTTTCTGAGAATTTTGCGTTCTATTTTCTCTGTGTCTATGATGCCTGATGCTCCAATTGTGGTTGTTTCTGACGCGTACAATGCTTCTGGTAATACAACTGTTTTGTAGTGCCTAAGTTTGGCCTGCCTCGATATGCTTTTCTTATTATAATGTGACCATGTGAGTTTGTATGCCTTCTGGAGTTTCTTCGTTCGTTCCATGTTAGCCGCCTTGTTTGATCCTCCCATTTGTATGTACTCCCCTAAATACTTAAATTTTTCGACTCTTTCTACGGATCCATATACCGTATGCATGGTGTGTACATTGTTGGTCTGTCGTTCCATATATTGTGTCTTCTCGTAAGATACCTGCAGACCTGTTTTGGCAGCTATTTCATGCAAGCATTCCAGTGCTTCCTTTGCCTCCTGTGTATTATTGCTGAGTATGGCTATACCATCTGCAAATGCCAGACATTTTATGATTGTTTTGGTTTCACGTGTTCTTCCCAGCTGTATTCCTTTAACTTGTTCCTCCCACTGCTTGATAATTTTGTCTAACACCATGTTGAACAGGATTGGTGAGAGCCCGTCTCCTTGTCGGACACCTGTGTGTATGTGGAAGGGTTCCGAAATTTCTCCCATGAACTTAATCTTGGAGGTAGTGTCTGTAAGCCTCTGTTGTATAAGTGCCCTGGTTTTTCTGTCGATACCATATTCTTCCAGTACGTCAAAGAGTGTCTGTCTGTCTATGGAATCATATGCTTTTTTAAAGTCCACAAAGGTAACTACAGTGTTTCTTGCCTGTCTGACTTTCAAAAGTGTTCTCAAGTTCCAGATCTGTTCGATGCATGATCTCCCTTTTCTGATGCCTACCTGGTATTCCCCAATTTGCAGATCTGCTTGTGGTTCTAGTCTGTTTAATAGCACCTTAGAGAAAATTTTGTATGTAACTGGTACTAGCGAAATGCCTCTGTAATTGTTTGGATCTGACTTATCACCCTTTTTATGTAACGGATGGATCAATGCACATTTCCATTCCTCTGGCACTTTCTCTGTGATCCAAATTTCGGAGATAATCTTATGGATTTTTTTGGTGATGTTTTCATCTTGGAGTTTCCAGATCTCGGCGATAATACCATCTTCTCCGGCAGCTCTGTTATTTTTCATTTGTTTTATGATTTCCTCTATCTCTTCTATTGTGGGTGGATCAGAATCGGCATTAGATGTGGTCTTTTGGAATGTTAATTTTCCTGTAGGTTTTTTGCAATTAAGAAGTTTATCAAAGTAATGTTTGAGAATTTTACAGTTTTCTTTTGTGTTTGTTTCCAGGGATCCATCTGTTCTTCGGAAGCAGAGGCTAGGGGGTTGATAGCCCTTAATATTTTCTTTGAAAGTTCTGTAAAAATTTCTTGTGTTATTTCTTTTGAAATCTTCCTCAATTTCTTTTAGTCTGTTATTGTCATATGCTCGTTTTTCCCTTCTGATTTCCTTCGATGCTAGTTTCTGAACTTCGTGAAATTCTTTCCATGTTTCTGAATTTCTGTAGCTATTGAACTTGTCCCATGCTTGCTTTCTTCTCTCAATGGCTTCATCACACTTTGCGTTCCACCACCTATGTTTGCGTTTTCTAGGTGGTTGTCCCCAGCACATAGTCTTCTGAACTGCCTTCGCCAGATCTGTCCATGTGTCTATTGGGTGCCTATTAATTTCTTCAACGATTTTATCCCTGTTTATCTTCAAGTATTCCGGATCAGGTTTGACTATTTTGTTTTGCGCTGTCTGTTTCAGTCTTGGGATTGGCCTAATCTTAACTTGTAGCAAATAATGATCAGACTCGAAGACTCCTTTACGTGTTCTGACATTTAGAATTTCCCGCGAATTTTTCTTGGATATGGCCACATGATCAATCTGAAATTCTCCCCACACTGTGTTGGGTGCTTTCCATGTTGTAAGTTTTCGTCTTGGTTTTTGAAATTGTGTTGACATGATTTTGAGGTTAAAGTTTTGACAATATTTTATGAGGTGTTCCCCATTTATATATATATATATATATATATATATATATATATATATATATATATATATATATGAATTATAAAAAACAAATACTAAAAAAAGGTTGCATAGCGCGAGATTCGATCCGGCGACCTTCGGATTACGAACCAGAGCGCTTACTGCTGCGCCACGACGCTGTAGAGAATTATTAATCGTAGAGAGTATTTCACTGCAACGGTTTCTTTTAACTGTCGATTTTCTCGACAACGGCTGAGAAGTGCATCTTGGTGCTTTGCCACATTACACCTCTGGCCATGTGCTTTTATTATGCGCAGTATGAATCGAATCTGAATTTCGCAATTGGCGGCCTCCCCTTGTAAGTGTAATTTAACCATTTAACCATCCAGCACGTCCGCCTGCACAGTATAGTATCTCATAAGCATTTTTTTATTTACATAAACACTGGAGGCGCCACATAGGCCGCGTCGCATATCTTGGAGCGCTCATTTTCTCTTCACTTTCACATGATTTCTTCTGGCACTGATGTATCTTCTGTTTCCCCCAGAATGTTTTACAACTAGGATTCGAACCGGGCACCTTCCTAAACTACTTTACTTTTTAAAAATGTTTAGGTGTTTCTCCTTTCCATACCTTCCCAGCACTAGCTACACACGCCATCTGTATCTTCGTATTTAACTCACAAGAGAAGTCTTGTTCTTGGTAGCTGAACGGAAATTAAACCAACTTGAGCTCAGCACTCAAATTTGTGTGACGTCGGATCATTCACTTGGTACAGTTGACATGAGAGGATTGGTTTTAAATTCATTTTAAAGAATTTTCCTCTTTATAGTGCTTCCGGGCGAGGCTTGCTGATATTTCCTCTTCTTAGTACGTGCTTCTGGAACTTTTTCGGGTTCGGAGAACTTTGTGCGGAGTGAAAAAGGCTCTTTGATGAAAATGGCTACGATCTGAGATGAATCCAAATGCGACAACGGATAAGGAGGTTGTTCTAGAATAGAAGCGGAATGACGTATAGTCCCAGCACGAAATAGCTTTCTCCGACGACTGAAGTGGGCCTAACAGGAGACCAATTGATGCTGCAATGGGATTACGTCGCACAGTCGTCTGCATCTGTCACTGTCTAGACGGTCCTCTCCCAGTTCGGAGACGAAAATTGGAACGTAATACGTTGCCAGCTGCAATTACGTTCTCTTGCAAACGGAGCTACGGGGTTAGCAACGTGTAGAAACGACAGAGTCAGGCGGAATCAAAAGAGGATCATCGCGCAGGCTATGAAAACAACTGCTTCACAGGAAACGAGATGCACGGAAACTTATTTAAACACCTGTGATTTCATTTCCACCACATTTTCTGAAAACATGAGTTGTTTACAAAGTGGTACTGTACAAAATTTATCCTGAGAATTACTAATAGTGTAATTCAAGGCTGGAGTGGAGCTAAACCCAGTACCGGCGCTTTTTATACGGACGTGCCAACAAATGTCTCCGTTCATCCAGTGATGCTCGTTTAGAGAAAGGGTTTTTTTGCTGGGGCAGTCGCATGTAAGGTCGGTTCTGAGCTATGAACAAGTGCAAAGTGGTGATGATAGTAGTGTAGTAGTAGTAGTAGTTTTATTCATCCGTTGACCACTCTTGCCAGGGTACTCGTCTTAACACAAAGATTTATAGGGCCGAGAGTACAAAGGGTACAACTTGACATTTCGCAATAAATAATCCAAATGCACACCTGAAAAGCTAAAGTGTGAATCTCCCCTGAGTAAAAGTAATAGAAGCGAGTTTTCGGATAGTGCCGTACACTGTAATGATAAAGTTTAAGCTGTAAGCCAATGCCTGGATGGCATTTACAATACAGCTATTACAAATGAAATGACGGACAGGTGCCATCTTAAGAGCCTGAAAGAGTGTTTATAATAACATTTAATGCATGATCAAATAGGACAAGTTTTGATATATCGCTTGCTCATCTTCAGGGAAAATCAGCGTATTGATACAATAGAACATAAGGTCCTTGAACCTGGCTATAAATAAAGCCAGCCGTGGTGGCCGAGCGGTTCTAGGCGCTTCAGTCCGGAACCGCGCGACTGCTACGGTCGCAGGTTCGAATCCTGCCTCGGGCATGGACGTGTGTGATGTCCTTAGGTTAGATAGGTTTAAGTAGTTCTAAGCTCTAGGGGACTGATGATCTCAGATGTTAAGTCCCATAGTGCTCAGAGCCATTTGAGCCTGGCCATACATATGTGAAATGTGATAAAGATTTTGGTCTCTCTAAAAAGCCAAAGAAACCCCTCAAACATGTATTTGCTCACCAAGACAGCATGGAAGCAATGAAGCAGATCAATAGAAAGTTGTCTGGTGGAAATGGAAACAGGAAACGTTCTTTCCATTAATGCAAGGATGATACAATAAAGGATAAATTTGCTAAAGGAAACAAAATACAACTGAGGAATACCAGGACTAGATGGATGTGAATCAGAAAAGAAATTGCTATAACAGTACAGTTAAACTATTCACTAGATTGTGATCTTGACTTTATAGAAGCGGAGTTAAGACGGTCCAATGTTGGTCCCCCATCAATAATAATTCCTGTGCAGCATTTGCATCGAGATGAGTTTGAAACAAAATTTGAGAAATGGAAAAATCTTGAGGAGAGGAAGAACTAAATCCTTTCACTTTATCATGAGTTCTGTAACGGTACATCCGATTCCCAGACAGGAGCTACCATAGGTGTAAGAAGAGGAAGTGGAGAAACAAGAAGAGGAGGTCAAAGGAGGGGAAAAGGAAGACTGAAAGGTGCACAACAGCATGAGGATTGTTGCCCAGGACGAACATTCTTCAAGAGATGCACAGAAGGACATGATTCGTATTCTACAGACATTGAATGTAGAAAGTGCCTCGTTTATGTTGAAACCACGCCAATATTTTTCGTTTCAACATTATCATTTTATTTGGAGTTTATCTATTATTTTTCAGCTTCTTATGTTAATTTCGCTTTAATTACTCACATTTACTTGTTTCATACTGAACATGTAGTATGCGATGTATATTATGTGTGTTGTACCAAAAAATCTTCAAAATATAGCACAGTAAACAAAATGTTTTTTGTACTTGTACCTGTCTTACTCTAAAAAGTTTTAGAACACACGCAATATACGCTTTTAGTATATTATAGGAAAATGATGGAGAGGCACTACAGTCTCTAACCGAACGTACAACTAGACACAGAATAAATGACCATTAGGAATAAATATCATTTGTTTCGATCGTAACTCACATAATTTATAAATAGACATAACTACGGCAGTCATCCGTTCAGTTTGCTTCAGTAAGCACTTGTACCACTTGTACTCAATTCATACACGACAATTATTCAGAAAGTAATGCCACGCATTCTTTAATTTTGCAAGAAAAAGTGAATGCCATACATAAGGCAGGCCACCCAAAATGCAACATCCTGAAGGAAGCATCCAAATCAGGTGAAATTATCAGCATGTGTTTGCGGCGACACGAGATGCACACGATTAGCATTTGAGCTCAGGCGCACATGACGGGCGCCACCAGCTCCACCTGCAAGAGCTGTGTAAATGAGGAACAGGCGGCGGTGTGGACGTACTGGAATTATTCTTTCGTGCTGCTGTTTCGCGTAAGTAGCTTCAGTATGCCTCGTAGAAAACAGCGAGCGTCTTTCGAGCAGTTCTACCGAGGAATAATAGTTGCATGTAGGGATTGCGGATTATACTTCAGGGAAATCGATAATGGTGTCCGATGAAACAAGGCAACTGCGATGCGTATCTGTAATCGCTGGACGCAAGAGGTGACGATGGAGTGACAGGACCGATTACACCCACCACGTTGCACCACTGCACGTGGTGACAGACATGTTGTGCGTACGGATGTGACGGATCGCTCTGCCACATCACGAACCATATCACAAATTCGGTCAATGCGCAACAAGCAGTGTCAGCGTGTACCATTCGACGCGTCGTGTACTGTCCGTGAGTCGTCCGTTTCTGCGTTCACCAGTGAGTGAACGCCACAGGCGTATGAGCCGGCAAAGGTGCGATGAAAGACGGACGTGAATAACCGAATGGAACGACATTGCTTTTATCGACGAATCCTGATTCTGCCTGCAATACCACAATGGTCGGTTTCGGGTTTGGAGACACCATAGTGTGAGGTGGTTGAATTGTTGCCTTACGCGTCGCCATACCGGTCCCATACCCGGTATTATGGTTTGGGGTGGTATATTGGGCTCAACTTGTGCCACCCCCGACCCAATCGCCATCGCCTCCCCCCACCCCCCAGAGTACACAATGCCGGTACACTAACCAGCAGCGTTACATCTCTGAAGTGTTGGTCCCTGTTGTCCTTGCCATATCTTCGGAGCATGCCGACGGCAACATTGCAGCAGGATAATGCACGACCACACGTGACAAGCACTGGTGAAGACTTCTCCGTCGCTGTCGTATTGCACTTTTGCCTTGGACTCCCTGTCCTCCCGACCTCTCGCCTGTTGGAAAATTGTGGTCGATGATTGCGGATTGACTGACCCGGAATACACCCATCGCTGCTATACCGGATCACCTTTGACAATATGTGGAAACATCATCGACTGCTGCACCCCAGCAACACATCAAGCCCCTCTTTGATTCTATGCTGAGGCTTGTAGCAGCAGTTATAGGCAGGAATGGCGGCGAAGCTCAGAACTGATTTCGTTATCTTCCTCACTTCACATCGGGCTTTATTTTCAACTGTTTGATCTTTCTACAATGCGTTATCTCCCAAACCAATTTGTCTGTGATATCTCTGGTCCTTCGTGGTGTTGCATTTTCGTTGACCAGCAGTGTAAATAGGATAACAGCTATAACATTCAGGATTGATTTATCACTTTCCAATACACACCATCTTTCTCCACCTTCGTTCACCTTGACACAATAGTATGTGCACCTGTGCGGTAAAATAATCAGACTGCTTTCTCATATACTGGGGCACAGAATTTTTCAAGATCTTTGCATCTTCAGAGAGATGTCCCCAGTGACTTCTGAGTGAGCCGAACTGATGGACAAAAATTTCCAAGGTCTCCAAATCTTTAAAGTAATGTCCGAGATGAGCAGATGAGCTTATGCGAGTGGGCCGAGTGGATAGAGCAAGACTTCCCAGCCAACTTTTTGCAATTTAATTAGTGGCTTGTATTGCCGTACAAGGGGAGAATATTCGCCTTAACAGTTGATTTGTTGAAGGTTTCCACGTATTGGATGGAGTTTTTCAGCATACTGTCTCCAAAATATCAACTTGATTGTCACCCTCTGCGTCCTAAAAGACTAAAGACTGTCAGCATAATCTGCCTTGTAGAACTTTTCCTTGCCGGCAGCGTTGTGCGATGCAATTTTATCCGCTACCTCTCAGTTAAAAAAACAAAACAAAAAAATAAATAAAACGAGCAAGTTGAAGTAGGGCTCATACTCTGAACTAGTTATGTTCATAGGTAACAGTATTAGTAATTATAATAATAATAATTATTATTATTATTTCCTACGGTTTAATGGATTGGCGCAAGTCTTTATATTGGACGTCACATTGGCGACTTGCGTGTCCCTAATTTAATCCAGTTATCCAACTGGAGAAAGGGATCCCCAGTTTAGCGTAGAATCCGAAGCAACGGATAAGAAAGCGATCTAGCATTGGTTCCGTTTTTACCGACTGAGGTACAGGACCCTAAAATGAATCTACAATTTTAGCCAAAATCTCTACAGTGAATCGCTGCAACAGACTGCCTGTTTATCCTAGTCGGTCGATATTTTCGGTACCCAGTGGGCACAAATCTCTGAGAACCCCAGTTTTCCAATAATGGGTATCACATTGCCTTCAGCGATGGATAACTTGCGACACTATTCGCCTGTTGTTACCCGGCGTTCGCCCCCACGTGATTTGCTTGACACGTTGGATGTTGTGTGATGTCACTGCAGTCACTCACCTGTGTCCGCCCCTCAGCTTCACCAGAGTGGCGAACCCCTCGTATAACGGTGCTCGCTGCCACCGTAGCACCCCAATGCGCTTTCTTCGGGCGTTCAGGAAGGCGGTGGGTGTTTCGCGTTCTGCAGTAAGAAAATGAATCATAGAATGCTGTCTTGCCCGTACATCCATGTCTGGCATTTTCCAGAGTATTAAGTGACGCCATCTGTTGACGCAGGCAACTGTTACTGAACTGGGCCTTAGAAGAAGTTCTGCAGAAGAGCGGCAAATTCACAATTAGTGAATTAATAACTAAATGAAGAGAACTGACCTTCGTATACAGAAACTTACATACTTTCAGATCTTGTCTGACAAGAACGGGATAGGTCCTTGGCCTTGGTCTTACAATAGGAAACCATCCCAGCAATTGTCTGGGATAATTCGAGGAAACTGTGGAAAACCTCAAGCCAATATGCGCGGATGGTGATTTAGAGCCTCCATCCTCGCGAATACATCCATAGGATGTAAACAACAGCGCAGCCTGGTGCTTTTTTACGATAGCAATTGGTTTCTACAGGCTTGCAAGTAATTATTTCGTAGTGTGAAAAGCTAGCACGACACTGTTCATTCATTTCTGAACACCACTCACTGCGCACACTGTACACACTGCACGCATTCTATCTGCTGATAATAGAAGAACAATGACAACGACATTTGGTTTCCATTTTTGTGTGGAGCAACTTCATAACTGCTGAAAAACTGAGTCGGCATCCCTCCATAACGTGTAAGAAGTTGAGCTCAGGTAGAGGGTTAGTGGTTATTATTATCCGTTGGGTTCATCCCTGCTGCAGTTTGTGGGGTAGCTAATCCATAATACAGGCAGAAAAATGGTGTGGAAGTAACGCACAATCATCCCCGGCGGTGGCGCGTCAAACGCAGGGAAGTAATCCTGCAGATAGAGGTTTAATGTTTGTTAGACCAAACCCGCTGCGAGTGTTTTCCCCTGAGCCCCGACCAGCAGTTTTCAGAGATGGTGGCGGCTAAATGTTTGTACAACTAACTCGTCGATTCTTCTGTGATGTTTTGGAGGCGATGTTGCAGTTATTCTTGAGATCACAAAGCAAGAAAAACACAAGTGAGTTGTGTAGTTGTATATTCCGAGTTAGAAGGTGAAATGTAGGAGGTACTAGAGTAATTTCACCACAACGCTTCATACGGGAATGATCTGCGTATGGGCTTCCCTGGAGCAAAGGGTTTCAGCCCCTTTAAGGAATGGGCTTACAAACAGTGTTTAACGAAGATGGCAACCGGCTTTTCCACATTACAAGAAATTCGCTCGAGATACATGTCTTCAATTTAAAATTTGTAACGTGATGCAAGTGAAGAACGATGACTACATGTACACCTGTATCTACGTGATTACTGTGCTATTCACAATAAAGTGCCTTGCCAGAGGGTTCAATGAACCGCCTTCAATCTGTCTCTCTACCGTTCCACTCCCGAACAGCGTGCGGGAAAAGCGAGCACTTAAATTTTTCTGTGCGAGCCCTGATTTCCCTCATTTCATCGTGATGACCACTTCTCCATATGTAGGTGGGCACCGACGGAGTGTTTTCGCAATCGGAAGAGAAAACTGGTTATTGAAATTTCATGAGAAGATCCCGTCGCAACGAAAAACGCATTTGTTTTAATGATTGCCACTCCAATTCACGTATTATGTCTGTGGCAGTATCTCCCCTACTTCACGATAATACAAAACGAGCTGTACTATGTACTTTTTCGATGTCATCCGTCAGTCTTATCTGATGCGGATCCCAAACTGCACAGCAAACCTCCAGACTATGGCGGACATCCGTGGTGTAAGCAGTCTCTTTAGTAGACCTGTTGCACCTTCTAACAATGGAACCTTCCCATCGCACCCCCTTCAGATTTAGTTGTAAGTTGGTACAGTGGATAGGCCTTGAAAAACTGAACACAGATCAATCGAGAAAACAGGAAGAAGTTGTGTGGAACTATGAAAAAAATAAGCGAAATATACAAACTGAGTAGTCCATGCGCAAGATAAGCTACAACAAGGACAATATGAGCTCAAGAGCGCCGTGGTCCCGTGGTTAGCGTGAGCAGCTGCGGGACGAGAGGTCCTTGGTTCAAGTCTTCCCTCGAGTGAGAAAATTTAATTTTTTATTTTCAGACAATTATTATCTGTACGTCCGTCCGTCCGATGCGACATAACTGCGCTGTAGTATGGGGACGCGACACCTAAAAAAACATCGAATCACACGACGTCAGTCGACTACAGCGCACGGAAGAGAGAGTATTCCTGCTAACGAGGCTCCCTGGCTGGCAGTTGACTGTTCGCTATTTTGGACGAGAGTGCATTAAATACGTGAGATGTATTTCGTGGGCAATATGTTTTCGATTCCCAGTGGAGAGGCACGTCCTTTCGTCTACTAATCACACGGTTTTGCGGTGCGGTCTCAAAACACAGACACTAAACTTATTACAGTGAACAGAAACGCCAATGAACGAACGGACAGACCATAACTTTGCGAAAATAAAGAAAGTAAGCTTTTAACTCGAGGGAAGACTTGAACCAAGGACCTCTTTTTCCGCAGCTGCTCACGCTAACCACGGGACCACGGCGCTCTTGAGCTCAGATTGTCCCTGTTGTAGCTTATCTTGCGCATGGACTACTCAGTTTGTATATTTTGCTTATTTTTTTCATAGTTCCACACAATTTCTTCCGGTTTTCTCGTTTGATCTGTGTTCAGTTTTTTTAGGCCTACTACTGTGCCAACTCATAACTAAATCTGAGGGGGGTGCGATGGGGAGGTTTCCTTGTAAGTGTTCTGCCAATGAATCGCAGTCTTTGGTTTGCTCTATCCACATTATATATGTGATCGTTCCAATTTTCGGTGTTTGTAATTATAATCCCTAAGTATTTAGTTGAATTTACAGCCTTGAGATCTGTGTCGGTAATGGATAATCGAAATTTAGTGGATTTCTGTAAGTAATCATGTGGATAACTTCACACTTTTCTTTATTCAGGGCCAATTGCCACTTTTCACACCATACAGATATCTTTCCTAAAAAATTTTGCAGTTCGTTTTGGTCATCTGATGACTTTAGAAGGCGGTAAAAGACCTTAGACGGCTACTGAGATTTTCTCCTATGTCGTTAATATAGATCAGGAACAGTAGAGGGCCTATAACACTTTCTTGGGGAACACCGGATATTACTTTTGTTTTACTCGATGAAGTTCCGTCTGTTACCACGAACTGTGACCTTTCTGACAGGAAATCACGAATCGAGTCGCACAACTGAGGAGATATTCCATAGGCACGCAATTTGGTTAGAAGACGCTTGAGAGGAACGGTGTCGAAAGCCTTTTGTAAATCTAAAATTATGGAATCAATTTGATATCCCCCGTCGATAGCACTCATTACTTCACGAGTATAAAGAGCTAGTTGTGTTTCGCAACAACGATATTTTCTGAATCCGTGCTATGTGTTGATAAATCATTTTCTTCGAGGTACTTCATAATGTCCCAATACAGTATATGTTCTAAAATCTTACTGCAAATCGACGTAAGTGATATGGGCCTGTAATTCGACGGATTACTCCTACTTCCCTTTTTGGGTATTGGTGTGACTTGAGCAATTTTCGAGTCTTTAGGTACGGATCTTTCTGTGAGGGAGCGGTTGTATATAATTGCTAAATATAGAGTTATTTTATCAGCTTACTCTGAGAGGAACCTGACTGGTATACAACCTGGGCCGGAAGCCTTGCCTTTATTAAGGGATTTAAGCTCCTTTGCGATACAGAGGATATCTATTTCTATGTTTCTCATCTCGACAGTTGTTATTGATTGGAGTTGAGGAAGATTTACTTCTTCTTCCTTGATGAAGGAGTTTCGGAAAACCGTGTTTAATAACTCTGCTTTAGTGGCACTATCATCAGTGACTTCGCCGTTGTTATCGCGCAGTGAAGGTGTTGATTGCGTCTTGCCACTGGTGTGCTTTATGTATGAGCAGAATCTCTCTGTATTTTCTGCAAGATTCCGAGGAATAACAAGGTCCAATGTTCGTGGACTGCGTACGCCATGGGCAGAGGCAGCGAGGGAGAGAGTTAGCAGAGCTAAAAAGCGCTGAGAAGCTTCTTCCACATATAACTCTTCTGTACCGGGCATATCTCAATTTAACGTTTGCATTGTATTAATCATAATAAATAAAGGTATTAGATGCGTCAGTTCCAGGAATGTAAATGGACATATTACAGAGAACTTACTCCTAAGTATAAATTCGGTTCTGGACCGTGACTGGTTAATTTATACTACGATTTACAAATGAACGCATACAGGGTGTCCTTTAAAACTTGTCATATTTGAATGACCGAAGAGAAAATCTACAGTAGATATGATACTGAAGCTTCACCATAAGCTAGAGCACCTCAGAAACATAATGGTAAATTATAAACTATGTAAAGAATATTGAACGTAATCAACTACAACATACATAAAGGTAGACAAAAGTGTTCTTCGCTTTGTTCCAATTTAACTGATTTACACACACATTCTGACAACTGGTTACTGTGCACAGAATGTGATGTGACCACCTTTGACACTAATACAGACCTGACAACGACGAGACATGCTGAGAATGATTTCATCAATCTCACGTTGACGCAGTAACTCCCATTCTTCCTGCAGAGCTACTCGCAGGCTTTGGAGAGTGGTTGGTGGATGCTGACGTGGTGCAACCCGTCTCCCTTATGCATCCCACACATGCTCTGTGGTATTCAAACCGGGAGAGTGAGCAGGTCACGCCATGCGTCCAGTATCCTCCCTTTTCCAAAAAACACAAACCACTCGTGCTCCTTGAAGTCGACTGTTATCTTCCATCAATACGAAGTCTGGGCGCACAGCACCTCGCAACAACCGCGCTTGAGATCCCAAGATCTGCTGACGGACCCAACAATAATCAAATCTTGCCGAGTCACCCGTACAACTTCATGGAGAGGTGTCCGAGTGGTCAACATAACCCCTGCCCACACCATTAGGGAGCCTCCTCGTTATCGGTCTCTTCCCACAATGTTTGGGTCCCGAAACCGTATTCCACGCGCCCTCTATACGCGGATCCGTCGAGAATCACTCTCCACACTAAATCCGGACTCATCCGTGAAAGAACATTACCCCACCGTTCGACCGTCCAGATGCCATATTGACGGCTCCAATCTAGACGTTCCCTCCTGTGAAGACACGCCAGAGGTAAACATGCAAAAGGTCTCCAACAATAAAGGCCACTCTGCCGAAGCCTTGTGTACACCATTTCCCTCGCTACAACACGTCCAGAGGGTGCTGCGAGGTTAGATGCCACTTGCAATGCACTACTAAGGCGGTGCCGCCGTGTCCTTACACCGAAACAACAGTCCACTCTTTCTGATGCCACACGCCCTGGTCTCCGGGATGCAGATTCTATTCTATAAACTGCAGCCACATCCGAGAAACAACGGATCGATTCAGATTAAGCTATCAGGCCACATCAGTTTGCGGCCCTCCTGCTTCCATTCTTCCTATGACCCTCCACAGCAGAGTGTCTGTAGTCGCCTTCTCTGTGCCATACTGCTGAAAACCCAAGGAAATTCTGGTCTTACGTGAAATCGGTAAGCGGGTCGAAGGCTTACATCCAGTCACTCACTGTTCAGTCTGGCCTGGCAACGGAAGACAGCAAAATGGAAGCTGAAATTTTAAATTTAGCATTTGAGAAATCTTTCACGCAGGAGGATCGTGCAAGCATACCGCCGTTTGAGTCTCGTACGGATTACCGTATGGACGACATAGTGATGGACATCCCTGGGGTTGTCAAGCAGCTGAATGGGTTGAAAATAAATAAATCACCAGGTCCCATTGGGATTCCAATTCGGTTTTACAGAGAGTACTCTACTGCATTGGCTCCTTACTTAGCTTGCATTTATTGCGAATCTCTTGCCCAACGTAAAGTCTCGAGAGACTGGAAAAAAGCGCAGGTGACGCCTGTATATAAGAAGGGTAGAGGGACGGATCCTCAAAATTATAGACCAATATCGTTAACATCGGTTTGTTGCAGGATTCTCTAACATATTCTCAGTTCGAATATAATGAATTTCCTTGAGACAGAGAAGTAGCTGTCCATGCATCAGCATGGCCTTAGAAAGCATTGCTCCTGCGAAACGCAACTCACCCTTTTTTCACATGATATCTTGTGAACCATGGATGAAGGGTATCAGACGGATGCCATATTCGGTGACTTCCGGAAAGCGTTTGACTCGGTGCCCCACTGCAGACCCTTAACTAAGGTACGAGCATATGGGATTCGTTCCCAAATATGTGAGTGGCTCGAAGACTTCTTAAGTAATAGAACCCAGTACGTTGTCCTCGATGGTGAGTGTTCATCGGAGGTGGGGGTATCATCTGGAGTGCCCCAGGGAAGCGTGGTAGGTCTGCTGTTGTTTTCTATCTACATAAATGATCTTTTGGATAGGGTGGATATCAATGTGCGGCAGTTTGCTGATGATTCTGTGGTGTACGGGAAGGAGTCGTCGTTGAGTAGCTGTAGGAGGATACAAGATGACTTGGAAGGGATTTGTGATCGGTGTAAAGAATGGCAGCTAACTGTGAAAATAGATAAATGTAAATTAATGCAGATGAATAGGAAAAAGAATCCCGTAATGTTTGAATACTCTATTAGTAGTGTAGCGCTTGACACAGTCACGTTGATTAAATATTTGGGCGTAACATTGCAGAGCGATATGAAGTGGGACAAACATGTAATGGCAGTTGTGAGGAAGGCAGATAGTCGTCTTCGGTTCATTGGTAGAATTTTGGGAAGATGTGGTTCATCTGTAAAGGAGACCGCTTATAAAACACTAATACGACCTATACTTGAGTACTGCTCGAGCGTTTGGGATCCCTATCAGGTCGGATTTGGGGAGTACATAGAAGCAATTCAGAGGCGGGCTGCTAGATTTGTTACTGGTAGGTTTGGTCATCACGCGAGTGTTACGGAAATGCTTCAGGAACTCGGGTGGGAGTCTCTGGAGGAAAGGAGGCGTTCTTTTCGTGAATCGCTACTGAGGAAATTTAGAGAACCAACATTTGAGGCTGACTGCAGTACAATTTTACAACCGCCAACTTATATTTCGCGGAAAGGCCACAAAGATAAGATAAGAGAGATTAGGGCTCTTACAGAGGCATATAGGAAGTCATTTTTCCCTCGTTCTGTTTGGGAGTGGAACAGAGAGAGAAGATGCTAGTTGTGGTGCGAGGTACCCTCCGCCACGCACCGTATGGTGGATTGCAGAGTATGTATGTAGATGTAGATACTGCATCTTCTGTGACTGTAGACACAGCGACTGTGGATGTGACTCCACCTGCCAAACACTACCCCGATTGATAAGTGGCCTGACGTCATTGTTGGCTTTGTTGTCCCTTGATCGGAATGCCGTCTCCCGTGCAGATCACGATCGTAACGACATCTGTTGACATTGCTATGTTTACATCGTGAATTAGTCACAGGAGG
Organism: Schistocerca piceifrons; assembly: GCF_021461385.2. Classification (NCBI taxonomy): domain Eukaryota; kingdom Metazoa; phylum Arthropoda; class Insecta; order Orthoptera; family Acrididae; genus Schistocerca; species Schistocerca piceifrons. The sequence goes on along the minus strand of NC_060140.1, from coordinate 49,982,575 downwards.
GGGAAATAGTAGTTTGTTGCTTTAATTTTGGACACCAGTGTGTTTAAATGACGTGACTGTATCGAGCGGAACACTGCTAATGGAGTATCCGAACATTATAGTTTGTTTTTCCCACTCATCTTCATTTATTTACATTTTTCTTCGTTTGGAGCTAGTTTCCATTCATCACACCAACTAGAAATTTTGACTAAGTCGTTTTGTTTCACACTGCATTCACTCGTTTTCGACACCTTCCCGGATACCAAGGCATCGTCAGCAAACAGCAGCACATCGCTGGCCCCCTGTGCGACAGACCATTTATTTATATAGAAAGTAATAACGGTCCCATCATACTTTCCTAGAGTACTCCTGACGATATCCTTGTCTGTGATGAACACTCGCCGTCGAGGACAGCGTACTGGGTTCTACTGTTTGAGACTTCTTCAAGCTACTGACGTGTCGGGCGACCCATTCCGTATGCTTGTCGAACATTCGTTGCGGCGTAGCTTGTCAAATGCTTTTCGCAATTATTGAAACAGGGAACCTGCCTGTTCCGCCGCAATCATAGTTCGCAGTATGTTATATGAGAATAGGGCAAGATGAGTTTCGCACGGGGCGGATGCTACTGTGTATGTTGCTGTTACAACAGAAGATGCACTGGCAAGGGAATTCATGATACTATTAATTGCTGGATGCAGTTGCAAAAATCTTTCAATCATATAGAGCGATGAATTGAATCTAGTCAACACTTCTTGAGCAAATTCTTGGTTCTTTACTTAGCTCATGACTTGCCCTGTGTACTTACGTAATTTGAAGTACTATTTTTAGCAATTGAAAAAAGAATTCCACACAATACGGGTATACCCAGTGACATCACAAAAGCATGGTGCGAATGAACAACAGAGAGCGTTAGTCCAAGTTTAGTTACAAAAATAGCGAATGTTCATGCCTTACGTTAGTTCATTCCGAAATACCGCTCCTTAATGGCCATGTTTGCTGTGAAGGTGACTGGAGCGAGGCGAGTGCAGCGGCTGCACGCCAGTGGCTGTTCTACCCGCACAACACGCACACAGACAAGGTGACTGGGGCCATCTTTCGCGGAGCTTCACAGGCAATGCAGCCTGACCACCTCAGAGACGAGATCGAAGACATCCAGACAATACGGAGAACCGTAAGCTTTTCCTTCGTACACTGGTGACAAACCGGCAGCGACGGTGGTGGAGATGGAGTCGAGGGTAGGGACGTTCCAGCGTTCGTCGCCTGTAACTAGTGCGTGCTGAATGTCTGACGCCTGCGACAAGGGCACTAGCGACAATCCGAGCCGGCAGCGCCGGCTGCCTCGACAAGAGTAACCGACGTGTGCCAACTCTGAAGGGAAAGACGTAACGTGTTATCGCGGCTGCGAGATATTTAGAGCTGTTTTAACTCGCGAACGTGAAATATCCTACAGACCAGCAACCGTCCAGAAGGCAACTCCCCCCGAAAGCCGGCCGCGCGGCAGCCAGACGAGTGACACCTCTATATAAGAAAGGTAAAAGAAAGAGACCCGCAAAACTACAGACCAATGCCGTTAACGAAGGTTTGCTGCAGAGTTCTTGAGATGAAAACGCTTATGTTTACAAATCTTACACAGCACCGCTCTTGCGAAACTCAGCTTGCCCATTTCTCGCCTGATATCCAGCGAAACACGGATGAAGGACAACAAGCGGACTCCATATTCCTAGATTCTCGGAAAGCATTTGGCACGACGCCGCAGTGCAAACTGTTAATAAAGGCCCGAGCGTATGGAATAAGTTACCAGATATAAGAGTGACTAAGACTTTTTAAGTAATACAACCCAGTATGTTCATCAGAGACAAGGGTCTCGTCAGGTCTACCCCAGAGAAGTGGGCAGAATCACTCCTATGGTCAATGCAGGCTGATTCAGCTTCCCCTATCTATGAGTTTTATGCAATCCACAACGCCTTCCAAGACAACACCCTTGATTTTCATATTCTCTCGCTCGCTGTGATGAAACTATTAGTCCTACAGAAAAAAAATGAACAGTACCTTTTTCTACGAAATTGAAATTTCGTATTGGAATACGTTTTTGAAGGTCACTTTCGTATGTTTTTCTTGAATAATTCAAAGTATATGGCCTCTAGCGAAGTTGTATCTCAGTACAAAATTTAACTACATTAAATTTCCTACAAAAGGCTACGTAGCGAAGAAGAAAATAGGAAAATACTGGTCTTGGTATATGAAGGCATTGCAGGTAGCATAAAACCGTGAGTTGGCAGCAATGAATCACCCTGTATATATAAATGACCTGACTGGCACGCTGAGAAGCAATCTGCGGTTAGTTGCTCATGACGTTCTGGTACAAGAACGAGGAGCCGTTCAGAAACTCTAGATGGTTAAGATATGACATGTCTAGTTTGTATCGTGAATGGTAGCTTGCTCTGAATGCAGAAGAATATAAGGTAACGCAGCAGAGTGGGAAAAACCGTCCTGTATCGTTCGAATACAGCATTAGTTGTTCTCTACATGACACAATCACATCGATGAAACATCTAAGCGTAGCAACCCGAAGGGATGTGAAGTGGAACCAGCGTCTGAAGACCGTAGTAGAGAGGCCGTCATTGAGTGCCCGTTCGAGTGTTTGGGAAGACGTCGAAACAGTTCAGATGCGAGCTGCAGTATTTGTTACCGGTAGATTCAGTCAACACGTAGTATAGAGATGATTAGTGAACTCAGATGGGAATCCGTCGAGGAAAGACGCTGCTCCTTTCGCGAAACACAACTGAGAAAATTTAGAGAACCAGGATTTGTTGCTGACTGCAGACCGATTCTGTGGTGTCACCGCCAGACACCACACTTGCTAGGTGGTAGCCTTTAAATCGGCCGCGGTCCGTTAGTATACGTCGGACCCGCGTGTCGCCACTATCACTGATTGCAGACCGAGTGCCACCACATGGCAGGTCCAGTCTAGAGAGACTCACTAGCTCTCGCCCCAGTTGTACAGCCGACTGGGCTAGCGATGGTTCACTGCCTACATACGCTCTCATTTGCAGAGACGACAGTTTAGCATAGCCTTCAGCTACGTCATTTGCTACGACCTATCAAGGCGCCATATTCAGTTACTGTAATCTGAACAGATAATATTGTGAATCATGTACTGTCAAGAGCGACGTTCATCATTAATGGATTAAAGTTCAGTATGAAACTAATTATGTCCGCTTTCTGAATTCTAATTCCTTGTCATGTTCCAGACCTCACGTCAGTATAGTTCTTCCCTCCTCACGCCAGCCTGCGTGAGCTAAAACGCGTGCATTTCGGCCTCCCCTAGTAACACGGTGTTGGCTCTTCAGCCAACACAACAGATTCTACTCGAATGAATTTTCATTTCGCGTAAGGACCACGACGATAAGCGAAATTAGTGCTCATACAGAGGCATGCAGACAATTTTTTATCGCTAATTCGGTTTGCGAGTGGAACAGGGAAGAAAATGACTAGTAGTGGTACAGGGTCCTCTGCACCACGCACCGTAAGGTGGCCTGTGGAGTACGTACGTGGATGCACACGTGACGTTAGCAACGCGGCGGAGCGCTGAGTCCGACGGCCGTGCGCAGGCGCACACACCGCGTGCAGGTGTGGCTGGTGATGTCAGCAGACACCGCAGACCGCGACTGTACCAACGCACAGAAGAAGGCGAGCGCACGCCGCCAGGAAGCGCGCACTGCGGGTGCAGTGTCACAGACTGCGTGAGCCGGAGATGCGGCGCGGTCAACGATCAGCAGTGTAGGCGGCAAACGAGACCCTAATCTCAGCCCCCACCAGCCAGAAGAAGACCGCGGCACACGTCTGCTTCGTGGGAGGTGGCATCATCAGCCACGATGGAACAGCCGACCTCGACAACATTGCGCCCGGAAGCAATTAAGCGAAGTGGACACACCAGACGCGTGGTAACATTCCCCTGACGATGCTTACAACCGCAAGCCGCCGTATGGTGAATGGCGTAGGGTACCTTATACCAGTGCTAGACGTTTCCTTTCCTGTTCCATTTGCAAATAGGACAATGGAGAAACGACTGTATATGTGCCCAGGTACGAGCCCTAATTTCTCTTATCATATCTCCATGGTCCTAACGCAAAATGCACGTTGCTACGTTGGCGGCTGCAGAACCATTCTGCAGTCAGTTTCAAGTGCCAGTTCTCTAAATTTTCTCAATATCGTTTTGCAAAAAAAAAAAAAAAAAAAAAAAAAAAAAAATGTCTTGAGTTAACGAACGATCTCTGCAATACTCACGTGCTGATCGAACCTACCGGTAACAGATCTAGTAGCTCGCCTCTGAATTCCTTCGATGTCTTTCTGTAACATGACCTTCTAGGAATCCAAACACCCGACCAGTGGTAAAAAATGAGTCGCACTATCGTTCTGTACGTGACGTCCTTCACATCTGAAGCAACATTTTCCTAAAATTCTCCAAATAAACTGAATTCGAGCATCCGCCTTCCCTTCTACCGTCCTTACGTGCTCGTTCCACTTCGAAAGTACCCGGATACCCCCCAAAACATACGTTTTTAAATGGTTCAAATGGCTCTGAGCATTATGGGACTTAACGTCTGAGGTCATCAGTCCCGTAGACTTAGAACTACTTAAACCAAACTAACCTAAGGACAGCACACACATCAGAATTCGAACCTGCGACAGTAGCAGTCGCGCGGTTCCGGACTGAAGTGCCTATAATCGCTCGGCCACCGTGGCCGGCTACGTTTTTCATATTAGGTGCACCACTTACTCCCAGGTACTCCGTATCAGCGACCTCAGTAGTCGTCATACATCGTGAGAGAGCAGAATGGGGCGCTCAGCGAAACTCCCGGACTTCGAACGTGGTCAGGTGATGGGTGTCATATGTGTCCTACGCCTGTACACAAGATTTCCACTCTCTTAGACATCCCTGGGTCTACTGTTTCCGATGTGTTGACTGACAGAGACCGCCGACAGTTTAAAAGTGTTGCAGTGTGTAATAGGCAGACATCTATCCATACCACCACACAGGAATTCGGAACTGAATAAGGATCCGCTTTAAGTACTATGACAGTTAGGCGGGAGGTGAGAAAACTTGGATTTCATGGTCGAGCGGCTGCTCATAAGCCACACATCACTCCGGTAAATTCCAAACGACGCCTCACTTGGTTTAAGGAGCGTAAACATTGGACGATTCAAGAGTGGGAAAACGTTGTGTCAAGTGACGAATCACGGTGCACAATGTGGCTATCCGATGGCATAGTATGGGTATGGCGAATGCCCGGTGGGAGTCATCTACCAATCTAGCAGCGTGTGTAGTACCTACAGTAAAATTTGGAGGCGGTGGTGTTATGGTGTGGTCGTGTTTTCCATGGAGGGGCTTTCACCCCTTGTTGTTTTGCGTGGAACTATCACGACAAAAGCATAAAAAATGGTTCAAATGGCTCTAAGCACTAAGCGACTTAACTTCTGAGGTCATCAGTCGCCTAGAACTTAGAACTAATTAAACCTAACTAATCTAACTAATCTAAGGACATCACACACATCCATGCCCGAGGCAGGATTCCAACCTTCAACCGTAGCGGTCGCCCGATTCCAGACTGTAGCGCCTAGAACCACACGACCACTCCGGCCGGCGACAAAGGCCTACATTGATGTTTTAAGCACCTTCGTGCTTCCCACTGCTGAAGAGCAATTTGGAGATGGCGATTGCATCTTTCAGCACGATCAAGCACCTTTTCATAATTCACGGCCTGTGGCGGAGTAGCTACACGACGATAACATCCCTGTAATGGACTGGCCTGCACAGAGTCCTGTCCTAAATCTTATAGAACACCTTTGGGATGTTTTCGAAAGCCGACTTCGTGCCAGGCCTCACTGACTGACATCGATACCTCTCCTCGGTGCAGCACTCCGTGAAGAATGGACTGCCATTCGCCAGGAAATCTTCCAGCACCTGACTGAACGTATGCCTGCGACAGTGGAAGCTGTCATCAAGGCTGTGTGGGCCAATACAATATTGAATTCTAGCATTACTGATGGTAGGCGCCACGAACTTTTATGTCATTTTCAGGCAGGTGTCCGGATACTTTTGTTCACATATTGTATCTGGGAACCTAATACATGTGCTGAGAATTTCGTAAATAGCCTGCACGCTGTCAAGCACTTTCCGGAAACGTAGGAATGTGGAATCTGCCTTTTTTTCCCTCCGTCCGTGGTTCGTAGGATATCATTTGAGAAAATGGGAAGCTGGTTTCGCGCGATTGACGCTTTCTGAATCAGAGCAGCTTACTGGATAAAAGATTTTCCGTTTCAAGGAAATTTATCAAAAAATGGCTCTGAGCACTATGGGACTCAACTGCTGTGGTCATAAGTCCCCTAGAACTTAGAACTAATTAAACCTAACTAACCTAAGGACATCACACACATCCATGCCCGAGGCAGGATTCGAACCTGCGACCGTAGCAGCCCCGCGGTTCCGGACTGCGCGCCTAGAACCACTAGACCACCGCGGCCGGCGGAAATTTATCACGCTGGAACGCTGCAATGGGCCAATATTCAGGATATTGGTCTGTAATTTTGTGTGTCAGTTCTGTTATCCTTGTTATGTACAGAAGACACCTTGTTTTCTCCCTGTCACTTGGAACTTTGAGCTAGGCGAGAGATTCGCGATAAATGCAAACTAAGCACGGGGCAAATACTATAGAGGACTCACTGTAGAACCGAATTGGGATTCCACCCGGACATGGCGACTTATAAGTTTTCGACACTTTCAGTTGCTCCTCTTCACCAGGGATGGCTATTACAATGTCCTCCATAACGGAGTGATGAGCATGGTGAAAAACCTGTCGTAGCAGACGTCTGCGGCAATGAAGACAGATGGAGAAGCAGGCGAGTTTTCAACCAGTCAGCAGCCGATGGCTTAACTTGCTGCTCTGCGCTCTTCGCACGCGACCAGCATCAGGCGACCAGAGCATGCAAGAAGCCCCCCCCCCCTCTTTGTTGCCCCTACTAAACCACCACCAGTGTCTCGGTTTAGCCAGTGAGTCCATATAGGATAGTATAGTATAAGAGGTGTACATTATGACTGGCGGCCCTTGCACATCTGAGTTTTGCGGGGATTAAGAGAATCCGTCCTTGGACTGTCTCCGTGAGCTGTCGTGTAGGATTCTTTCTACCCGTTTTGCCGAGACGCTCTCGAATTGTAGGTCTCTCACAGGAGCAGGATCAGCGCCGTCGCATTGTCGGTAAAGCGCAATTCTACTTCCTGTGACTGCCCGCATCTCGTGGTCGTGCGGTAGCGTTCTCGCTTCCCACGCCCGGGTTCCCGGGTTCGATTCCCGGCGGGGTCAGGGATTTTCTCTGCCTCGTGATGGCTGGGTGTTGTGTGATGTCCTTAGGTTAGTTAGGTTTAAGTAGTTCTAAGTTCTAGGGGACTGATGACCATAGATGTTAAGTCCCATAGTGCTCAGAGCCATTTGAACCATTACTTCCTGTGACTAATTGATGAAGTTGGGAGCTGTATTATTCGGAATTTCGTTCAAAAGGGGTGCCATTACGATGTATTTATTTGCTAAAGACCATAAACTAATAATGTCGACGCAGTTAATAATTATTAACGGAAAAGTAACAAATTCCTGAAAGCACGGTTTTACAATAGAACTAGATCGGAAGGCATCCTATGGGTGACTGGCGTCTACGGCGCGCAATCCATATTCGTACCTACGCTAGTGGTATTTCGTAGCCGTTCATAGATTTTGGATAGCTTAAACATTTTTCTACATTATTAAGATGATTGATTTCTGGAGTTGTTATACTGTTGTGAGAAAGTGCTTTCACCTAAAGGCTTATCCTCATAGCTGTACTAGAAACAGCGGGTTTATTAGGGCGTATTTATTACGCAACATTATTTGCTTCGTGCCAGAATATCTGTGCTTTGCCTACGTACCTCGCTGCTGTTGTAAAGAACGTTATAGTGCCTACCCGTAGCGCCTCACACCACCGTCCACTGGCAGCTCCGTATGCTCCACCAACTCTTTCAGCCAACGTGGGAACTCATATCTTACTGCCGACTGTGTGCGTTCTGCATACCGCTTTGCTCACTGAATACTACATACCTGCAGACACGATACAGAATTGTAAAACTGGAAAAAAATGAAAAATTCTGGCTTGAATAGAACCGGTATCTTACGAGAGCTAGAGGACTAGACGAGACGAAATGGGATACGAGAAGAAAAATTGAATCAGGAATCCGCAAGAGAATCGAAGAAGAAGTCCACTTTCACACCATTTCCATGGGAGTCAAGTCACCGGCGGTGTTGGTACTCATCCATAAATAGATATTGAGGGTTGTTCTGGAGACACAAGTCGAATTGTGACGTTTGACGAGTGGCAGATGTGTCAACCCAATGTGTTTACGACAGACGTTGAGAAAAATATTTATTTAAATGAAGAAAAAATTATTGATATTGATAATAAGTAGAATGATATTTATTCATCTATTTTATTTTATATTTTCTTGCAAACATCGAAGGTCAGATTTTTCTAATCAACGTCGATATTACGATATTCCAAAGACTTTGTCACTGGTATTCAAACATCGATATCTTGTAAACATCGATATCTTGTCAACATCGATGATCATGGAACATCGCTACTTAGCACTTGGAATGTAAAGGGAACGGTACCTACCCACCTCCAGCGGACAGTGGCATGCGCATAGGAGGAGGTGGGAAATGGCAGGGGGGGGGGCGGAGGGTTTGCAGAACACTGGTGAGACGTAGTTCCACTCCAAAGCAAAAACGCCCGCCAAGATGACAAACCTGGGCCACGCCTGTGTTACAGTATGCCCGGAGCAGCGTCGGCAAGTGTCGCAGCTATCTAGTGTGCATGCTTCTCGCTTTGGAATACGCGGATTCCCTTCTAAGAAAAAAAAAGGTTCAAATGGATCTAAGCACTATGGGACTTAACTTCTAAAGTCATCTGTGGTGTCACCGCCAGACACCACACTTGCTAGGTGGTAGCCTTTAAATCGGCCGCGGTCCGTTAGTATACGTCGGACCCACGTGTCGCCACTGTCAGTGATAGCAGACCGAGCGCCACCACACGGCAGGTCTCGAGATACTTCCTAGCACTCCCCCAGTTGTACAGCCGACTTTGCTAGCGATGCGACACTGACAAATACGCTCTCATTTAGCGATGCGACACTGACAAATACGCTCTCATTTGCCGAGACGATAGCTAGCATAGCCTTCAGCTACGTCATTTGCTTCGTCCTAGCAAGGCGCCATTACCAGTTATATTGAGAGTATATTAATGTATCAACAAGAGCGATGTTCTACAATTATGGATTAAAGTTAAGTATTACAGCAACTGCGTCCGTTTTTCTAAGTTCTCATTTCCTTGTAATATTCCAGACCTCACGCCAATTTGCGTGAGCTTAAAAGCGTGCATTTCGGCCTCCTCTAGCAACACGGTGTTGGCTCTTCTGCCAACACATCATCATCAGTGCCCTAGAACTTAGAACTACTTAAACCTAGCTAACCTAAGCACATCACACACATCCATGCCCGAGGCAGGGTTCGAACCTGCGACCGTAGCAGCAGCGCGGCTCCGGGCTAAAGCGTCTAGAACCGCTCGGCCACAGCGGCCGGCTCCCTTCTAAGAGTCCCTCTTCACAACAAAATTTTGGTTAATGTATCCAATCAATAGAATGGAACGAAGATAGTACTGTGAGATACTGAATTCAGCAATATTTACTGAAGGTGAAAGCAGTATATGAACCTTAACATCTTGCAGAAATTTCTGGACGTACTGAGTGTGATTCATTGATTTGCCGTGACTGCCAATAAATATCACTGAACAGAATACTAAACTACATCAATCAGAAGTCAGTGTATCGAATGTTTTGCTGAAAAAGAAGGATAATTTAACATCTAATACGAATTGAAGAGATACTGAATCGAAATGGAAAGAAAAGAAAATTATCTCACACATTGATAAAAGAATCCCGGTTGAGAAGACACATCCTCAGGCGTCAAGGTATAGTCAGTTTAGTGATGGAGGGAACATTGAGGGAAGGCTGTAAGAACTGTATAGGGCAATAATAGCCTGATTACAAAATGGTGAACGCAGTGGATGTATGTTTCTAAAGTCATGTATACCCGAATAGACTTAATTAAGAGATATACTAGTTTCGGGTGCGGCATCAGAGCAATCTTTGGACTGAAGGCTTGTGATGAAATTTTACGCTCAGAGTGGGCGTCGAATGAAAAATCCCATGAAAAGTTCCTGCTGACTACAGCCACTAAAATACATCAAATCGAAAATATATTCAGAAATATCAGAGAAGAAGCATCTTAGAACTCCGGTCTCTGTTTCGTATGTCATGACATTTTTCCTATATTTATGTAACTGACATGGCCATGCAGGCGAAATACAAAATGTGAGGTAGTGTACTTTTCTTCAAACAGAAGTGTGGTGTGGGCAATAGTGGTAATTTCGGTTCTTATACATTACATATATTTCCAAAGCCTCTATAATTTCAAAGAATTAAAAAAAATTCCCACTGACGACCCTGAAATAGTGATGAAACGTATCAGGATTAAAATACACAAAAAATTGAACCTTAAAAGAATGCAGCGCCTATGCAGGAAAATACATCATTATTTTGATAAGAATACTTATTTCCATCATACGTCAGTATTTTGATGAACGGAGTGCAGTGCTATCGACGACAAACGCATTCTCGGGTAGCCTGGCAAACTTCGCCCAGGCGGTGGGGTGCGCAGCCAGCGCGGCAGCGGAAATTTCCGCGCCCCTGTGCACAGCGTCCCGCCAATGGCCGGCCTCGTCCGCCCACACCATCGCGTGTGCTGGGTCTCTGCTGCTCGTTTCAGCTTCACTGAAATCTCCTCCGTAAAAGCAGCAGATAAGCTCGGAGCTCTAAGGCCAGGGAGGAGTAAACGTGTATACGTGCACACTCCGCCGTCTCACGTCAAAGAGCTGAGGCGGTGGTTGCTTTCAATGTACGAAACGTTTCACATCTCTCCCATAAATTCAAATATTGACACTATCATTAAATTAAAAATTTTGTTTAACTTTCACTTTGCACAGAAACGTGAGAATGCGCGTTATACACTGAGGAGACGAAAGTCGTGGGATAGAGATATGCTCATATACAGATAGCAGCAGTATCTCATACCCAAGGTATAAAAAGGCAATGCATTGGCAGAGCCATCATTTGTACTCAGGTGATTCATGTGCCAAGCTTTCTGACTTGTTAATGGCCGTACGACGAGGATTAACAGACTTTGAACGCAGAATGGTAGTTGGAGCTAGACGCATGGGACATTCCATTTCGGAAATCGTTCGACAATTCAATATTCCGAGATCGACAGGGTCAAGATTGTGACGAGAATACCAAATTTCAGACATTACCTGTCGCCACGGACGAGGCAGTGACCGACGAGCTTCACTTAACGACCGAAGCAACATTGGCGTGCAGTTGACAGTGCTACGAGACAAGCAACACTGTGTCAAATAATCGCAGAAATCAACGAGGGAAGAACGACGAACGTATCCGTTATGACACTGTGGCGAAATCTGGCGTTAAGGGGCCATGGAAGCAGACGACTGACGCGAGTGCCTTTGCTACCATCACGAAATCGCCTCAGCTCCTCACCCGGGCTGGTGACCATGTCGATTGGACACTACACTACTACAAAACCATGATCTGGTCATATGATTCCAGATTTAAGTTGGTAAAATCTGATGGTAGTTTCCAAGTGTGGTGCAGACCCTAAGAAGCCATGGACTCAAGTTGTCAACAAGGCACTGTGCAAGTCGATAGTGGCTCCATAATGGTGTGTGCTGGGTTTCCATAGAATGGAAATGGTTACGTCCGACTACTTGAAGACCAGGGGACTAACAGTAATCGCAGTGGGTAATGGAAGACAAACAGGCCAACAAATTATAGAGAACGAATCCTGTGTCACCACGTCGAACAAAGACAGGATGGACCGGAAGAAGACGTTGAGATAGGGCCACCAAACTCCGACAAACGTTCCAACTAAGGAGAGAGGAGAACAGTGCATCTTCCCAGGCAAGCAGCAGCAACGTAACGAAAGAAATATATAACTTATCACGAGAGGTGAAAGATGACGGAACAGAACAACAGGGACAGAAAGAAGTCGAGATACTGGCTGTACAGGAGTTAGTTGGGAGGATTTCTCAAACAAATGGACTACCGGAACGAAATGAAGCAGGTATAACGGAAGTCGAGTTAAGAGGTAAAGTAATTAGCACTGCAGAATTATTTAATACTGAAACTAGGGAGAGCCGATTCCAAGAGGATAACGTACCGTCGAGAGATATAGACAATTTGTCATGACAGGTAATAAATGAGGAAATAGCATCGCAGGGATCAAACGAAGGCAGGAGAACAACAGCATCATGCTGGGGAGAAATTAATTCGGAGGATAGCGACGAAGAAAACCAACTACCAGAGGCACGCACAATGAGAGAAGACAATAGGGACGAAGTAATTAGAATTTCAGAGTTATTTGAGACTGAGACCAGGGAACACACACTTCAGGAGGATAATACACAGTCGTCGGAAGTAGAAAATAAATTACTACTAGGCACAGGTCCCGATGTGTACAATGTTGAAAGTTACAGAGATATAAAGAAAAGGATTTAGATTGGATTATTTGGGAGTTTCCCTGAAGAAAGAAGAGGCAGATGTAGTTCGGGTGAGGGAAGACGAAGTTAAATGTGGAGAGGTTGTAGATGAGAGAGTGATAGAGGTCGAGACATATACGACACAAGGTTCCAACTCACAAGTAAAAATCCTGAAACAACTCACACATGATTCAATGGAAGATGCTTTAATGCAGGGAGATGATGAAGGACAGAGCAAAACGGCCGAGATTCAACCAGCTGTGAAGGCCATAGTAGCAAAAATCCCAATTAATGTAGTCATAGACAGCGGAAGCGAGCTAACCGCGATTTCGGAGAACTTATTTAACCTATGGAATGCTAATGAAGAATTGCTGAACTTCAAAATGAAGAAGATCACAGTGAGAATCCCATCAAGAATCATGCTGCGGATGCCAATAAACAAACAACGTTAACTCTTTCGGGCCACGGTCAAAAGATTGAAGTCAATTTCGTTACCATACCGAAATTAACAGTGGACATGATAACAGGTGTGGATTTTCTGAATGAAAGACAAGCTGTGATAGACATGGGAAAAGGTAGCGTCATTTTTGAGAGCACTATGCTTCTCTCTGAGCCAGGGCTGTACAGTGTCAAACACAAGTAGAAGAGCACGAGCCTTCCAGACCTAAGGAATGATGTTCCACCACCCAAACAAAATGGTATACACAGAACAAACCGAGCATAGAATATAATAGGTAAAAGTTTAGAACTTCGTCACGTGTGCCATCTTAAAAGGTATGATGAATAATTGCTTATAGGCAACAGTAAATAATATCAACGAAGCTGTCAAATGTTTCAGTTATGATGTGACCAGGAGTCTGAAGAAAATAAGAGACAGAGAAAGGAGAAATACCTTAAATTTTTATATGTAGCAACTAACTGATATCTAGTGTGCAAAGGGGAAACCGATATACGAGGTGCGACAATAGAGTAATGAGACGGGCGTAAAAAAAATGTTGCATAACGTTTTAATCAAGTTTAGTGTTGTCTCCTTCAAATTAGTTCCCTTCTGATTGCACACACTTTTTCCAACACTTCTGCCATTGCAACTTGAAACTTCTGCCATTGATGGTAACATTTCAGGAAGACGTCTTCTGTAATATCCTCCAAGACCCTCGTCACAGCTTTTTTGACGTCTTGTGTTGTTTGAAAATGGTGTCCCTTGACCGCCGTTCTGACTCTTGGAAATAGATAAAAGTTGCACGGAGCGATATCTGGTGAATAACGTGCCTGTGGTAGTACTGAAAATTGTTCTACTGACAGAGCAGTATGGGACAGCGCATTATCGTGATGCAGAATCCAATTATCAGCAATGCTGGCACGGACACAGAGAACTGTTCTTATGAAGTCTTTCTAAAATTTCTTTGTAGTAATATTGGTTAACTGTTTGTCCAGGAGACACCCACTCTTTATGAACAATTGCCTTGGAATCAAAGAAGCACACAAGCATGCATTTCACTTTTGAATTTGACATGCGAGTTTCTTTTGGTCTGGGTGATCCCTTTGAGCACCATTGCGAACTTTGGCGTTCTGTCTCTGGATCGTATTTAAAAAAATCAACTTTCATCATCAGTGACAACACAGCTCAACAAATCTGGACTGATTTCCGTTTGCTCTAACAGATATTATGCGGTTCCATTTCCGTGACGAGATCACAAACACGTGATAACTTATTAAATTGTAAGACATTTCCAGGGCCAGATGTGGAGTCTGACCACAATCTATTGATTATGAACTGTAGATTAAAACTGAAGAAACTGCAAAAATGTGGGAAATTAAGGAGATGGGACATTGATAAACTGACTAAACCCGAGGTTGTAGAGAGTGTGAGGAAGAGCGTAAGGGAACAATTGACAGGAATGGGGGAAAGAAATACAGTAGAAGAAGAATGGATAGCTCCGAGGGATGGCGTAGTGAAGGCAGCAGAGGATCAAGCGGGTAAAAAGACGAGGGATAGTAGAAATCCTTGGGTAGCAGAAGAAATATTTAATTTAATTGATGAAAGGAGAAAGTATAAAAATGCAGTAAATGAAGCAGGCAAAAAGGAATACAAACGTCTCAAAAATGAGATCGACAGGAAGTGAAAAATGGCTAAGCAGGTATTCCTAAGGGACAAATGTAAGGATGTAGAGGATTATCTCACTAGGGGTAAGATAGATACTGCCTACAGGAAAATTAAAGAGACCTTTGGAGAAAAGAGAACCACTTGTAGGAATATCGAGAGCTCAGATGGAAACCCAGTTCTCAGCAAAGAAGGGAAAGCAGAAGGGTGGAAGGAGTATATAGAGGGTCTATACAAGGGCAATGTACTTGAGAACAATATTATGGATATGGAAGAGGATGTAGACGAAGATGAAATGGGAGATACAATACTGCGTGAAGAGTGTGACAGAGCACTGAAAGACCTAAGTCGAAACAAGGCCCTGGGAGTATACAACATTCCATTAGAACTACTGACGGCCTTGGGAGAGCCAGTCATGACAAAACTCTACCATCTGGTGAGCAAGATGTATGAGACAGGCGAAATACCCTCCGACTTCAAGAAGAATATAATAATTCCAAACCCAATGAAGGCAGGTGTCGACAGATGTGAAAATTACCGAACAATCAGTTTAATAAGTCACAGCTGCAAAACACTAACGCGAATTCTTTACAGACGAATGGAAAAACTGGTAGAATCTGACCTTGGGGAAGATCAGTTTGGATACCGTAGAAACATTGGAATACGTGAGGCAATACTGACCCTAAGACTTATCTTAGAAGAAAGATTAAGGAAAGGCAAACCTACATTTCTAGCATTTGTAGACTTAGAGAAAGCTTTTGACAATGTTGACTGGAATACTCTCTTTCAAATTCTAAAGGTGGCAGGGGTAAAATACAAGGAGCGAAAGGCTATTTACAATTTGTACAGAAACCAGATGGCAGTTATAAGAGTCGAGGGACATGAAAAGGAAGCAGTGGTGGGGAAGGGAGTGATGCAGGGCTGTAGCCTCTCCTCGATGTTATTCAATCTGTATGTTGAGCAAGCAGTAAAGGAAACAAAAGAAAAATTCAGAGTACGTATTAAAATCCATGGAGAAGAAATAAAAATTTTGAGGTTCGCCGATGACATTGTAATTCTGTCAGAGACAGCAAAGGACTTGGAAGAGCAGTTGAACGGAATGGACAGTGTCTTGAAAGGAGGATATAAGATGAAAATCAACAAAAGCAAAACGAGGATAATGGAATGTAGTCGAATTAAGTCAGGTGATAGTGAGGAAATTTGATTAGGAAATGAGACACTTAAAGTAGTAAAGGAGTTTTGCTATTTGGGTGAAAAATAACTGATGACAGTCGAAGTAGAGAGGATATAAAATGTAGACTGGCAATGGCAAGGAAAGAGTTTCTGAAGAAGATAAATTTGTTAACATCGAGTATAGATTTAAGTGTCAGGAAGTCGTTTCTGAAAATATTTGTATGGAGTGTAGCCATGTATGGAAGTGAAACATGGACGATAAATAGTTTGGACAAGAAGAGAATAGAAGCTTCCGAAATGTGGTGCTACAGAAGAATGCGGAAGATTAGATGGGTAGATCACGTAACTAATGGGGAGGTGTTGAATAGAATAGGGGAGAAGAGGAGTTTGTGGCACAACTTGACAAGTAGAAGGGACCGGTTGGTAGGGCATGTTCTAAGGCATCAAGGGATCACAAATTTAGCATTGGAGGGTAAAAATCGTAGAGGGAGACCAAGAGATGAATACATTAAGCAAATTCAGAAGGAAGTAGGTTGCAGTAAGTACTGATAGATGAAGAAGCTTGCACAGGATAGAGTAGCACGGAGAGCTGCATCAAACCAGTCTCAGTACTGAAGACCACAACAACAACAACATAAAACTAAGTCGAGCGTTCACCTTCCCTACTACCAACCTGACGAGCTTATTCTCATTCCATCTAGCTTAGCAATTTTCGGCCCAGATAGTTAACGAAAGTGACTGCTTCAAGCTGCACCGTATTCATGCTGTATTGGAACGTTACCGAGCTGTTTTTCCTACTCATCCGTATTAACTTACATTTTTCTGCATTTGGAGCATTGTGCCATTCGTCACACCAACTAGAATTTTTGCGGAAGTCATCTTGTACATTCCTACAGTCACTCATCGAGGACTGCTTCCGGTTCACGACACAGTCATAACTAAACAATCGTAATGTTCTAAATTTCTATGCTCCCCCTATTCGTGAGGTCATTTATGCATGAAGATATTAAAAGCAGTCCTATCACACTTCCCTGGGGCACTCCTAACGATACCCTTGTGTCTGATGAACACTCGGTGTCGAGGATAACTTACTGCGTTTTATTACTTAAAAATTCTTCGAGGCGCTCAATATCTAGGAACAAAACGTAGTCAACTACCTGCAGTGTGACACCGTGTCAAATGCTTTCTGTAAAACTATTAATTTGGAATCTGCCTGCTGGCATCCACCCATATTACAAAAAGGCAAACTGAGTTTCCCAAGAACAAATGTTTCTAAGTCCGTTTCTCTGTTGTACGATAAATGTGCGCATTTAGGAATAACAGTAAGAACAGTTACCTCATCTACCAACTAATGCAAAATCTACCTACTAGTCTTGCTTTTCTAATCTTGATAGAGTGCTCGCTACGCCGCTTATAACTTTAGTGAAAGACACTTTATTTTAACAGTTTTTGTTGCGCTGGTTGCATACGAGGCTAATTCCGAAGAATTGCTCTCGTATGGAACTTAGCGAAAACCGTAAGTTACGCCGAGCAGTAAATGCCTCCTACAAACAATAAATTTACACTGCCTGTCCCAGAAGAGGTGGTCAGACGTCTAACTTCTTGCAACTACAAACCATCAACGAGTATGTGAATAATTAGGGCTTCATTTCACTGCAGCAGGTAGATGTGTTCAAATGTGTGTAAATTCCTAAGGGACCAAGCTGCTGAGGTCGTCGGTCCCTAGACTTACACACTACTTAAACTAACTTATGCTAAGAACGACACACACGACCATGCCCGAGGGAGGACTCGAACCTCCGGCGGGAGGGACCGCGCAATCCGTGACACAGCGCCTCTAACCGCGCGGCCACTCCGAGCGGCGCACCAGGTAGAACGGCCACGAAAGTGCATTACTGTTGTTCGTGTTTAGTATTATCAGGCCTTATAAGGTATGTAAGGGACCTGAATAACTCCAACTGTTGAGCGATCGCTGTGGACAACACGAAGATGGTACGTAATCGTGTGAGACAGCGTTATGAGCACCTAGCAGAGATTGAAGATTGAAACCCGCCACATTGTGGGTCTCCATTTGGCCGACGTGTGGGAGCTTGCTATACCCAGATATGTGCCGCATTCGGGTGTGACAGTGCCAGAAGTTGAACTGTATGGGACCGTGATGCTGGGGATAAGCAAGAAATAACGATATACGGTAATATAGATACTTCTACAAATATAATATAGATACATGCGAACACTATTAAAATTATCGATATATCGTTTAATCGATATTTGGATATCGGAAGCGATATTTTTATTATCTGTCTACGCTCGAATCATAGGCCCTATAGTTCTCATCAGCAGTTTTCTTGCCCATTCGAATTGGTACCAATCTTTTCAACCTGACAGTAAATGTCGTACAATGACCTTAATTTAATTTCATGTTCAGTACTACAAATGAGCATCAGATTTGATTATGAATGTATCTATGCCGCAAAATTGATGTAAGCTTGTTATTTCTACCATTCCAAATGACAGGAACAAGGTGCAAAATTTGGTGACTGCACTGTTCGAGAGTGGTGGAAATTATTACTTCCTGCTCGCAACTATGAGGCAGAATGTGCGCTTCTCTTACCCTCTGTCTGCTTGGGTCAAGGAAGTTAGAGGCACTGTAGAAGTAATGTAGACTCGGCAGAAAAAATCACACACATTGCTGTACTGGTATTTAATGGCAAATGGACTCTGTTGTCCGTAAGGTTTAGTCATCATTTCATACCTGAGAAATTGTTCAGAAATACGTAATATGCCAAGCCTCTTCTGTTTCATCCGAAAGCGTTGCTTCCTTAGCAAAGTTGATTGTGCCAGATAACAGAAGTAGACTGACATATTAAACAGAGTTCTGTTAATGTGTATCGGTGATGATTATTGGTTTCAATAATTAGTTTTCTTGTATATAAGTGATTTTATAGTACGAAGTGTGTCTTTTATTCGTCAGTATTGGATATAATAATCATTTCTGCTACTTTTATGAGGTTTTATTTTTAATTCTTGTAAATATTGAAAATATCGATCTATATATTGAAATTTCGACAGTTTTGCCACGAAAGTATTGATACTCTTCATAAATATCGATTCAGTGCATACCGATCTTTTTCAGAATTTGCACATCCCTATGCGACGCCGACATCTATTCGTCACGTTTTCGGCCGATCACGTCTGACCATCACCAAGCACATCTGCGCCTGACATCCGAGAACATATAGCGGACTCAGTACAAAAATCTATGTCACCCCTCATGGGTCACTCCTTTTATTCTGTCGAGGAGTTCCTCGAAAAATTAAGCTGGTTCCTATGTTATATTGTTGATTGCAATTACTTATGGCTTGTCGTTTTTTGGTTTCATAAACATTGTATTTTACCTGTTATTACTTTTGTGTTGTAATTTCGTGTAGTGACACGTTCCATTACCTTTGAGAATGCTCCTCAGTTTGGTTCCACTGAACTAGACGTGTAAAATACAATAATACAGAAAAAATTAAGTAAGGTGTTTCTGAAACTACTTTTAAGGTACCCTAATTCAATTATATACCGATAGTGACACGACTATGGCCACTGGAATACGTCTCAGAAAAATTACGCATGCATCGGAGTCGAGGGAACCAGGGACTATGATACTGATGCGCTATAGTAATATCTATTTTCAACACATGGCTACTGCTCATGCGTAAATTAAGAGGTACGCGATTTACTGCCTCTCAGTGCCTGTCCGCGCCGTTTCTACTCATTATTGTGGCTAACAATCACGCATTACATTCTTCCGTTAGCAGGTGTTTCCCTCAGAATGATTTTTTCCTTGTCAGTTTAAACGTACGGTAGTTTTCCAGTACACGGCGTTTCACGTGTTGTGTATGCTGTGGTAAAAGCTAGTCTTTTGATATATTGGTAATATGTCAACTACGAAGTTTAGAATTCTTTTGAACGTGACGAAGGTGTATAACATGTAGTTTGGCTGGGAGGGGGGGGGGGGGGGGAGGATGTGGGAAATCCTCATGCGGAAGTTTTGCATATGGCCACGCGCCAGCAGAAGCCACCCATGAAACTGTTACACGCGAAAGACTACTTCTCTCGCCTGCTTTTGTAACACCGCGTGAAATTTTGCTTTTGACGCTGATCTGACCAGACTGCCTCGGAAAAGCTTTAAAAGTAACACCACGCAGAATGCTAAAGGCTGTCGTAAACGCTCTCCGCACAGTACGAAATAAACTTGGGCGCACGCTACGGATGACTGCTATTGCTCGACGGATCACGTGATGTGTCCATACTTCTGAGCATCCCAACCTCACCCGCCAAGTTAGGCTGCGGTCACAGTCGCTCCAATATCGGTGGATTCCTCTGCCGACCGACATCGGCCGGAGACCGCCGATCTTTCCAAATCAGTACGCCGCAACGTGCGCGGTCACACTACAGCCAACCCTATCTCCAGAGCGTACAGACTCCGGACGACAACCGATACAATTCAGATCAGTTTGTCTGCTTCGTTCAAATCGACTGACGTTCCCGCACACGAAATATGGAGCGTGAAAACCGGTAAGTTAAGTCCAGGGAAAGAGTGAGTTTGGGGCATCCTGAGGATGAAAATACTATAATCGGGATATAGTTCGGGATCTACGGACTGAAATCGCAAGTTTACTCAAAACCTCAAATAGGCAAAACCTTTATTGGGAAACTTAGGTATAAATTATAACCTCAAAAATAATTTTTTTCAAGTGTACAGGGTGACGTATCTGCTTATATGCTTATAGCTACTGTACTGGTTTTTTGTGATAGATTGTCATTAGGTGTCTACAAATTATTATTATTGCTTACTGACGTTTTATGTCAGTAGGGTATTGATACATTTAATATGAAGTGGTTTTCAAATGTGGTGTACGATATGCATTTCCACTTTAAGCGCTTAGGGTTTTCAGAGCACCATCTGTTACACTTCATGCTTGTCTTTCACTCGTCTGCTAAATGACAGTCACTGAAGGTTAACTGACGTACGTCAGCGCAACTTTAAATAAATACTGCGAAACAGAAACCTTGCTTTTCAAGGTCACCACGATTTACCTCGAGTATGTAGCAGAACGTTTCTCCGGTCATCTCATACGAGTATATTGGTAAAACGTGTCTCGTTATTTCGATAACTGGGTACATAGTTCTTTGCGAGACAGGAAAGCTCATTGACATGCATTTGGCGTTTCTTTAATAGCAGAAGCCGCTATGCAGCACTCTTATCCAAACACAGAGGCGTCGTGGTTTACACCCCACCCTGAGAGGGCAAAATCTAACCTCTGATTCTTCAATTTCTCCCGGCGTACTTCATGACGAAAGAATTCACGGAGGAACAGCCGGGTGTTAATGTCCAAAGGGCACAATATTTCGGCACGCGACCATGTTGCCATCATCAGGTGCACTGACGAACTGACCGCCGAGGCGCCGGCACCGTGCTTTTATCTCCTCGGCCCCTCCAGATGTTCCCTGGACGGTCCGCTAAAGCTGGTACTGGTACAAATGTATGTCACGTACAGCCAGTTTCCTCACCTGTTACCTTCAGTGCGACCATACCGTGTTGTCACGTTTCAACAGGACGATGCTCAATCCCAGATGTCACTTGTTTCCACAAACTGTAAGCGTGATGTTTATGCACTCCACCTGCCAGAAATACCCGTAGATCTGTCGCCGATGGAAAATGTGTGGGACCAGCTAGGACGTCAACAACATTGCAGTGCCAGTATTAATGACAGCAACGACTAGTTAAAATGGTTGTAGGCCAGTTTGCCGCAGGAAGGGTACAACGGTTTTACGACGCACTTCCGAACCTAATCAGGCGACACAACCAGACCAGTGGACGTGCAACGTCTAATGACAAGTAGATTTCATAATGCCAAGTTCTTTCTAAACCTTATTCGATTTTGGAATCACTGAAACAACACCACACACCCTCCTTGCCCATGACGTTTTATTTCGTTTCCTCCTTTCTTTCCGGGTGCTCCACATTTTTGGCAAGCAGTATACCGCAGTTCGATGATAGCAATGGGACTACGAAATTTCGTTGGAATGATGACAATGTTTGATACAGCTTTATTAAATGAAATTTTTATATTCTGTGGTACAGATTAGTGGTATTTTACATCACGTGTGTATAAACTCGATGCTTCCTGCTACAAAAGGTCGTTCTGTTTCGTGTTTAATGGAATAAACTCTAGTTAAAAGTTAGGTCGATTCAAGTGTCACCTCAAGCACTTAAGGTGATCCATATGTTCCTATATCTGCATCTACTTATGCACCATTGGTCTACGAGCCACTGTGAAGTGCGTGGCAGAGAGTATGTGCACTGTATTAGTTGTTATGGCTTTTCACGTTTCATTCATGTAATGAGAGCAAGACGAATGACTATTTAAGGGCCTCTAAGCGAGCAGTAACAAATCTAATCTTGTCTCCACAATCACTGCGTGAGCTATATTTATGGAGTTGTAGTGCATTCCTGAGTCATCATCTAAAGCCGGTTCTTGAAGGCTTCCAGGGCAAGGATCTATTCTTTCCTCGTCTCTTCAATACTCTCCTGTGGGTCAAACAAACCTTTGACATCTTCGTAAAAGTTCAATATCCGCTGTGAGGGTCCCACACACGTAAGCAATATTTTAGGATAGCTCGCACGAGTGGATTGATTGTAAGCAATCTCCTTTGCAGACTGATTGCATTTGGTTGGTTGGTTGGTTTAAAGGCGGGAGAAGGGACCTAACCACGAGGTCATCGGTCCCTTGTTCCTAATAAAACAATGCCACAAGTGAGAGAATAAAACGGACGAAATATATAACACAAAACGGAAAGAAAGGAAAAGCCACAAGAACGAAGAAAGGGCAGATAACACTAAAAGGAATAAAAGAGTACAAGAATACGATAGAGAGACGCTAGAAACAGAAGAGAGTAAAACATGAAAGCAGATTACAGTGGCTGGCCAACGATGAGAATAAAAAGGAAAAGCTAGCCACTGTGCAACACAATAAAACCTCTACCCTAAAATCACTAGGGTGGAAGACACAGAGGAACAAAGGACATGCGCTAAAACCTACATAGAAGTATAAAACCCACTTTCACGGATAAAACGTAAAACTAAAGCTGCTTTGAAGGCATTGTCGCCCAACAGAGAAGACAGGGTGCTGGGAAAATTAAATGTCTGCCGCTGAGCGGCTGAAAGTGGGCAGTCCAGCAAGAGGTAGACGACTGTCACAGCGACACTGAGGTGGGTCCTAGCGACGGAGTAGGTAACCATGCGTTAGCCACGTATGGCCAATGCGGAGTCGGCAGAGGACAACTGATTCCCTGCGAGAGGCCAGCATGGAAGACTTCCTCACATTCATAGTCTGCTTAATGTTACGCAGTTTGTTGTGCGTGCTGTTATGCCATTCCGTCTCCCAAAGCCGGAAAACCCTGCGGTGTACGACAGAACGCAGGTCAGCTTCAGAGATGCCTATCTCCAGAAGCGGTTTCCGAGGCACTTGTTAGGCAAGCCTGTCGGCAAGTTCGTTGCGGGGGATTCCGACGTGTCCTGGGGTCCGCACAAACACCAAGGAACGGTAGGACTGTTCCAGGGCATAGATGGACTCCTGAATGGACGTTACCAGAGAGTGGCGAGGGTAGCACTGGTCGATAGTTTGCAGGCTGCTCAATGAGTCAGTACACAGGAGAAATGACTCGCCAGGGCATAAGCGAATGTATTCAAGAGCACGAGATATGGCCATAGCCCTGTAGTGAAAACACTGCAGCCATCTGGCAAGGAGTGCTGCTCGATATGTCCTCCATGAACACATGCGAAGCCTACGTGACCATCAGTCATTGAGCCGTCGGTGTAAACCACTTCAGAGCCCCGGAACACGTAAAGAATCGAGCGGAAGTGACAACGGAGAGCGGCGGGATTAACAGAGTCCTTGGGGCCATGCAAAAGGTCGAGACGAGCTGCGGCCGAGGCGTACATCATGGAGGCGAACGTGAACGGACCGCAAGTAGAGGTAGTAAAGGGAAGGACTGCAGATCGGAGATAAGGGACCGCACGCGAACCGCAATCGTTAGCCAAGATCTGCGCCGCCGATGCGGGAGATGCACTACCGCGGACGGGAAAAGGAGACGGTAATTCGGATGCTCAGGGGAAGTATGAATGTGTGCTGTGTAACTGAGGAGCAGTTGCGCACATCTGATCTGCAGTGGAGGGACACCAGCCTCCACCAGTACGCTGGTCACCGGACTCTTCCTAAAATCTCCTGTCGCTAATCGAACCCCACAGTGGTGCACAGGATCGAGTAAATGCAAAGCTGAAGGCTCTGCCGAACCATAAACCACACTCCCACAGCCAATATGGGATTAGACAAGGGATCTGCATCCCAATTAGTGTTGCTCAGGCAATAGAGGGCATTGAGGTGCTGCCAGCACTTCTGCTTAAGCTGACGAAGATGATGGAGCCAAGTCAATCGAGTGTCGAAAACCAGTCCTAGGAACTGATATGTCTCCACTACAGTGAGAGGATGGTCATTAAGATAAAGTGCCGGTTACGGGTTAACGGGGCGACGCCAACAGAAGTGCATGACACACGACTTTGCAGCTGAGTACTGGAAGCCTTGGGCTAGAGTCCATGACTGTGCCTTGTGGATGGCTCCCTGGAGGCGCCCCTCAGCAACAACTGTACTGGAACAGCACTACGAAATGCAGAAGGTGTCTGCATACAGAGAATGTGAGACGGAGGGCCCGACAGCCGCTGCAAGATCACTAATAACAGAGAGACACTCAATACAGAGCCCTGTGGGATACCACTCTCCTGGATATGGATGGACTATGGGAGTCACCAACTTGGACACGGAAAGTACGGAGCGACAGGAAGTTTTGGATAAAAATCGGGAGTGGTCCCCAGAGATCCCACGCATACAATGTGGCAAGGATATGATGTCGCAAAGTCATGTCGTATGTTTTACGTAAGTCAAAAATACGGCAATCAGGTGTTGCCATCTGGAAAACGCTGCTCAGATGACAGACTCGATGGGCACAAGATTATCAGTGGTAGAGCGACCCTGGCGGAAGCCGCCCTGACATGGAGCCAGCAAGCCACGTGACTCCAGGACCCAACCCAGCCGCTGACATACCATACGTTCCAGCAGTTTACAAAGAAAGTTGGTGAGGCTGATGGACCGAAAGATATCAAGCGGATTTTCACCGGGTTTGAGCACTGGAATGATGGCAGTCTCCCACCATTGCAATGGAAAGACGCCATCGCACCAGAGCCGGTTGAAGATGACGGCTTGTAGGCAGATGAGAGATGTTTAATCATCTGGCTGTGGATGCAATCAGGCTCAGGAGCTGTGTCGGGGCAATGTGCAAGGGCACTGAGGAGCTCCCACTCTGTAAATGGGGCGTTATAGGATTCAAAAAAATGGTTCAAATGGCTCTGAGCACTATGGGACTCAACTGCTGTGGTCATAAGTCCCCTAAAACTTAGAACTACTTAAACCTAACTAACCTAAGGACATCACACACATCCATTCCCGAGGCAGGATTCGAACCTTCGACCGTAGCGGTCTCACGGTTCCGGACTGCACGCCTAGAACCGCGAGAACACCGCGGCCGGCTTATAGGATTCACTGCAGCGTAGTGAATGAGAGGAAGTTCCGTTCCAGCTGCCTTTTGAGTGTGCGAAAGACTGGGGGGTGATTCTCCGACGCAGAGGCTCGAGCAAAGTGCTTAGCAAAGCGCTCGACAATCGCATTAGCGTCGGTACGTAACTCGCCATTTATGGTAACACCTGGGACAGCTGGGAGTGCTGGTACTGGAAAAGACATTTGATCCTGGCACAGACTTGGAAATGTGACGTGTGTCACCCAATGGTTGAGACATATCTCTCCCAACACTCCTCCTTCCGTTGTTTGGTAAGGTAGCAAACACAGGCACGGAGCCGTTTAAAGGCTATGAGGTGCTCCAGGGAAGGGTGCCGCTTATGCCACTGTAGAGCTCGCCGACGCTCCTTAATTGCTTCAGCGACCACCAAGGGACTGCCTTATGCCTCGGGCACCCTACAAAGCGAGGGATCGCGAAACAACTGTGCAAGTCACCTGCTCAACCATTACATCAATGTTACCGTGTGGGGGAGATTCAGCGGTGACAGCAGACGTGAGAGTTCTCCAGTTCGCCTTGTTCAAAGCCCATCTGGGCAGGTGTCCATGTGTCTGACACTGGAGCAGTGATAGGAAGATGGGGAAGTGGTCACCACCACACAGGTCGTCATGTTCTCTCCAGTGGATAGATGGGAGAAGTCCTGGGCTACAAATTGATAAATCAATGGCCGAGTAACTACCATGAGTCACACTGAAATGTGTGGCGGCCCCAGTGTTTAAGAGGCAGAGGTCGAATTGCGACAGTAAAGTTTCGACATCTCTGCCTCGGCCAGTAATCATGGCACCACCCCACAAGGGGTTATGGGCATTAAAATCTCCCAGAAGTAGGAAAGGTTAAGGGAGTTGATCAATCAGTGCAGTTAATATATTCAGGGGTACTGCAACATCTGGAGGAAGATATACATTGCAGACAGCTATTTCCAGCGTCGTCCTTATTCTGACAGCCACAGCTTCAAGAGGGGTTTGAAGGGGCACATGTTCACTACAGGCCGAGTTTAGGACATAAACGCTAACTCCACCTGACACTCGATTAGAGTCGCTATGGTTCCTGTAATATCCCATATAGCCGCGGAGGGCAGGGATCCGCATCGCTGGGAACCAGGTTTCATGGAGAGTAATGTAGATAGCAGGTGTAAAGCTTAACAGTTGCCACAGCTCAGCGAGGTGGTGGAAAAAACAGCCGCAATTCCACTGGAGGATGACATCGTGAGACTGGGAAGGCATGGAACATTCAATGATGCAGTTTACGCCTCAGAGTCACCTGCTGCCACCGATTTCTTGCCTGAGCAGTCTATATTCATTGTGTGTGAGGGTCAGGCGAGATCTAAGTCCTCAGCAGACGTCAAAATCTCCACCCCCTCCTCAGCTGCAGACCTTGTAGGTAGTGGTGGTGAGGGTGCCACCGCAATTTCCTTGGTCTTAGGGGTTTTCTTTTTGGATTTCTCTCGCTGCTCCTTGAGTTTTCCTGGCTGGGAGGACTTCACTGGCTCAGTCACCAGGACTGAGGATGAGCAAGAAGCCCCGTGACCAGCAGAATTTTTTTGTGGTTTTAGGGCGCACAACTACAATGGTCATTAGCGCCCAGACTAAGTTAGGAATGCACCGCGAGGCACAAGGTTAAAACAACAACTAAAAGGGACAATACTATAAAAGACATATGCAGAGGAATGAAAAAAAAAAAACACATCATAATCGAATGTCCTTAAACAGGTTTGTCAAGTTGATAAAACGAAGAACGCGAGCAGCTGCTCCTGGGTAATCCGCTAAAATGGCATCCAGAGTACATGGCAGACCAAGATCAAGACGCAGTGTATTAAAATCCGGACAGGACGTTAAAATGTGGCGGTCCGTCAGCAATTGCCCACATGGGCAGAACGGCGCCAGCGCAGCTCTCAGCAGATGGCGATGGCTGATCCGGCAGTGTCCAATTCGTAACTGGGCCAAAACGATCTCCTCCCGTCGAGAAGGGCGTGAGGAGGACGTCCAAGCCACGGGAAGAGGTTTCAAGGCCCTAAGCTTGTTGTCCGTAAGTGCAGCCCAATCGGCATGCCACAGCGATGAAATGCGCCGCAAATGACCCTGCTACAATCTGATGATGGGACACAACAAGAAGCTGTCCGAGGCTGGAGGACCGCAGCCTTGGCCGCGGCATCTGCAGCTTCGTTCCCAAGGATACCGACATGGCCAGGAACCCACATAAAGCTAACCCGAGAACCGTCGTCCACCAGCTGCTGAAGAGAGCGTTGGATCCGGTGCACAAAAGGGTGAACCGGATACGGATCACTGAGGCTCTGGATGGCGCTCAGAGAATCGGAGCAGATGACATTAGCAGAATGTCGGTGGCGGCTGATGTAAAGAACAGCCTGGTAGAGGGCAAAGAGCTCAGCTGTGAAGACCGAACAATGGCCATGGAGCCGGTATTTGAAACTTTGTGCCCCGACAATAAATGAAAACCCGACCCCGTCATTGGTCTTAGAGCCATCTGTATAAATGAAGGTCATATTAATGAACTTCGAACGAAGTTCGACAAAACGGGAGTGGTATACCGAACCGTGAGTAACCTTCTTTGGGAGCGAGCTGAGGTCAAGGTGAACGCAGACCTGAGCCTGGAGCCAAGGTGGCGTGTGGCTCTCGCCCACTCTAAAGGTTGCAGGGAGTGAAAAATCAAGGTGTTGAAGGAGGCGACGAAAGCGAACTCTAGGGGGTAGCAGGGCAGAGACATAAAACCCGTATTGACGGTCGAGAGAGTCGTCAAAATAGGAACGATAAGACGGGTGGTCCGGCATTTTTTTTTTTTTTTTTTGTGGTTTTAGGGCGCAAAACTTCTATGGTCATTAGCGCCCAGCCCGTGACGTAGAAAACAGGAAAAAAACGAAATTTAAAATCAGCAGCAATGGGAACAAAGTCATAAAATTTGAGAAACTAAAGGCAGAAGGAATGCTTAAAAATCCACTATAGAAAGGGGTTGGTTGTCCCCCAAAAAAAAGGCTTCAAATGACTGACGTCATTTCACTGTCACTAATAAACTGTAGAACGCGGTCAGCTGAGCGCGTGTCATCTGCTAAAATCGACGATAGATCAGGTGATAGCTGTAGACGGGAGCGTAACGGATTAAAATAGGGGCATTCAATTAAAAGGTGTCTGACCGTCCACGGCTGAGAGCAGTGGGGACAGAGTGGGGGAGGATCACCGCTTAAAAGATGTCGATGACTAAAAAGACAGTGCCCTATCCGGAGTCTAGCTAAAATTACCTCCTCCGGACGACGCGATCGGGAGGAAGAGGTCCATGCGCAAGGAAGGGCTTTCACTTCCCGCAATTTATTATGGGGAAGTGTTGACCAATGCGCATGCCATAAATGAGCAACTTGGCGACATAAACCGCTCCGTAGATCGGTAAACGGAAGAGACTGAATAGCTGGCCGAGGAAGAGAGACTGCAGCCTTGGCCGCTATATCGGCCGCCTCATTTCCACAGATACCAGCGTGTCCTGGGAGCCAGAGGAACGCCACTGAGACGCCCCCCAGGTGGAGCAAGCGCAGACAGTCCTGAATCCGGTGGACCAGAGGGTGCACAGGGTAAAGAGCTTGGAGACTTAGGAGAGAGCTGAGAGAATCTGAGCAGATTACGTACTGTATCCGCTGATGGCGGCGGATGTAGTGGACAGCCTGGAGAATAGCGTAAAGCTCTGCAGTATAAACCGAACACTGGTCGGGAAGCCGAAAGTGATTTGGGGTGTCGCCAACAATATAGGCACTCCCTACACCTAACGATGTTTTCGAGCCATCGGTGTAAATAAATGTGGCTTCCGTCATGTGTGCACATAGAGCAGCAAATGCCCGACGGTAAACAAGTGTAGGGGTACCATCCTTGGGAAATTGACATAGGTCTCTGAGCAAGTCGATCCGGGGACGGAGCCAAGGCGGTGCTGTACCCCAAGTTGTCAAGAAGGTTTTAGGAAAGCGGAAGGAAAGAGAATGGAGCAGTTGACGGAAGCGGACTCATGGGGGTAGTAGGGAGGAGGAGCGGCCTGCATACCCGACATCTAGGGAGGTGTCGAAAAAAAGGTCATGGGCTGGATTAGCAGCCATGGAAGACAAATGGCTAGCATAACGACTCAGAAGGACTGCCCGCCGATTGGATAGCGGAGGTTCAGCAGTCTCAGCATAAAGGCTTTCCACAGGGCTGGTGTAAAAAGCTCCAGACACTAAACGTAATCCACGGTGGTGGATAGAGTCGAGACGCCGAAGAATAGACGACCGAGCAGAGGAGTAGACTATGCTTCCATAATCCAATTTCGAGCGCACTAAGGCGCGATAGAGGCGGAGAAGGACCACTCGGTCCGCTCCCCAGGAGGTACCATTCAGGACACGGAGGGTGTTAAGGGAACGCAGATAGCGAGCCGAAAGATAGGAAACGTGGGAGGACCAGCACAGTTTCTGTCAAACATAAGACCCAAGAATTTAGCGACGTCGGAGAACGGAAGGTTGACAGGACCTAGATGTAAGGAGGGCGGAAGAAACTCCTTACGTCGCCAAAAATTAACACAAACGGTCTTACTGGGTGAGAAACGGAAGCCGTTTTCGATGCTCCACGAGTGGAGGCGATCGAGACATCCTTGAAGACGTCTTTCAAGAAGGCTGGTCCGTTGAGAGCTGTAGTAGATCGCAAAATCGTCCACAAAGAGGGAGCCCGAGACATCAGGAAGGAGACAATCCATAATTGGATTAATGGCAATGGCAAACAGTACAACACTCAGCACGGAGCCCTGGGGTACCCCGTTTTCTTGGGAGAAAATACGGGATAGAGTAGTGTTCACCCGCACCCTAAATGTGCGCTCTGCCATAAATTCGCGAAGAAAAAGGGGCAGCCGGCCTCGAAAGCCCCAAGAGAACAGTGTGCGGAGGATGCCTGTCCTCCAACAGGTATCGTATGCTCTCTCCAGATCAAAAAATATTGCTACCGTTTGGCGTTTCCGGAGGAAATTGTTCATGATATAAGTGGAGAGAGCAACAAGATGGTCAACGGCAGAACGATGTTGTCGGAATCCGCATTGGGCTGGTGTTAAAAGACTGCGGGATTCCAGCCACCAAGCTAAACGGTAATTCACCATACGCTCCAAAACCTTACAGACACTACTCGTGAGAGAAATGGGGCGATAGCTAGAGGGGAGATGTTTGTCCTTTCCAGGTTTCGGAACGGGAACGACAATAGCTTCCCGCCATCGCCTGGGAAAGGTACTGTCGGTCCAAATTCGATTATAAAGGCGAAGGAGGTAGCGCAGGCTATGGGTTGATAAATGCAGCAACATTTGGACATGGATACCATCCGGTCCTGGGGCGGAGGAGCGAGAAGAAGAGAGTGCATGTTGGAGTTCGCGCATGGAGAAAACAGTATTGTAGCTTTCGCGATTTTGAGAGGAGAAAGCAAGATGTCGCACTTCCGCTGCACCTTTCTTCGGGAGAAACGCTGGCGGGTAATTTGAAGAGCTCGAAATCTCAGCAAAGTGCTGACCCAATGAGTTAGAAATTGCGACGAGGTCCACTAAGGTATCATGCGCGACAGTGAGCCCAGAGACCGGGGAGAAACTAGGCGCGCCTGAGAACCGTCGAAGCCGACTCCAAACTGCCGAGGAGGGAGTGAAGGTGTTAAATGAGCTAATAAAGAATTGCCAGCTTGCCTTCTTGCTATCGCGGATGACGCGACGGCATCGCGCACGGAGCTGCTTATATCGGATACAGTTGGCCAAAGTTGGATGGTGACGGAAAATGCGAAGAGCACATCGCCGCTCACGTATTGCGTCACGGCATGCCTCGTTCCACCAAGGAACTGGGGGGCGCCGGGGCAATTCGGAGGTGCGTGGTATTGAACGTTCCGCAGCTGTGAGAATAACGTCGGTAAAATGTGTGACCTCATCGTCGACGCTGGGAAAGCGACGGTCATCGAATGTCGCTAGAGACGAAAAAAGTGTCCAATCGGCTTGGGCAAACTTCCAGCGTCGCGAGCGCAGATATGGCAGTTGAGGCTGCAGTCGAAGGACACACGGAAAGTCGTCACTCGAGTGTGTATCATCAAGGGCGAACCATTCGAAGCGCCGGGCTAGCGGAACAGTACCGACCGCAAGGTCCAAATGAGATAAATTTGCCGTGGAGGCAGACAAAAACGTGGGGACCCCAGTGTTGAGGCAGACTAGATCCGCTTGGTGGAAGACGTCTAGCAATAGTGAGCCACGTGGACAAGGATGTGGAGATCCCCAAAGCGGGTGGTGGGCATTGAAGTCCCCAACCAGCAAATAGGGGGGTGGAAGCTGATCAAGAAGATGAAGGAGATCAGCTCGTGCCAGTGGTGTAGACGATGGAATGTATACCGTACATAGAGAGAACGTGTATCCAGAAAGGGAAAGACGGACGGCGACAGCTTGGAAGGAACTGTTTAAGGGGATTGGGTGATAATGGAGAGTATCATGGAGCAGAATCATGAGTCCTCCATGGGCTGGAGTGCCTTCAACAGAGGGGAGGTCATATCGGACGGACTGAAAATGAGGGAGAACAAAGCGGTCATGGGGACGCAGCTTTGTTTCCTGAAGACAGAAGATGACCGGCGAGTAGGATCGTAAGAGGATCGACAATTCATCCCGATTGGCGCGAATGCCGCGGATATTCCAGTGGATAATGGACATAGGGTGAACAGAAAATGGAGAAACGTGACCAAGGGTGCTGTCAACTCAACGACTGCTCAGAGCTTGCGACCGACAGCATGGAAT
Source organism: Schistocerca piceifrons (assembly GCF_021461385.2). Classification (NCBI taxonomy): domain Eukaryota; kingdom Metazoa; phylum Arthropoda; class Insecta; order Orthoptera; family Acrididae; genus Schistocerca; species Schistocerca piceifrons. The sequence goes on along the minus strand of NC_060140.1, from coordinate 49,950,195 downwards.
GGCATTCAGTCGAAGGCAGAAGATCCTGATCCATAGGTTGGTCAGGAGCAGCTCCTGCCACCAACGATCGGCCAGTTGACCGGCCACCAGCAGTGCGCCTCGGCGACACGGAAGATGGCCGAGGGCGATTTCCGCCAGGTGGTGCTGTAGTTGGGACACGCCTTGGCGGAGAAGGAGAGGAACTGTGTTTCTTCGTAGCCTTCTTGGAGGTATGATGTTTAGATGAAGGAGGAACCGATGGTTGTGAAGTTGCAGTACGTAAAAACTCTTCACGAGAATGCTCTTTTTTCGAAGACTTGGCGTCTGACTTTTGGGCTCGAGATTTAGCAGAACCCGACGAAGGGTGAGCCATAGAGTGGGCAGGCGAAAGTGGTGAGGTTGAACGGGCGATCTTTGCGCTGGCCGATCTGACGACCGTGGTACTAAATGTGAGGTCGCAAGTCTGCGTGGCCGCCTCCTTTGTTGGCCGAGGAGAAGCAAGGACAGTGCTGTATTTTCCTTTCTGAGGCACGGTGGGCTGTCGACTGGCGAGTAACTTTCGAGCAGCAAAGGTCGACACCTTTTCCTTCACTCTTATTTCCTGGATGAGCTTTTCATCCTTAAAAACGGGGCAATCTCGAGAGGAAGCAGCGTGGTCACCCATACAGTTGATGCAGTGTGGGGATGGAGGTGGACAAGCACCCCCATGGGCATCCTTGCCACACATAACACATTTGGCCGGATTGGAACAGGACTGGCTGGTGTGATTGAACCGCTGACATCGATAGCAACGCGTAGGGTTTGGGACATAAGGGCGAACGGAAATTATCTCATAGCCTGCTTTGATTTTTGATGGGAGTTGAACTTTGTCAAATGTCAAGAAGACAGTGCGGGTTGGAATGATGTTCGAGTCAACCCTTTCCATAACCCGACGAACAGCGGTGACGCCCTGGTCAGACAGGTAGTGCTGAATTTCTTCGTCAGACAATCCATCGAGGGAGCGTGTATAAACGACTCCACACGAGGAATTTAAGGTACGGTGCAGTTCCACCCGGACAGGGAAGGTGTGGAGCAGAGAAGTACGCAGCAATTTTTGAGCCTGGAGGGCACTGTGTGTTTCTAACAACAGGGTACCATTCCGTAATCTGGAACAAGACTTTACAGGACCCGCAATTGCGTCGACACCTTTCTGAATAATGAAAGGGTTGACCGTGGAAAAGTCGTGACCTTCGTCAGACCGAGAAACAACAAGGAACTGTGGCAACGATGGAAGAACCGTCTGTGGCTGAGACTCAGTGAACTTACGTTTGTGAGCAGACATAGTGGAAGGTGAGGAAACCATTGCGGAAGAATCCCCCATGATTACCGGCGTCTCTGATGGCGCGCTCCTCCCTTGTGGGGGCCCTCACCGAGGGCACACCCGCCTTAGGTGATTGTTCACACCTCAGGTCACACCTCCCGACAAACGGACGGAGGGACCAATCGGCACTTTCGGAAGGTATCAGCTCGGGTAATCACCCATCCCTGGGCCTGGCCTTTACCAGGGGGTACGTACGTGTCCTACCTGTCTACCCGGGGCGGGGAATTACGCGTTACCCCGTCACCGGCTACGCATGGAAGTGCGTGGGTCGGCCTTCAGACACGCACAGGGAGGAAGAAAGAGAAAGGGAAAGGAAAGAAGAGGGGGTCTCAAAAGCCGCAGCGGAGAAAAGGGTAAAGAGAAGAGGTAAGGAAAGGAGAAGGACAAAGGAAGGAAGAACACATACAAGCAAGGAAGAAGAAGAATGCGGTACATTTACAAGCGTCCGTCTCCGGACGTAGGCGCAAACCATACTCCCAGAGGGGGAGAAAGTGAAGGAAAGAGCCAGAGGTGAGGGGGGGGGGTGAAGACAGGGGATGGAGAAGGATGCGGAAAGGGAAGGTATGCAGCCCGGAAAGGAAGGAAGGCCACATTAGCTCGGGGCCCCGTGCTCGCTACGCACGTATCCACAAAAGAGTTGTGGATCCCCTGGGGGGTGGTCCGGCATTGACAGTAGCCGACAGGCATACCGACAAAGCAGTATATCGCGCCGGTAGGTGGGTGGCAAGTCACCGGTTTCAGCATGAAGACTCTCGACGGGACTAGAATAACACGCTCCGATCGCAAAACGTAAACCTCGATGTTGTATGGAGTTGAGGCGGCGTAAGATGGACGGCCGTGCAGAGGAGTATACGAAGCTCCCAGCTTGGAGCTGACGATCGAGCGATTTAGGCGAAGTAGGACGGTTCGATCCGGTCCCCACGACATACCACTGAGTACACGGAGGACATTTAGAGAACGGGTACAACGGGCAGCCAAATATGACACATGTGGAGACCAGCTAAGTTTCCCGTCAAGTGTAAGACCTAAAAATTTTGTTGTCTCCACGAATGGGAGAGCAACGGGACTGAGTCGTAAGGACGGTGGGAGAAATTCTTTGTAGCGCCAGAAGTTAATACAGACTGTCTTCTAGGCAGAAAAACGGAAGCCAGTGGCGACACTCCAGAAGTAAAGACGGTCAAGACAACGCTGAAGACAGCGCTCCAGGAAACATGTACGCTGCGCGCTGCAATAGATGGTAAAATCGTCCACGAAAATGGAGCCTGATACATCAGGTGGGAGCCAATCCATTATTGGATTGATCGCTATGGCGAATAGAGCGACGCTCAAAACTGAGCCCTGTGGCACCCCATTCTCCTGGTGACAGGTGTCCGACAGGACAGAACCCACACGTATCCTGAACTGTCGATCCATTAAAAAGGAACGAATAAAAAGAGGGAGGCGACCGTGGTGTGGAGAATGCCCGCCCTCCAACAGGTGTCGTAAGCCTTCTGCAAATCAAAGAACACATCCGCGGTCGGGCGCTTCCGCAAGAAGTTATTCATAATGAAGGTCGACAAGGTAACCAGATGGTCAACAGCAGAGCGGCGCCTACGAAATCCACATTGTACATTGGTACGTAGGCGTCGAGATTCGAGCATCCAAACCAAACGTGAGTTAACCATTCGCTCCATCACCTTACAGACACATCTGGTAAGCGAGATGGGTCGATAACTGGAAGGCAAGTGCTTGTCCTTCCCCGGCTTAGGAATCGGTACAACAATAGACTCGCGCCAGCATGCGGGAACATGTCCCTCACTCCAGATGCCATTATAAGTACGAAGGAGGAAACCTTTACCCGCAGGAGAAAGGTTCTTCAGCATCTGAATATTAATAGAATTAGGCCCTGGAGCGGAGGACCGTGACCGGGCAAGTGCATTTTCGAGTTCCCGCATGGTGAATGGGGCATTATAACTTTCATGATTCGAGGAGCGGAATTTAGGTGGCCTAGCCTCCTCTGCCTGTTTTCGGGGGTGGTAATGAGCAGAGCTCGAAACCTCTGCCAAAAAGCGGCCGAAGGCATTGGAGATATCCTCAGGGGCCACAAGGACGTCATTCGCGACCGTCAAGACAGAAACTGCTGAGTGGACCTTAGTGCCAGATAGCCGGCGCAGGCTACCCCAGACAACAGAAGAAGGAGTAAAACTGTTGAAGGTGCTTGTGAAAGCAGCCCAGCTGGCTTTCTTGCTTTCTTTAATAATAGGACGACACTGCGGACGTAATCGTTTATAATGGATACAATTAGCCACTGTAGGGTGGCGGTTAAAGGTGCGTAAAGCACGTCGACGAGCACGTAAAGCGTCTCTACATGCTGTGGTCCACCAGGGGACCAGTACACGACGTGGAGAAGTAGTGTGAGGGATGGAGTATTCGGCAGCAGTGAGAATGACTTCCATGAGGTGTGCGACCTGACTATCGCAGCTGGCGAAGGTTTTATCCTGAAAGGTCGCCCTGGAAGAAAAGAGCCCCCAGTCTGCTTTGGAGATGTTCAAACTAGTTGAGCACGGAGAGGGGTATGATGCAGGAGATGGATAACACACGGGAAGTGGTCGCTCGAATATGTATCAAAGTGCATACCACTCAAACTGGCGTGCAAGTTGGGTAGTACATATAGAGAGTCTAAATGGGAATAGGTGTTAGTTGTGTCCGAAAGAAAAGTAGGGGCGCCAGTATTGAGGCGGACAAGATTGAGGTGGTTTAAAAGGTCTGCTAACAGGGAGCCCCTCGGGCAGGATGCTGGAGAGCCCCAAAGGGAATGGTGGGCATTGAAGTCTCCAGTTAACAAAAATGGTGCAGGTAGCTGAGCAATAATTTGCATCATGTCTGCTCTGGAGTGTAAACGATACAAATGGAAAATGTAAAAGTGGGGAGAGTAATTCGGACGGCAACTGCCTGCAGGCTGGTGTGCAATGTGATGGGATCGTAGTAAATATCATCCCGGACCAGCAACATAACCCCTCCATGAGCCGGAATACCTGCCACAGGGGGTAAGTCAAAACGCACAGAGGTGTAGTGTGCCAAGGCAATTTGATCGCATGGGCGTAGCTTCGTTTCCTGGAGGGCTACGACGAGCGGACGGTGCAAGCGGAGCAGCAACTTCAAGTCCTCTCGGTTGGAGCGAATTCTGCGAATATTCCAGTGAATAAGTGCCATCGTGAGAAGAGATAGAAAATGCAAGAAGGGGTCACCTCGAAGGCCGCTGAGGGTCTGGCTTCGAGCGAGCACTGCCGCAGCTATCAGTAGGCGGACAGTCATCGTCCATTGGTTTGTTGGTTGGTTGGTTTGGGGAAGGAGACCAGACAGCGTGGTCATCGGTCTCATCGGATTAGGGAAGGATGGGGGAGGAAGTCGGCCGTGCCCTTTCAGAGGAACCATCCCGGCATTTGCCTGGACTGATTTCCTTAAATCACGGAAAACCTAAATCAGGATGGCCGGACGAGGGATTGAACCGTCGTCCTTCCGATATTGGTTCTATAGGTTCATCGCCCATCTTGTTGAGATGGCCGGGAGTGGGAGCTTCCTCCGCCGGTGAACGGCCAGATGTTTGGCTACCAGCGGTGCGGCCAGGCGAAACAGATGACGGCCTGGGGCGGCAACCACTGGGTGGCTCAGGAGAAGAAATGCGCCGTGGCGGAGAAGGAGAACTGTGCTTCCTATGAGCTTTCTTGGAAGGTCGTTTAGTGGAAGTACTGGTCGATGCCTGGGAGTTCGAGGTACGTTGGAAGTCTGCACGGGACTGTTCCTTCTTGAAGGCCCGTGCATCTGACTTCTGGGTCTTCGTCTTGGCAGAAGCTGATGAAGGTGCTTGTGTCTGAGGTGTGATGGGAGGAAGAGGAGACGTCGACCGAGCGATCTTAGCACTGGCCGAACGGACGACCGTAGTGCTGAAGGTCACATCGCATGTCTGCGTCGCCACCTCCCTGGTATCCGAGGAGAGGGGAGGACAGTCCTGTATTTCCCCGCTGGGAGCAGCGTGGGCTTCCTACTAGGAAATAGCTTGCGAGCAGCCGTGGTGGACACTTTCTCTTTCACCCGAATTTCCTGTATACAGCGTTCTTCCTTGTAGGTGGGACAGTCGTGGGAGGACGCTGCATGGTCACCCTGACAGTTCACACAATGAGGGGACAGAGGTGGACGACAGTCATCCTCGTAGGCATCCCTGCCACAAGTGTCACATTTAGCCACACTGGAACAAGACTGTGATTAAAAAGAGTGTGACTAAAACGCTGACACTGGTAGCAGCGCGTAGGTGTCGGGACATAGGGGCGAACAGAAATAACGTCGTAGCCCGCTTTGATGCGCGACGGCAGCTGAACACTATCAAAGGTCAAGAAAAGTGTCCGGGTAGGTACAAGGTCATTGTTGACCTTTTTCATGACCCTATGGACAGCCGTCACGCCCTGCTCAGCGAGGAAAGACTGAACCTCCTCGTCAGTCAATCCGTCGAGTGATCTAGTATACACCACACCACGAGACGAATTGAAAGTGCGGTGAGCCTCCACCAGGACAGGGAACGTGTACAGGAGTGTGGCCCGAAGCAGTTTTTGTGCCTGAGAGGCGCTCTCAGTTTCTAGTAACAAGGTACCATTACGCAACCTGGTACAAGACTTGACAGATCCGGCTATGGCATCTACGCCGTTCTGGATAACGAAAGGGTTGACAGAGGAAAAATCCTTTCTGTCCTCAGATCGAGAAACTACGAGGAACTGTGGGGCCGGCTGTAGTACTTTTGTCACTGGTGGCCGGTCAAGTTTCCGTTTTTGGGCAGAAGTCGACAGAGAAGAAGAGAAATCCATTGCGGAGGAATCCCCCATGATTGACAGCGTCTCCGATGGCGCGCTCCTTCCTTGTGGGGACCCTCTCAGAGGGCACTCCCGCCTTAGGTGAATGTTTACACCTCAGGTCACACTTCCCGAGAAACGTACGGAGGGACCAATCGGCATGGTCGGAAGGTGTCATCTCAGGCAATCACCCCTCTCTGGGCCTGGCCTTTACCAGGGGGTACGTGCGTGCCTTACTTGTCTACCCAGAGCGGGGAATTACGCGTTACCCCGTCACCGGCTACGCGTCTGAAAGCGTGGGTCGGCCTTCAGGCACGCACAGGGAGGAAGGAAGAAGAGGAAAAAGAAGGGAGAGAAGGAGAGAAAGGACAGACTGTCTCTAACACCGAGGCGGAGACCAGAGAAGGCAAGGAGCAGAAGGCAAGGCAAAGAGGGCAAGGCGAAGAGGGCAAGGCGAAGAGTAAGTAAGACAGTGAGATGGAGAAGAACAAAGAATGGAACCAACCAAAGGATGGAAGAAACCAGAAGAAGTGAAAAACCAAAATGACCGCAAATATAGGTCGTGGAACCGTCCGTCTCTGGACGCAGGCGCTAACTACCCCCTTGAGGGGGAGGGACTCCTTTTAGTCGCCTCCTACGACAGGCAGTTATACCTGAGGCCTCTGGCGGGTGTCGTCTTTCCCACTAGAAGAAACCTGGGAAGGCAGTGACCAAAGGGACCCCTTCCTAGTGAGAGAAGCTGAAGAAAACTTAACGGTTCTCCAGCTTAGAAGTGGGGACAGACGTCCCCAAAGTTTGGGGGGAGGGGGGGGAGTTATTTCCGAAGTAGGTGGTGCAGGAGCAACAGGGAGGAAAATGGCCCCCACCATCAAGGGCGCAGGTGTAATCTTCCAGCTCTGAGAGGTGACCTGGGTTCATGGAGCTGATGGTGCCAGACCTGTTGTAGTGGCGGCGTAAGACGATGTCACACGCACAGGATGCAGGCGTTCAAATTTTCTCTTAGCCTCAGTGTAGGTCAGTCGGTCCAGTGTCTTTTACTCCATGATTTTCCTTTCTTTCTAGAGAATCCTGCAGTCAGGCCAGCAAGGCAGTTGACAGAGATGGCAGGGGGGGTGGGGCGGGCACATGGAGTTTTGGGATGTGATGGGCGTCCACAATTTAGGCATGTGATGCTGGAAGTAGAGTGATAAGACATATGGCCGAACTTCTAGCACTTAAAGCACCGCATCGGGGGATATGGATCACACCGGTAGACCATGACCTTGACCTTCTCGGGCAGTATATCACCCTCAAAGGCCAAGATGGAGGCACCAGTGGCAACCTCTTTATCCTTTGGACCGCGGTGGACACACCGGACGAAATATACACCTCGCCGCTCTAAATTGGCGTGCAGCTCATCGTCGGACTGCAAAAGAAGGTCCCTGTGAAATTATACTCTGGACAATATTTAAGCTCTTATGGGGCGTTATGGTTACAGCAACATCCCACGGCTTGTCACAAGCGAGTAACTCCCGTGGCTGGGCAGAGGATGCTGTTTTAATCAAGACTGACCCAGATCTCGTTCTGAAAAAGTCCTCCACCTCCTCTAACTTGTCCTTTAAATACTCAACAAAACACTGAGTCTTCTTCCTCATGAAAGATTCCCTATCAGCTCTAGAACATACAAGGTACTGGGGCGAATAAGATCTGCTGCCGTCCATAGCCTGTCGTTCCTCCCATGGCGTGGCCATGGAGGGGAACGATTTGGGGTCATACTTATGTGCGTTGAATTGAGCTCATGATCACTTAGAGATCGCTGGTGTTTCACCACCAGCAAGAGATGATGGACTTCGCTTCATCGCGTATCATCCAGCCTGATTCCATCCACTCCAACCAGGGGTCCTCCTCACAGGCGCCACGCAGCCGCAGCTAAGGCCACCTGGCAGGGTGGCCATTCCCGAGAGTCCCGATGCCCCAGGAGGATGGGCATCTAGCCCCTGGCATATGCAGGGAGTTAATGGCGCAGGCATCAGAAGAGCATTCCCTATGTGGTCAGGGGGCTACAACCAACAGGGTACATCGCGGCCCTATCACAACGGACTGGCCACCATGCTGTACATTAGGTGTAAAGAAGTCCATGGTCATCGTCCACGCAGAAATCGACACAGCATAGTGCATGGTAGAAAACGCACCCAGCAAGGGGTCCTCACCCAAGAGATGGAGAATGGGCAGGACTGCAATACGACGACGAGAAAGTGGGCTAATGATCTCAATGCATGATGGACACGATGCACCCTGTAAGGCGCCCCTCCTAAATTGGCTCGCTCTTTGGGAAAATGTTGAAGAATAAAGGTCAAACCCTACAGGGGACCATCACATAAAGGCCGAAACGTGTGAAACTCCTTTTAGTCGCCTGGTACGACAGGCAGGAATACCGCAGGCCTATTCTAACCCCCGGACCCGCAGGGGGAGATTGCATTTCCCTAGTGTTCTACCAAAAACCGAAATTTGGTACGTTTTAACCACGACTTAGCCTGTGTGATCGTTTCATTTCATGTCCCTGCAAAGGCTTGCGGTCAGTTACTGCTACGAACTGACCGATTCCAATTGTGACTCATTAATATTTTAGTCACAGGATGCTACGTTTCCTTTCGTTTTTCGATGCGCACCAGTTTTGTGTTTCTGAACATTTAAAGCAAGTTGCAAATATTTGCTTAACTTCGAAATATTACCAAGATCTGAGTGATTATTAGTGCAGATTCTTCCAGACTGTACTTCATTATAGGTAAGTGGAATATATGTGAAAAGTTTGAGGGTTCTTGGGTATTTTCCACAAGGTCATTAGTATACATCACGAAGAGCCAGGGACCCAACACATTTCCCTGGGGCATACAGAAGTTACTTCTACAGCTGTCAATGATTCTCCAACATACGGTGGCTCACGGAGTATGTGTGTAGGAGCAGATGAGAAAAGTAACTTGGCGCCTGATCCATATGAGAAAGCCCTCAATCCAGTCGCAGATTTGTCTTTATACCCCATACGATCGTACTTTTAATAATAAGCGTTTCGAAAGTTGAGAAATACTGTATCTACCCAACTGCCTTGATCCCCATGGCTTTCAGTATTTCGTGTGAGTACTGGTTGACATGGAGGAGGTCATTCTGTTTGACATATCTCATTACGATGGGGCTCAGAGTATGTTGCAATTTTCTACAACAGTCCGCAGCTCGCGGTCTCGCGGTAGCGTTCTCGCTTCCTGGTCCCAGGGTCCCGAGTTCGATTCCCGGCGGCGTCACGGATTTTCACCTGCCCCGATATGACTGGGTGTTCTTGTGACGTCTTCATCATCATCATCATCATCCCATTACTGTTGGGGTAAGGCAACGACTAACCACCTCCATCGGGACATTGCCTGGTACGGCTGTGCTGGTCTCCTGCATGGTTCCCCTACGGTCTGTCAAGAGGCACGGGACTTCATTTCCATTCCATTCTACAACAAATGAATGTCAAGGACATTAGACGGTAGTTCTGTAGATCCCTTCTGTTAGCCTTCTTGTAGACGAGGGTGATGTGTGCTTTCTTCCAACTACTGGGCACAATTTCTTGTTAGAGGCATCTACGATAGATTACAGACAACAAAGGGGGTAACTCAGCCCTCAGCAGCAAATTTGGCACATAATCTGATGGGGATTCCATCGGGCCTTGGAGGTTTGTTGAATTTTAACGATATCAGTTGTTTCTCAAAGCCACTATGTCTCTTTCACTTATGTTCTCAATGGTTCGAAATAATGAGTGCTATTGCTGGGGATGTGAAACTGATTTCATATTGTTAGATTTCCAGGAGGCTTTTGATACCATACCTCACAACGTAACTTCAAAGCAAACTACGTGTCTATGAACTATCGTCTAAGTCGTGCGATAGGGTTCGCGATTTCCTGCCAGAAAGGTCACGTTTGGTTGCATTTCACGGAAAGTCATCTAGTAAAGCTGAATTAATATCTGGCATTCCACAAGGAAGTGTTATAGGCCCTCTGCTATTCCTGATCACCATAAACGATTTATGAAACGATCTGACTAGCACCCTAAGATTGCTTGCAGATTATGCTGTCATTTACCGTCCTATGAAGTCATCAGATGATCAATACGAATTGCAAAACGATTTAGACAAGATATCTGTATGGTATGAAAAGTGGCAATTGATTCTAAATAATGTAAAGTATGAAGTCAGCAACATGAGTATCAAAAACAATCCGCTAAATTTCGGTTACACTATAAATCACACAAATCTAAAGGGTTTTATTTCATCTAAACACTTAGGAATTACAATTACAAATTACGTACATTGGAACGATCACGTAGATAATATTGTGGGCAAATCAAACCCAAGACAATGATTTATTGGCAGAACACTGAGAAAAAGCAACAGGTAAACTAAAGAGAGTGACCACAACACGCTTTGCCGGCCGACGTGGCCGAGCGGTTAAAGGCGCTGCAGTCTGGAACCGCAAGACCGCTACGGTCGCAGGTTCGAATCCTGCCTCGGGCATGGATGTTTGTGATGTCCTTAGGTTAATTAGGTTTAACTAGTTCTAAGTTCTAGGGGACTAATGACCTCAGCAGCTGAGTCCCATAGTGCTCAGAGCCATTTGAGCCACAACACACTTGTACGTACACTTTTGGAGTACTGCTGTGCGTTGTTGGATCCATGTCGATAGGATTGACGCAGGACATCGAAAAAGTTCAAAGGAGGGCAGATCGATTTGTACTATCGGGAAATGGAGAGAGTGCAACGGATCTGATATGTTGGTTGGTTGGTTGTTTGAGGTATAAGGGACCAAACAGTTTCTTTCACATTTGGTCCATTCCTCTAATGTGACATCTCAGGGAAGGCAGAACAATAAAAGGGAAAAGGCTAAAAACGTAAATGGGCAGTCATGTTGTCAATGGTGAAAACAAAACGAGGGAAGTCAGCAAGAGAACGAACCCAACGCTATGCTGTAGCAGCATAGGCAAGACCACCTGTGACTTAAAAGGTACAACCGCTAGAATGTAGAAGTACGTATAGGAAAAGGAGACTAACAAACCCCTTAAAAAAAGGGTAAAAACAGAGTAAAAGGGGAACAAAAGAGGATTTCGGTCAGGGAGGTGAATCGGGTATCTCCGAACTCTGCTTACAGTGAGAGACACTCAAACACTCACCACCCTGCCCCAATACCAGAGAGAGATCAAAAACCTTAAAACTGAGAATAAAAACCACTTTCCCGGAGGAAACCTAGAACCAGAGAGACCATCTGGGAATCGTCAGCCAACATCAAAGGTAAAGTGTGGGGGAGTCTGTACTTAACACGCAGAGCCAAAAGAAGGGGGCATTCAACCAAAATGTGGGCTACCGACTGGAAGGCTCCACAACCACAAAGTGGGGGTGGCTCATCACGCAAAAGAAAATCATGGGTCAGCCTGCTTTGGCCAATGCGGAGACTACACAGTGTGGTTGAGTCTTTTCGGGAGAGGCGAAAGGAAGAACGCCACGGGCCTGGTGTCACCTTAATCGCACGAAGTTTATTAGACAGGGGAGTAGCCTCCCAAGAATTTGCCCATGACTGTGCGAAGTGGGATTTGATGTGAAGCCGTAAATCCGCTGCAGGAGGGGTTACAGAAAACGGGGGGTAGGTGACTACTCCCCCAGCCTAACGATCAGCGAGCTCATGACCTGGGATACCCACATGGCCAGGGACCCAAAGGAAGTCAATGGAACAAGCAGCATGGTGAATATCAGCGAGATGGTCATGGATGGCAGAGATCAATGGATGGCGCGAAAAACACCGGTCAATAGCAAGAAGGCCATTCATCGAGTCTGTACGCAACAAAACGCGGTTGTGTTGGGACTGTTTAATAAAGGTAAGGGCCTGGGAAATTGCCATCAATTCCGCAGTAAACACCCCACATGTAGGTGGCAGCAGATGATTTTCCGTTCCGACAGAGGACGCGAAGGCATACCCCACATGATCAGCAGATTTAGAGCCATCAGTGTAAAAAACAACAGCATCCCGATACTCCCATAAAATTTGCCGGAAAAAGGAACGGAACACCACCGGAGGAATGGAATCTTTTGGACCTCGACGGAGATCCATCCGAATTCGAGGCCGAGGAACTAACCAAGGGGGGGGGGGGGGGAGGAGGGGAGGTAGCGAGGAAGGCAGGACAAAGAAGGAAGCTGAAAATCACGGCAAAGACGTGCAAGGCAGAGCACAACCGGTAAACCCGCCCGAGGGCGGGAGTCGGGTGGGTGACGTCCATGGTCTGGGAACAGGATAAAATCGGAACAATGAGTAGGAGAGGAACGGATAGTGAGTGCATAAGACACCAGAAGCTGGGACCGCCGAACAGAAAGGGGGGGGGGCTCCCAGTTTCAACCTGGAGACTATCAACAGGGCTAGTAGGGAAGGCACCGGTGGCCAAATGGATACTATGATGGTGGACTGAATCCAGCAAGTAGAGTGTGGAAAGAGCAGCTGAACCATAAACTTGACAACCATAGTCCAAGCGAGACGGAACTAGAGCACGACAAAGACGGAGAAGGAGGGAACGGTCCGCGAGTGGGCAAGGAAGCGAAGGACATTGAGTTTACGGAAACATCCAATCTTCAAATGTCTGATATGGGGCAGCCAAGTGAGCTTGTTGTCAAAAAGAAGACCCAGGAAACGAAACTGTGGGACCACAGGCAATCGGTGGGCATCGAGATAGAGCTCTGGATCAGGGTGGATCGTAGTACAGCGACAGAAGTGGACAACTCGCGATTTTAGAGGACAGAATTGGAACCCATGTGAGAGGGTCCATGCAGAGGCACGCCGTATAGCTCCGTGGAGCTGCCGCTCTGCAGATACCATCGAAAGGGAACTAACCCAAATGCAGAAATCATCCACAAATAGGGCAGGGGCGACCAAAGGACCGACAGAGGCCACAAGTCCATCGATAGCAATGAGGAAAAGAAGGACACTCAAGACAGAACCCTGTGGGATGCCCGTCTCCTGGGTCGTGGAGAACTAAAAGCAGTACCAACTCGAACTCTGAACGACCGATGGAACAGGAACTGGCGGATAAAAATCGGGAGAGGGCCCCGAAGACCCCACTGATGAAGGGTAAGTAAAATGTGATGGCGCCAGGCCGTGTAATATGCCTTGCGAAGGTCAAAAAACACTGCAACAAAATGGCGGCGCTGGGAAAAAGCGTGCCAAACTGCGGATTCCAAGCGAAGTTAATGATCGATTGGAGACCGTCCCTCTGGAAAGCCACACTGGTAAGGGGACAATAGATCCCGAGATTCGAGGACCCAAGTTAGCCGACAGGCTACCATCCGTTCAAGTAACTTACAAACAACATTGGTCAAACTAATTGGCCGACAGCTGTCAACAGATATGGGGTTCTTACCAGGCTTAAGGACAGGAACCACGATGCTATCCCTCCACTGTGAAGGGAAGTCACCCTGGAGCCAGATACAGTTAAACACCTGAGGAAGATGTAGCTGTTGTGGAGCACTGAGATGTTGAAGCAGTTGGTTATGAATGGAATCTGGGCAGGGGGCTGTATCATGAGAAGTAGAAAGTGCAGAAAGAAATTCCCATTCAGTAAAAGGTTCGTTATAAGATTCTGACTCACAAGGCGTAAAACATAAGGTGGAAGCTTCAGCCTGCTGTTTCAGGTGAAGGAAAGCAGCTGGATAGGAGGCTGATGCTGAGGCCACTGCAAAATGGGTCAGAAGGTGTTCTGCAAGAACCAATGGGTCCGTGCAAAGGCCATCTGGGAGGTGAAGGCCTGGGAGGGTCGATGGCCGATGGCAACCTTGGAGAGAGCGAAGTGTAGCCCATACCCGTGACAGAGGGACAGTAGAACCAAGGGAAGAAACGAATCGTTCCCAACATATCCGCTTGCTCTGTTTGATTAAATAACGGGCTTTAGCGCGGAGGCGTTTAAAGGTATTAAGGCTGGCTACGGATGGATGCCTCTTAAAGTGTTGCAAAGCTCGACGGCGATCATGGATGGCAATGGCAATGGCCGTTCTCCACCATGGGACTTGCCGGTGACGAAAGGGTCCAGATGAGCGCGGGACAGCAAGGTTAGCAGCGCGAACAATTGCGTCAGACATGTCACGTAGGACGTCATCAATACAACCCGACAAAGAGAGAGAAAACACGACCTTTGCAGTGTATAGAGGCCAATCGGCGCGTTGGGAAGACCAAAGAGGTAACCTGTCCATCGGGGAGTGGGAAGGGAGCGAGATAATCTACGGGAAATGGTCTCTATCACAAAGGTCGTCGTGTGGCGACCAGTGTAATGAAAGGAGGAGAGAGGGAGAAGAAAGAGAAAGATCAATGTCAGAAAAGGTACCATGACCGGCACTGAAATGAGTAGGAGAGCCATCATTAAGAAGGTACAAGTCGTGGTCTGCAATAAACTGGTCTATAAGAAGACCCCGCCTAGATGTAAAAGCACTGCCCCACAGGGGATGATGAGCATTAAAATCCCCAAGGAGGAGGAATGGAGGAGGAAGTTGCTGAAGAAGGGCAGTTAAGGCAACAGGTGTAAGAGTCCTGTCAGGAGGGAGATAAAGATTGCAAACTGTGACCGCAGAGTCGAGGTGGACCCTAACAGCAACCGCTTCCAATGTAGTTTGAAGAGGAATCCACGTGCTAGCAATGTGTGTACAGACCAACGTACAAACACCACCAGAAGCCCGCAGGGGTCAGACCTGATTTCGACAGAAAACACGGAACCCACGGAGGGTCGGTGAGTAAGAATCAGTAAAATAATATTCCTGGAGAACCACACAAGCTGCAGAGTAAGACGAAAGAAGGGATTTCAATTCCGAAAGGTGACAATAGTATCCATTACAATTCCATTGCAGAACCAGAGAACGATGATTTAAATGGGGGCTGAACACGCTAAAACCAGTCTTACCGCCAGATCCCCACCCGTCACCGGCAAGGAGGGGGCGACATCGATGAACGACAGGTCAGAATCCGGTTGTGAAGTCGGGGAAGGGACCTCTGGTGACACAGAGGCACTTTGTCCCGTGACTTATGTTTCTTCTTCTTTTCAGGCTGAGATCGAGGAGGGCTGTGTGGCATAAAGGAGCCAGCTGCAGCAAGATCAGGAACAGAAAAAGACCGGGCGACCTGGGGGCCGACAGACCGCGGCTCTCGCGGTCGTCGCGCGGCAGCAGACCTTTGGCCTGGAAGGTGCTGGGAAGGGGCATGCCAGGAGAGGCGCCCTTGCCCGGCAGACGCCGAAGGAGTGGGACACTTCTCCGGCTGGGGGGGGGGGGAGCAGCGCCCAGAGGAGAAGGTGTGGGAGACGCAGGGGAGGGGGGAGGAGAGGGGTCCGGGATGGGGGTAAGGAAGGGGGTAAGGAAGGGGGTAAGGAAGGGGGTAAGGAAGGGGTAAAGATGTAACCAAGGGGTAACTAGATGTCATGGGCACGGGGTGAAGACGTGTGTATTTCTTACGGGTGTCTGTGTAGGTTAAACGATCGAGGGACTTATACTCCTGTATCTCCTTTTCCTTCTTATATACTGGGCAATCTTGTGAACGTGGAGAATGACTACCATGACAATTTACACATACAGGAGGGGGAACACAGGGACTCCCCTCATGGAGTGGACGTCCACAGTCACCACAGAGAGGGGCCTGTGAACAGCGGGAAGACATGTGTCCAAAACGCAAGCGCTTAATGTTGTGGATTGGCAAGAGAGCCAACCCACTATGAGAGGAAGCTGAAAGGCACGCGTTTTAGCCTACGCAGGCTGGCGTGAGGTCTGGAACAGGTCAAGGAAATGAGACTAGCAAAAAAGGACGTAGCTGTGGAATACTTACCTTTAATCCATAATTGGTGAACATCGCTCTTGACGGTACATGTTTTACAGCATCAATAGTAACTGGTAATGGCGCCTTGCTAGGTCGTAGCAAATGATGTAGCTGAAGGCTATGCTAACTATCGTCTCGGCAAATGAGAGCCTAATTTGTCAGTGGACCATCGCTAGCAAAGTCGGCTGTACAACTGGGGCGAGTGCTAGGAAGTCTCTCTAGACCTGCCGTGTGGCGGCGCTCGGTCTGCTATCACTGATAGTGGCGACACGCGGGTCCGACGTATACTAACGGACCGCGGCCGATTTAAAGGCTACCACCTACCAAGTGTGGTGTCTGGCGGTGACACCACACTTAAAACACCTCATAGGTGGTGGGATGTACGGCTTCACATCACATCGATAAACCATAACCTTAACTTTCTCAGGGAGGGTATCCCCTTCAAAGGCCAGGATAAAGGCACCAGTATCAATGCGATTGTCTTTAGGACCCTTCTGGACACGCCGAACAAAGTGAACACCCCGCCGTCCGAGATTGTCCTGAAGTTCCTCATTAGTTTGAAGGATGAGGTCCCTGTGAAAAATCACACCTTGTACCATATTTAGAGACTGGTGGGGGGTAATGGACACAGGAATTGTGCCAAGGTGGGTACAGGCACGAAGGGCAGCAGATTGGGCAGCTGAAGCAGTTTTGATCAGCAACGAACCCGATCGCATCTTGCTCAGGGAGTCCACTTCGCCAAACTTGTCTTCAATGTGTTCCACAAAGAATAAAGGTTTGGTATTGGTGAAAGTATCTCCATCAGTCCTGGTGCAAACTAGATAATGGGGGAAAGGTTTCGCCCCTAGTCGACAGGCCGGACCCTCTTCCCAGGGGGTCTCCCTTTGTTTTGGGAAAACTGGAACGTCGTCTTGCTTAATCAGCAGTACGCCGTCACTGAGCAATTCTCGTTACCAGCGGCAGATATGTTAGGACAGTGTTCTACAGGTGCGCCAAGGTACTAGTAGAGCTCCCGTTACCAGCTTCACCCAGACTGCTGGAGTAGTCACGAGGACTGTAAACAGTCTTCCAGTTGCTCAATTACATTTTTGTTGAATACTATTGTTGCTGTAGTGCGTCTCGAAACGCAGCACGCGTATCTGGTTACCAGTTGCTGTCCGAGTCCTGGTTCTTTGCCGGCTGAAACGTAATACTACATATGGCCGCCAATCACAAAGACCCTAGCTCCGAGACACGTCTCGAGACAGCACCTCTTTTCTGAATTAGCAAACTCTTTCTTCTAACTTTGAGTCTAGGAGGACTCTCAGCTTTGTTCTTCTATAGTCTTAAATCAGAAGACTGGGTGGCCAGGCACCTGCAATTTGACCATCTGGTCGACGTAATTTCATCATACCGTCTGGCTACAGCGAGCTGCTGTGGTCATGTTGTTATCGTTGTTGTTGTTGTTATGCAGTCTTCAGTCCGAAGACCTGTTTGATGCAGCTCTCCACGCTATCTGCGAACGCAAGTCCATTGCCATACCGATGCGCCAACTCCACCACTAACTAGTGTATAGCTGGACATCCTGCCCCGTTTCCCGCGGTTTTGTAGCGAGCGGCAGGCCGGAGTGAACGTGCGGTTCTAGGCGCTACAGTCTGGATCCGAGCGACCGCTACGGTTGCAGGTTCGAATTCTGCCTCAGGCATGCACGTGTGTGATGTCCTTAGGTTACTTCGGTTTAATTAGTTCTAAGTCTAGGGGACTGATGACCTCAGATGTTAAGTCCCATAGTGCTCAGAGCCGTTTGAACCATTTTGTAGCGAGCGTGGGAAAGAGTTCATACAGAGGTCAAGACGGCAGATATAATGCAACGCGGTTAACATACTTGGGTTGCAAGAAGAACTTTTTGGTGTTGAATGTGCCACTCCTGCCATCTGCGGGCACTTGTAGCCGGGTACAAGGCCCATTACCTCCCTGAAGGGATTCTTCCAATCCGAACAAGACAATCGTAAAATGGACTTTATCTCCGTTACAAAGGTGTTAAAAGGTGCCATAGAATTTTCGATGGTGTTAGAGAGACAGTCACACCACATCGCTTTTCTTTTCTTCCCCATACCCCTATGTCTGGTCTGATGTGGCTGCTCACGATTTCTTGTCCTGCGTCAACTATTTCAGTCCCTTTATCTGAGAACAACAATTACACCAAACTTCCTACGTGTTTGTTCATATATTCTAATCTCTGTCTTCTCGTACAATTTTCGCTCTCTGGGCTCCCTTTAGCACTATCAAAGCTATTCCACGATATCTTAATACGCGTCCCATCTGCCCGTCCCTTCTTCTACTATAGGTTTTTCACATATCGTTTACCATGCCTATCCTGCAGACGATATACTCATTTCACGTATCATTATACACGTCTAAAGAACCAATACTACAGCAAACTAATTAGGAATCACTCTATTGACTGCCACGTAAATTTCTGCTTTAAATAACATTCGCAACGAGAAACAAACCGATGCTTTCCGTCGACAATGAGTGTCGTATGAAGCCATGATGAGCAGCATTTGTTTATACTGTCTACACACTGACTACACACTGAGCAAACGAAATTGCAAGTATCTTCCGAAACAACAGAGAAAACGCGCCTGGCGGTCCTTAGGAGGGACACGAAACACAAAACCTGCACTACTGCAGTTGTACGAGGAGAAGTCGAAAAATAAAAGGGACTTTGGCAGTTTCTCGTCGTAGAGGTTGCTAATGCTGCTGGTATCCAGGGCTGAAGTATTGTCGCCTGCAACAGTTCCATACAACGTGTCACTCTCTTGTTACCCCGTTAGTCGTCGTATTTTAACAGACCGTGAAACACGGCAGTTCCATTGTCGATCTTCACCATGGAGGAAGTAATGTCAGTGATTCACTTCGTGTTTGCGAAAGGTGTTAAACCTGCAGAAATTATTCGTCCAATGCAAGCGCAATATGGTGACAGCTTTTTGTCGCGAAGCAATATCTAAGAACGTGTAGAATGCTAGAAACAGGGAAGAAATCTTCTACGTGACGAGAAGTGATCGGGCAGGCCATCGTCGACAACAACTGAGGACAATTTGGAAGTCGTCGAGGGTATGATGATGTGGACAGATGAACCACGGTGGACGAGATCGCCAATACCTTAGATATCAGTCATGGTGCAACGTATTCCATCTTACACGACAGGCTAAATTTTCGGAAAGAGTGTGCGAGGTGGGTACCGAAAGCATATGGCGACAAGGACAGACATCCCTCGAAAAAATTTGCCCCGTTATCATCGCGAGGGAGATTTTCACAGCAAATTTTTGCTGTAGACGAAACGAGGGTGCATCATCACGAACCGGAAGGTAAGGCTACGAGACTGGTTAGCAAATAGCAATCATCAGCAAAAGAAATTTGAACGTCAACCATCAGCTGCTAAGATTACGCTAACACTGTTCTGGGACTGTCCGTTCATTTCAGTCATTATGAACAGTGAGAACTATTGCGATGTGTTGTGAAATAATGTGAAACCTGTAATCAGATTCAAAAGTCGCTGAAAACTGAGAAAACTTGTCATCCTGCAGCAAGATACAGCGCCCACATTCTGCCAAACGTTCGACCAAAACAATGAAGGAGTTGGGATTCGAATTGCTGGAACGCCTGCCATAGAGTACAGACCTGGCTCCAAACTCTTTCCATACGTTTGGACCATTGGTGAAGCGCTCAAGTGAAGATGATTTGCTACCGATACAGAAGTCATGGATGTGGTGAAAAATTGGTTACTGGTGCAACCGCAACCTATTTTCGTGTGGAGAATCAAGATCTTGTGGAAAAACCGCTAAAAATCGAATAAAAACAGTCTCGATAGTGTCTTCAGATTTTTATTCGTTAACAACCTGTTTCGGCCCTTTCCTCAGACCATCTTCAGGCTTTTTCCCGCCATTATAGATGCTGGTGGCGGCAGACGGAGCAAGATCGGTAGAAGTCCGGTTTTTAGCATTTTATATCGATTGCTGTTTTGATCCAATTACAGAACGTTATCTAAAATTTTAAACTTGTGAAACGTTGGACAAAGTGCGTTGAAGTGCAGGGAGGTTATGTAGAAAAATAACGTATGTTTATTTTTCTATCATTAGAATAAATATTCCTTTTCTCGAAAGTCTCTTTACTTTTTGACGTCCTCTCGTATCGTTGAACTGTAAAGAAAAGAAAGACAAAACAGAAAAAAATACACGTCGGATTGTGGACAGCCTGAGAGAAGAAGTTGAACACCAAGAACACACTCTCGGTTGTCAGTGTAACTTTCTACGTGTACAGCGTCAGCGGGTGTGTAAATCAGTTGCAATTCTCTGTGACAGGTAGAAAGACCACCAGAGTGTTTTAGTGTTGTTATTGTTTACTTTTGTTACCAGTCGTAGTGGGTTATATAATGGGCGTGAAAAGCGTCAGGTACTGAGGGATGACTGAGGGACACGGAGATGCCACGACCTCGTGTGAGACAGCGTCATCAGAAAGTGAGGTAGTTGTGGGGCTTAATTCGGCCCGATCGTCAAATGGTACAATATCCAGAAATGTGGGTATTGGTATTTGACAGTGGACCGATGTTTGCAAAGTGAGGGCAGACATACTATTCGCCTAGATTCCAATCGATCACAATTGACCATCATAATGGAGGATCGCTCTATTTCGCGCCACTAGTGCCAGTATCCCATAATATAAAGGACCAGTCACAGCAGTAACACATATAGTGGCCCTCTGACCCCTTTCCCAACAAAAGCAGAGACAGATGGGATGAAACATCATACCGGTAAGTGGGCGAGCACCATCAACTTCTGTGTATACTCGCTCGCTTTTGTAATCACTCAAACAACACTACATACACTCGCAACTCGTGAAGATACATTCCGTTTCCTCCTACCCTCCTTTGTGCTTCGCCTTTTTCTCAGACATTGTCGCTGTATCTTCATCACCTGGATGAAAACAGAGAGGTAGGAAACGATGAGAGAGAGTGTATCTGCTTGAAATTAATGAAGCAATAGCCATGAAGCTCATACAATATTTGGCATGCGTGGTGGACAAATAATAACAGAGACAGAAAAACAGAGGGACAACGTAGTACCGAAAATGATAAAAGTTCATCAGCGAGAGAACTAGTTAGGAGCTCAACGGTGTCTGCTTCTTCAGTGGTAATTGCAGCTGGAACAGGTGTTAGGTGGCTTGCAGTGTCTCCTGGGACCAACAGAGACGATATATGTGCATTCGTGAGTTCACCACTTCCAAAAACTCATGTGGGCATCTGGATTTTATTTTTCCATGACTTACATAAATTATTCAAAATAAATGACGGGGTGACTCCTTTGAAAAGTAAACGGCCGATCCCCATCCCCTCCCCCTCCCTGCCTATCAGAGCTTATGGTCCACCTCTAGCGACTGAATTTTAAACCCTTAGAACGCGGAGACTTTTGAAGGCATACAATGGACATGGCGTGCCACAACAGATGTCCAGGCCATTTTCTGTCACGAAGGAAGAGAGCGGAAGAAAATTACTTTCGTAATTTCAATCGCAGATCGGGTTGCCCGCAAATTTCCTAGTTCATTTATGGTAATCAAATACTGGATGGATCATGTATTACAATGTCATAAAAGTGAATAAAGCAGTTTATGTTCTTAGATTAATTCCTCCAAGCCAATAGATACCACCGATGACTTCCCTGTATGGAGGGCCACTGACTGGAGAGGCTGAAGTGATTTCGACATTCGTCATTTCATTAATTTGGAAAGTACACATGATGGCGAAACTCTGTAAATTTCCGCGCCGCTACGTTTGAATTTTAAACTGAAGAGACGCCGTCATGGAGGCACAAATATTCTTCCCTCATTCAGATAACTGGCGCCTAAACAGGTGTCCGAACTTGAGCGCCAAAGTGCTATGTCACCCCGCTGCGCCAAAGCTGCAGCAGTGGTTCTGCCTTCACTCCCTGTCATTTTGGCTACGCGAACCTTTTTGTTAACTGCGGGTGCACACTACATGTGGTGTTCGATTTTGGAAATAGTACAGAGCGCCGCTCTCCAAGTCCATTGGATTGCTGATCCTGGATGGTTTCACACCGCAGACAGTGGTAGTGCTGAAGTTATCGTCATTTCGATATGACATTACTTGGGAGAATCCTTGTGTTCAGACTGCCCTGTTTAGTCAGTATGATTCGCAAGCTCACAGCGGCCACATTTGTCGCCACCGTGCCATCACGCCATTTCCACCACGAGCATCTGACATCGTGACTCCACCAACGTAATGCGGTAAGCTTTTTCGTTCAGCCCCTGTCTCCGTACTCATTCTACAGAACTAATGGCTAGCGACTCCCATTTTCTTCATTCGTCTATATTAAGCACAAAAGGCCGGCCGGCTCTAGGCGCTACAGTCTGGAGCCGAGCGACCGCTCCGTTCACAGGTTCGAATCCTGCCTCGGGCATGGATGTGTGTGATGTCCTTAGGTTAGTTAGGTTTGATTAGTTCTAAGTTCTAGGCGACTGATGACCTCAGAAGTTAAGTCACATAGTGCTCAGAGCCATTTGAACCATTTTTTAAGCACAAAATGCACTCTTGTACTTAAAAATATATATTTTCAAAAATGTTACTGCTATATAGTAAAACTTGATAATATTATGTAAAATATAATGCTTGTACTCTGTGCAATTTTTGTTTGAAAACGTGCACAGACTCAAATTTTATAAGAATTGGAATTTTTAATGACCGTTGTTTCTATAATGTTCCTTTCCTCATGACCTAAACCAGGAATAAAACTGGAATTTCACAGTTCATATCCGCATAACAGGCTAATAAAACGTGTGGAACAGGTTTTGTTTAAGTAAACAGCACCTTTGAAACTAATTTTTCAGTTTTGTGTTATTTGGCACTGCTTATTTTTTTTAAGCTTAAAGGACAACATTTCTCAGAGAAAAGATAACGAAAATGTGCTCCACAGGATTATTTAGAAAGTAATTCTTAAGAACTATGACAAATTTCTGGATGTTAGCTTTTATATTTCTTGAGAAAAGTCACAGCATAGCCCAAAAAAGCCAGTTTACTGCAATTCGCATTTAAAATTTTTTATTTCACTTTTTGACAATACTCCTACACCTCTAGAGACTAATGCTGTCCATATCCATAATCTTTTTTCTCTTCCTCGTCTTCCTTTAGTAATCTCTTCCCCTAACTCCTTTGCCTAGCCAACTCCTGCTATTTTTTTCTTCTGCCTAGCTTTGTCCAGTTTCACTTCATTGGTGGTTTTCAGTACCTTCAGTGTGAATGCACCTGCATGGAAACCTAGTCTCTATAGGCACTTAAAACTACCTACATTTCCACTACTGAACTCTACACAGGCATCACATCTTCACGACAACTGAGCCCGGATAACGCATCCGTGTAAGATGATTGTTACTCTCATTCTTACTCTGTGTTTTCCTATGTACACATTTTCCAGCAGTTCAGTATTGGCTAGGTACGTGAAAGTTGGCTTTGTAACATCGCACGTACACCACACCATCAGTTCCTTCACTAATTTTCTTCTTCGATAAACTCAGTGACTTTGCCGAAAATTGATCTTCACACCTACGAGCAGGATCTAGAACACCGTAATTTAAAGTCCCTGTAACTTTTACACGTGAAATTCGACGTTTCCTCACTTTTTTGAATATGTGTCCACTGTTACGACCCGTTTCGAGCGAAACAAGTTCATATATGCAAGAGTAATGACTGAAAGACATTTTTAGCATGGACTATGAAAAAACCACGTTGCTAACAAAGGAATAGCCGAAGATGATATTTCTCACAGCCTTTTAGAATCATCTGCAGTTCGTTTCCATTGTGTGAACGAAAAATTAACCTACAAAAAATTTGTAGCATAGAGAATGTGTGGATTACAGCATAAACAGAGGGTGCGTGGCAGGCACAGACGCCAAAACAAACCTTTTTAGAACATATTTATAGCCAAAGTTCGATTATGAAACTTTGCGATGTTATTCTTAAGGAATCAATCCAATAAAATACGCAGAAAATTCGAATTTTTTTCGCAGTTTTGCCCTGCATCTTCCCTTAAACTTTTCTAGCTCTCTCTAGGGGCTGGCCGTATTCTCGTTTAGCCTTCATTGTATTTCCATGTACTTCCTGTATCTTTTCTTGTCCTA
The DNA here is from genome assembly GCF_021461385.2 of Schistocerca piceifrons. Lineage (NCBI taxonomy): Eukaryota > Metazoa > Arthropoda > Insecta > Orthoptera > Acrididae > Schistocerca > Schistocerca piceifrons. The sequence continues at coordinate 49,926,027 of NC_060140.1, read as the reverse complement.
CAAAAAGGTGGCAGCAGTTCCATGCTAGCAGCAGTCGAGTATCGTCACAGCTGTAGCCGCAAACATTCCCTACGGGCGTATTGCAGCAGAGCTGACCTCAAGACTTGCCTAATGCCGGTCGGACGTGAACTGTAAACTGTTCAGGGCATTTAAATCGTCCCAGCATCGCCCATAGACTTGAATACGAATGTCGATAAGGATTTGTTGTAGTAAGATGAGTATATTACAATATTTTTCATTGTGATTGTCTTGTCTCTTTCTTTTGATTACTACCTCTGAAACCATGCACCGCCCCCGATGGGAGTCACCATAATTTAGGCGACGACACTTTAAGTAATCTCTTAGACTTTACAGGTGATTCGTCTGACATCTTCATGATAACTCTGCAATCCACAATTAAGCGCGTGACATAGGGCTAATTGAACCACCTTCAAGCTGACTGTAGGCTTTTCCGACGTATAATGCTGATGAAGGTTTCTCGGGTCTCCAGCGGGTTCTACTGTAGCTGACTGTGTAACATAGTTCACAGGTCGCATGAGGATAGAACAGTCATTCCTAGAACGTTAGTGTATTTATTCAAGACGACCTTCAGGTTGCAAATTCCATCACTTCTACCATCATTGTGGCTAAGATCCTGATTTAAGTATACACTATTTCTAAATAACATCGTAATTAGAATGTGATGATTTGTCCGTTATGGGCACAGTCTGTTTCGTATCCACTGTGTCTAATGAGGTCGTCCTTTACCCGCGTTTATTTACTATCTGTGTAAAATCCGAGCAAATGGGTGACGTAATTTTTCCTTCTTGTGAGTGGTACTTTACGCTTCAAGTCAGTGCTATTCCATTGGATAATTAAATATTGTGAACCCCCCCATCACCCCTTCTCTCTCTCTCTCTCTCTCTCTCTCTCTCTCTCTCTCTCTCTATCTATCTATTTTCTCCCACACCCTTCCACCCTCCACACATGCACACACCCCAAAACCCTCACACACACACACACACACACACACACACACACACACACACGAACCCCCCCCCCCCCCACACACACACACATACAACATTATGATGGTTGGATGCTATGGAAATTGTGGAATACGTTGGTTGGGTCAGCCTTCCTATTATCTAGAGGGACAGTGGGCAAGAAGTGGCGCTTCATCTCTCTTGCGGCTGTCCACTAACAGATCATTAGGTGTAAGATCACCAGTGTATCAAAGTTGCCTCACTACGTCAAAGTCTGGGATCTAATTTTCTCTCTGTTACTTCTGCTGTGGACGGGGTGATCCTTCGACACATGGCAAAGCAGCTCGAGCAGACAAAACGTCGGCATATGCCCTGGACCTGCGTCATGGAGACTTCAGACACTGATAAAATAGCGTGTCGGTTGGTTGGCTGATGGTTGGTCGGGTGGAGAAGGTACCAAACTAAGCGGTCATCGGTCCCTCCGACCTTGGATTAACTAAAAACGTAAAATTCCTACATTAGAAGAGGGAACTACAGTGTCTATAAAATGATATACTGTTGACTGGGTAGAAAGGAAAAAGGTGGAAGAAGAGATGAGGGAAAGAAAGTGACTGACAGGGCATTAAGGAAGAATCACAGGAGTCAAGAGAGACGCTCAAGACATAACAGACCCCATAAGCAAGGGAGTGGGTATGCAGAGGGCTGGGGTGAACGACCAAGCCCAGTTGAAGCCAATCCAGTTGGGACCAAGGGGGGAGCAAGAGAGCCTGCCACCCCCTCCACTCACCAATAAGGCAGAAGGCCCATCCCTTAAATAAAGAGAGAAAAAACCCCATCACAAATAAAACGTAAAACGAGATCTGCCACTGAGGCATTGTCAGCCAACACCAGGGGTACAGAGTCTGGGAAGCTGAAAGTCCGTCGCAGGCTGGCTAAGTTGGGGCAGTCGAATAAGATGTGACCCACAGTCAACATTGATCCACAACGACAGAGAGAAGGATCCTCATGACGGAGGAGATAACCATGAGTCAACCAAGTATGGCCAATGCACAGCCAGCATAGGACGACAGAGGCCTTATGAGAGGCCCGTAAGGAGGACCGCCATGGAGTTGTAGAATCCTTAATTGCCTTGAGCTTGTTCAGCGAAGAAAGAGGGCCCAAAGCCTGACATGTAATGCTGAGCGAAGATCTATTTCCGGAATACAAATAGCAAGATATGGCCTGGTAGTAGCTAATTTAGCCAGTCGATCGGTAAGTTCATTACCACGAATCCCAACATGGCCTGAGGTCCAGATGAAAACCAACGAGCATCCAAGTTGAGCAAGGAGATAAAAGATACCATGGATAGCGATGACCAACAGATGGCGAGGAAAGCACTGGCCGATAGCGTGCAAACCACTCAATGAGTCACTATAGATAGCGAAGGATAGTGCTGAGCAAAGCAGATATAGTCCAGTGCGCGCAAGATGGCTACCAATTCTGCAGCGAAAACACTACAGCCATCTGGCAAGGAATGAAGTTCCGTGCATCGAGCATAGGTGTAAGCAAAACCAGTGTGGCCAGCAACCATGAAGCCATCAGTATAGATCACTTTGTAACCCTGGAAAGAACTGAAGAGAGAGGAGAACTGGTGGAGAAGAGCCATCAAAGGGACAGAATCCTTTGAGTCGATTGAGAGATCAAGATAGAGTAGTGGCCAAGAGACGCACCACGAAGGGGTAAGTAAGTGAGCGGAGAAGAGAGGCTGTAAAGGCAATTGCTGGTGGTAATCAAAGAGCGACTGAATGCGGACAGCCACGGTAAGCCCACATTGTGTCCACCACTGTGGCAGGATGATCTCCGTGTGTGGATAAAGGAGACCATAATTATAGTGCTTTGGGGAGCAGTGAATGTGGAGTGCATAAGATATCAACTGTTGTTGGCACAAAACTGTCAGTGGTGGAATCCCCACCTCTGCAAGAAGGCTAAGTACGGGACTAGTTTGGAAGGTACCAGTCGTAAGTCAGACCTCACAGTGGTGAATAGGGTCTAGTACCTGCAGCATCGAAGGTGGCACAGAACCACAGACAGGACTTCCATAGTCTAAACGATACTGGACCAACGCTTGATACAGTTTCAGGAGTACAGAGCAGACTGCACCCCAGGTGGTATTGCACAGACACCTAAGAACATTGAGATGGGACCAGCACGTCCACTTCAGCTGGCAAAGATGAAGGATCCATATGAACCGGGCATTAAAGACCAGACCCAAGAAGCAATGGGTGTCCACCACCTCGAGAGGCTGGCCATCAAGGAACAGTGCTGGATGGGGATGGACTGTACGGCAATGGCAGGAATGCATGATGCAAGACTTAGCCGCCGAAAACTGAAAGCAATGGGACAGAGCCCATGAGTGCACCCAGCAGATTGCTCCCTATAGATAGCGTTCAGCAGCACCCATCATGGAGGAAGTGATGTAGATACAAAAATCGTAAGCATACAAAAAGGGGGACACTGTCAGGCCAACAGCTGTCGCCAGACCATTAATGGCTATGAGAAAGAGAGGGACACTCAACACGGAACCCTGTGGAACCCCATTTTCTTGCTGATGGGGAGTGCTGTAGGAGGAGCCAACTTGGATCCGAAAAGAGCGACAAGAAAGCACGTTACAAATAAAAAGGGGCAGAGCACCATGAAGGCCCCATTTGTGAAGGGTGGTGAGGATGTGGTGGCGCCAGGTGGTGTCATAGGCTTTATGCAGATCAAAGGAGACTGTGAGGAGGTGTTGCTGATGGGCACAAACCAACCAGAAAGCAGACTCCAGGTGGACCAAGTTATCCACTATAGAGCAGCCACAGTGAAAACCACTTTGAGTCGATGACAAAAAGTCGCGGGATTCAAGGATCCAAAATAGGTGCCGACTCACCATGCATTCAAGGAGCTTGCAGAGGGTGTTAGTCAGGCTAATTGGATGGTAGCAAGCCAACTGAAGAGGCGGCTTCCCTGGCTTCAACACAGGAACAACAATGCTTTCCAGCCACTGGGTAGGAAAGACTCCCTCACTCCACAGACGGTTGAACAGGGTCAGTATACGATGGTGGCCAGCCAGCACTAAGTGCTGGAGCGTTTGGTTATGTAACTGATCTGGTCCAGGAGCCATGTCGGGAGAAAGGGCGAGGGCGGTGGAAAATTCCCACTCGCTGAATGGGGGCATTATATGGCTCTGAACAGCGAGAAACAAAAGACAAAGGCAGTCGCTCTGAGCGCTTTTTCAGGAGAAGGAATGTGGGCGGTTACAGAGCCGATTCCGAAGCTTGAGCAAAGTGTTGACCGAAATTTTCTGCTACAGACTCCGGAGTGGTAAGGACAATACCACACACAGAAATTCCTGCAACCCCACTGGGAGGACGGTGGCCGAAAACTCGCCTGAGTTTCACCCAGACCTTTGAAGAGGAGGTGTGTGGTCCTATGGCAACTACATTTCATTCCCAGCAAATCCGTTTCTGAAATTTGATTAGGTAGCAGGCCCAGGCACAGAATCTGTTAAAGACCAGATGAAGAGCAGTAGAATGGTGCCGCTTTAAGTGTTGAAGACCATGGCGACGGTTTTTATGGCTGCAGCAATTTCCGGTGTCCACCAAGGAACCATTTTCCAGAGGGGGGAAGCTGAGGAAGAAGGGATTGCTGAAACAGTTGCTGAAAGGATGGCGGCAGTCAAAGCCCGTGTAGATTCATCAACAATGTCGTGTGGCAATACAGGGGGATGGGAGCAGAGGCGAAGGCACCCCAATCAGTCTTCGATATGGCTCACCTGGGAGGGTGACGGAGCGAGAGACACTGAAGGAAGGTCAGAACAATCGGATAATTGTTGCTGTCATGCAAGTCATTGTGGACTCCCCACTGAATGGAGGGAAGAGGGCTGGGACTGCAAAGGGAGAGGTCAATGGTAGAGAAAGTACCATGTGCCACACTAATGTATGTGGGAGTGCCTGTGTTTAGTAAACTGAACAGCTTCACCTGTCCTGCCCAGGGCAGTAGTTGTATGACTACCCCAAACAGGGTTGTGGGCATTCAAGTCCCCTAATAGCAGGAAGTGAGAAGGGAGTGGCTGAAGGAGGGTGGTTAGGGCAAGGCATGTGGGAGGCCTATCAGATGGGTGGTAGAGATTACAGATTGTGATTGGAGTGGCCAGATGGACCCTGACAGCAATGGCTTCCAGAGTGATATGAAGGGGAACCCATTTACTAAGAATTTCCTTGCAGACGAAAGTGCAAACACCACCAGAAGCCCGCAAGGGGCCAATTCGGTTCTGAAAGAAAGTGTGGAACCCACAAGGGTGGGTGAGTAAGAATTGACAAAATGGGGCTCCTGGAGCGCAATACAAGCGGCAGAGTAGAAGGAAAGAAGGGGCTGCAACTTTGGAAGGTGATGCAAATTTCCATTACAATTTGACTGGATGATTCTCAAGCTGGAGTCCAAATGGGAAGTGAACAGACCTGAGTCGGTCACGCTGCCAAGTTGCAATCTGTCACCGATAACGATGGGGTAACATCCACATAGGTGGGGTCAGACTGTTGGTTTACTGACTGGGTGAGGGGAAGATTACACCTCAGGGGGTACTAGAGGGGCCTTGCCCTTGTTCTTGCATTTCTGCTTCTTCTATTGCTGAGGCAGGGAAGCGCAGACTTCAGCGAGGGCAGGCACGGAATTACACTGGGCAATCATGGCGCCCAATGGCAGCGGATCACGCTGCCGATGTGGAGCAGTAGATCGCCTTTCAGGGGGTGCTGGGAAGAAGAGTCCCGGGAGGGAGCTCCAGTACCAGTGGCCACTGAAGGAGGGGAGCACTTCTCCAGTGGGGGAGGCGCAGCAGCACATGAAGGGGTGGGTTTGGGTACTAACAGGGAGCGGGAGTGTGTGTGGGAGAAGGAGGAGGAGGCTGAAGGCATGGGGTGAACGGGGTGGGGCTGGGAAGAGAAGGTGGTAGGAGGTGGAATGGACATAATTGAAGCAAAGGTAGAAATCACAGACACAGGAGGGAGCCCATCATACTTTTGATAAGCCTCAGTGTAGGTGAGCCGATCTAAGGTGTTGTACTGATGAATCCTCCTTTCTTTCACAAACACCAGGCATGCAGACGAGCATGGAGAATGCTGTCCTTGACAATTTACACTGGCAGGGAGCACAGGCACTCCCCTCATAGGGGGGGGGGGGGGGGCGCCATAGCCGCTGCACAGGGGATCAGTGGTGCAGTACGAGGACATGTGTCCAAACTGTAAGCATTTAAAGCATCTCATCGGTGGTGGAATATAAGGTTTTACATCACATTGATACACCATTGCCTTGACATTCTCTAGGAGGACATCCCTCTCGAAGGCCAGAATAAAGGCGCCTGTAGTGGTGCAATTGTTTGTAGGGCCTCGCTGCACACAGTGGAAAAAACGACCCCCTCGCCGCTCGAGCTTAGCACGGAGCTCCTCGTGAGTTTGGAGAAGAATATCTTGGTGAAAAATAATGTCCTGTACCGAGTTCAAGGATTGGTGGGGGGTGACGGAGACTGGGACGCCACTGAGACGGTTACAAGCATGTAGGGCGTCAGATTGGGCAGCAGAAGATGTCTTTATGAGCAAAGCACCGGATCGCACTTTACTCATTGATTCCACTTCGCCATACTTACCTTCAATCGTATCCGTGAAAAACAAAGGCTTGGTCCTGGAAAAACTTCCACCATTCGTCCTGGTACAAACCAGGTACCGAGGGAAAGATTTCAACTCAACCCCAGCCACAGTAAGGGCCGTCTGGCACAGCGGTCATTGCCGGAAGTTCTGGTTCCCCAATGTGATGAGCATCGACTCCTGAGCATACACGAGGCGTTAACAGCTCAGGTACTAGCAGTGTGATCCCTGTGGTTTCAGGGGGCTCAGCCAGGTGGGTACTTAACAGTCCCAACACACGGACTGGCTACCTTTCTGGTGACCTAGCAGGAGGAATGCCAGGGTGTGAAGGGAAAGTGGAGGGGAGTGGGAGAGGAACCTGCACCATAGAAGCTAGGTAGTGAATTCATCTCCAAATGGCTCACTCTGAATGGAAAATTTTGGGAATGGAGGTCAAACCGCAAGGGGACCAAATACGCCGAAAAGGAAATGGAAACAGCAAACTAAACAATAGCACAGACAAAACAAAGCCATGAGGATAGTCATACCGACATAAAGACGCCCACTAAGAGGGAAAAGTGGGGGCAGGGACAAAGGAGGAAGGATAAGGATGGAGAGGAACAGGAATGGTAATGCATCCTGGAAAGTAAAGGAGACGGCAATAGCTTGTGGACCCGTGCGTGCCAAACACGTACCCGCAAAAGGACTGTGGGTCTCCTGCGGGGTATAGCATCTCAGTCACACACGATCAGATGCTGCACTTTAATTTTCGGAAGTGCCAAAAATATACTCCCTTCACAAAACGCGTCATACAACGCCAGAAACATAGTTTCCTATGACAATAACATGTCTGAGTCACAACCGGAGTTGGTGAACTCATACAAAAATACCAAAACCAGGTGAAGTCAATTGGGGAGTATGAATTGGAGCGAATTCACAGGCACAGCCATAAGACAGTTTACAAACTTTTTCTGAAGTGGAAGAGTACTGACAAAATGCAATGAGCCTACAAATGAGGTAGCTTCCCAAATATTCATGCGATTCATCCTAGGCTACTGCTCGACTGTGAGGGACACATACCAGACAAGGCTAGCAGGGGTGTTGAACATATACACGAAAGGGCAGCACGTGTGGTCGAGTTTTTGTTTGACCCTTTGTGAGCTTCGCGGAGACGTTGAAAAACTTAAACTGCTAGACACTTATAGATAAATGCCAACATTCACGAGAGTACCCACTTACAATATTTCAATAGAGGGATCTAGGAATGTAATACAGTCTCCTGCGTATCGCTCCCGAAAGGATCACCGTGCACATTGGACTCGCTTTCGTGAGGATGCCTGTTAAAATCGCCGTCCGACCATCCGAATGCAGGCTTTCGGTTATTTCCCTAATTCGGTCGATGCGAATGCTGGGATAGTTCCATTGAAAATGGCACCGTTCATTTTCTTCCGCATCCTTTCGTAATGTACGCCTGTGATCTGTCCCTAATCACCGAGCTGACAGCGGGACATTAAACTCAAATCTTACGTCCTCCCTTCCCGAAGGGACAGCGAAGACGAGTGCTGCGTAATTACCGCAGTCACAGATGCATTTGCGCATTCATTCTTCCCACACTCCGCACGTGAATGAAATGGGAACAAACAGTAATAGATGGTACAATTCGCTGCACAGTGGTTTGCTAAGTATAAATGTTGATGCTTATGCTCAGTGTCTGATCAAAAATATCCGAACAACTGTTACTGGACGTTAATATCGACTGCGTCCGTCTTTCACTTTTATGACGGCTTGACGTCTCCTGAGGACCTATCCAACGGGGTGTCAATGTCTGTGAAGGAATGATGCTTCATTCTTCGTCAGTGGTCGAAACCAGACAAGGCAGTGACGTTGGACACCGGGTTCTGCAGCGAAGTCGGCATTCCAGCTCATCGCGAAGGTGTTCGACTGGGTTCGAGTGGGGACTCTGGGCAGCCCATTCCATTTCAGTAATGTTGTTGTACAACTTCTCTAATGCCGAGAGGCATGTCCTCTTGCATTGATGCAGGCTTGTATTCGTCGTGGCATACTATCCACAAGATCATCAAGGCACTGTTGGTCCAGATTGCCCCACTCCTCAACGGTGATTCGGCGTGGATCTCTCAGAGTGATTGATGGGTCATGTCGTCCATAAACAGCCCTTTTCAATCCATCCCACGCATGTTCGATAGGATTAATGTCTTTAGAACATGCTGGCCACTCTAATCGAGCGCTGTCGTTATCCTGAAGGAAGTCATTCACAAATGTGCACGATGGGAGCACGAATTGTCGTCCATGAAGACGAATTCCTCGCCAATATGCTGCAGATATGGTTGCTCTATCGGTCGGAGGATGGCATCCACGTATCGTATAACCGTTACGGCGGCTTCCGTGACCACCAGCGGCGTACGTCAGACCCACATAATGCCACCCCAAAACAGCACGGAACGTCCGACATGCTGCACTCGCTGGACAGTGTGTCGAAGGCGTTCAGCCTGACCTCGTTGCCTCCTAACGTCTGCGACGATTGTCTGGTTGAAGGCATATGCGACACTCTTCGGTGAAGAGATGCCAATGCTGAGCGGTCCATTCGGTGGTTTGTTGGGCCCATCTGTATCTCTCTGCATCGTGTCATGGTTGCAAAGATAGACCTTGCCATGGACGTCGGGAGTGAAGTTGCGCATCGTACAGCCTACTGGGCACGGTTTGAGTCGTAACACGACGTCCTGTGGCTGCACGAAAAGTATTTTTCAACATGGTGGCGTTGCTGTCAGGGTTCCTCCGAGCCATAATCCACTGCAGCAGCAGCGCTTGGGCGGCCTGAGCGAGGCATGTCCCCGACAGTTCCTGTCTCTCTTTATCTCCTCCATGTCCGAACAACATCGCTTTGGTTCACTCCGAGACGCCTGGACACTTTCCTTGTATGAGTACTTCCTGGCGCAAAGCAATATGCGCACGCGATCGAACCGTGGTATTGACCGTCTAGGCTTGGTTAACTACAGACAACACGAGCCGTGTACTTCCTTACTGGTGGAATGACGAACTGATCGACTGTCAGACCCCCTCCGTCTAATAGGCGCTGTTGATCCACGGTTGTTTGCATCTTTTGGCGAGTTTAGTGACATCTCTGAACAGTCAAAGGGACTGTGTCTGTGATACAATATCCACAGTCAACGTCTATATTCAGGGGTTCTGGGAACAGGGGTGATGCGAAACTTGTTTTTGATGTGTGTAGTTTGCGCATAGCGACCGAGAGAGTACGAAAATCCTGCATGTGGTTTTTGAAGGCTGGATATAGAATTACGAATTGCATTAAATGACATCGGTAGGGGCCGTTGAATGACCCAGCATATACAGAGAAATCATACTATAAAGAGTTTGAACAATAATTTAATTATTTTACTCTGTCCACATATGTTCAGTACTTATAGTTAACAAATCTTGACGTATCAGCTACAGACAAAATAGAGTTAAAGAAAGAGTGGTCAACAGAGATTCGGAGGTATACCCGTGGAGTTTATGTAACCACGGAGCACTTGTTGTAAAGGGCATCTTCTGTTTGACAGGGTTTTCCGGTAAGCGGTTTCACCGTGCTTCGGAGGAAGTGCCGAATAACAGCATGTGTTTTACACTGGGATGACAAAAGACACGGGGCGGAGATACGCACGTATGCAGATGGTGGTAGTACCGGGTACACGGGGTGTGAATGGGCAGTGCGATGGTCGAGTTATCATTTGTACTCAGGCGGTTCACGTGGAAAGGTTTCTGAAGGCACTGCGGCCGCAGGACGGGAATTAACAGACTTTCAACGCTTAATGTTTGTTGGATCTAGACGGATGGGACATTCCATTTCGGTAATCTTTAGGAAATCCAATATTCTATGATCAAGTGTGTCAAGAGTGTGCCGAGAATTCCAAATTTCAGACATTACCTCTCAGCACAGATAACGGAGTGAGCTACAGCTTTTACTTAACGACTTTGAGCAGCAGCGTTTGCATAGAGTTGTCGATAGTGCACAGTGGAAGATGATTATAGCTGCATAGTGGTGTTGGCTGTATTTACACGGAATGAACTGGGTCCTCTATTCCAATGAAGCGATCATTGACTGTAAGTGGTTATGTTCGGCTAGTTGGAGGCCATTTGTAGCGATTCATGGACTTCATATTCCGAAACAATGATGGAATTTCTATGGATGACACTAAACCGCGTCACCGGACCACAATTGTTTGTGACTGATTTGGATGAAATTTGGACAATTTGAGAGATTGGTTTGGCCACCCAGATCGCCCGAGATGAATCCCATCGAACAATTATGGGACATAATCGAGGACCTGTTCACGTACAAAATCCTGCACCGGTAACACCTTCGCAGTGAGGGCGACTATAGAGGCAGCATGGTACAGTATTTCTGCAGAGAACTTACAGCGGCTTGTTGACTCCATGTTGCTCGAGTTGCTGCACTACGACGAACAAAAGGAGGTCCGATACGACATTACAAGGTATCCCATGACTTCTGTGACCTCAGTGTACCGGACCGAGGATTAACTCATAACTACCGGTCGAATCGTAGCGTAGAACTGAGCGTTATGGCAGACTGCAAGGCACTAATCTTCTGCTCATTTTTCATCTTCCTCCAATTGCCGAATCCATAAGTTGAAAGCGGAGGATGGTAATCTGAAGTTCACTACAGCGTAAGAAACAGTGGCCTCCTTCAACGACTGATCTACGTCTTTGTAAGCCAGTCCCACCTGAGCGGGGGCCCATGCAAAAGGAGTCTGTCATAACTCTTCCTTTATTTCGCAATGCTTTTCGTACAGCTTCTGATATCTGAACATTAATTTCATTGTTTAACTTTCAGTTTTCATTAGATTGTGTTACGCCATTCGAGTCTGGATCTATCAGAAGGTTCAGGAAACCCGTGTGACGACTAAATTTGAGAGTTTATCGAAACACTATCGCATCCACCACAAAAAATTTTCAGTATGGGGACAGACGTAAGTGTTTGATATAGTTCAGCTTGGGGACAAGAAATGGACTTCCCAATGATGAAGTCGCACATCAGCCAAGAGGTGTAATCAATGGCAAAGAAATGAATAACTATTTATTGATACGTTCGTGGTCATATTAGAAAGCTACTCCTGTGAAGTCTTTACACTGATAATGGAGAAGCATTAGCAAGCCCTTGAGGTAACTTTTGACTGACTGTGCTAAAGCCGCTATGCGGCACCTGGCGCTTTCGTGTGGTATTCAACACGCTCGCAAAAATTTGAACCTACATTTATCGGAAACTCGCATTGCACTAGAGCAGCTTTTGTTGCACCTAAATACCTACTACAATCATGCGATCGGTTAAGTGTATGTCTTCTTTACGAGAAGGCGTGTGTTTACAGCTATCTTTCTGGAAGAAACGAAGTTTAGCGTTTAACTTACAGTCGATGAAGAGTTGGTTGGTGTCGGAGCATGTAAGGGGTCCATAGTCCCTTACTATAACTTTGCACTTGGCACAGGTCGATAGGACGAACAATCGATTGTGATGTGTTCAGAGAGCGAGTGTCGAGATGCGCCAGTGTGGTTGGCGGGTGTAGTGTGTGTGTGAAGGCCATTGTTGAAATACAGGTCTTTAACTGTGAAGGGTGCCGCCATCGCCGTGGTTCGACCCCTATGTAATAGATTAATACCGGGAAAGTGAAGAAGTATCATTATGAAAGTGATCAGTGACGTTACTAGTGCCGATATTTGGTTTCGCGTCTACCGCGCCGGCCTAACCTTGGATTGCAGTGTTGGATGCAGTGATGGATTAGCGTGTGACGATAATGGAAAATGAAGAAAGCCTGTGCTGAGATTAGCCGTAATTAGATATGTATGACGAAGGCAGTGGCTATCTCCTTTTTTGTGTTTTGAGAAGAATATAAGTTCGTAATTAGTAAAACTGTGTTGGTGTTCCTCATTACCAGACATTCAGTTTCATATTATTTAACAGGAAACTGGAAAGTAACAACTTCCGTAGCAGTCAATTCCGGTTACCAGCCCCATTGGGTTCACGGTCATGTTACTAATAAATATTGGACTGCTATTGGATCAGATTAGGTCGGGATAAAAAAAAAACGGAGGTGTTACAAGCAGAAGTTGAGACTGGGGAAGGAGCTTGTCCATCCTTCACACCAAGTGACGTAAAAAACAATAGTCAGTATTATGCTGTGGTTCACGGACGATGTAAATTTCCCAAAAGTTGCTATTTTCCCTAATTTTGGATGACCGGACGGGGATACGAACAGCAGACCGGTGTTTTACCACACTCTTCTCCATCTCCATGTATATGTTCCATAAACGAATGTGAAGTGCGTGGCAGAAGGTACTTAGCGTGTCCATGTTTCTTCCCATTTCAACAACATACGATAGGCAGGAGGATGACTGCTTAGACACCTCTGGACGTGGCGAAGTTAGTCTAATATTGTCTCCACGTTTCTTATGGTAGCCATACGTATAGGATGAAGAAGATCTTTAACTTCTTCATGCTGTGTCCCTCCTACGAAACAGTAGCCTGCAGCTCAGTCAGCTGCAGCAGGTTGCGGCGCTTTATGCATCGTCTGCCACAACAGGCACCAGCGCCTGTTGCCGAACACCAGTCGCGTGTTGGTAACCGCTCCAGACTACAACAAGACGCCGACCTCTTCTCCGTGGAGTGTCTGGGAGCCCTCACGGGGGGCAGCAGGTCCGCTGCCGGCAGAGAGCGCTTCCACGACCACGGCGCTGCACTCGTGGGCACTGTGTTCCCACACGATGTCGTGTGCAAGCAAACTGCAACTCCGGCTGTATTACGGCCAGCTGACAACCACATAATGGCAGTTCAGTGTCAGCCGTGGAACCAGTTTTCCTTTCGAGTTCTTGGGGCCTGGCGCCCTCTCTATGGAACCAAGATCGGACAGTCTCCGTGCTGCATTTCTGATACCTACGAACTTGGGGCAGTGACTTTACTATTCAGACTTTGCTAAGACCATGACTGTTTTTATTAACTCCATAACAGTCCAAGTGAGTCGGGACTTGAACCTTCTTCGTTCCGGCCACTGAACCATTATTTTTTCTCCTTGTTTTGGCTCAAAATAACAAACAAGCCTATGTTTGTGTGTAACTCAAAACTCCACGTAGGAGACTTGTGTTCTTGAATTTTTATTTAAACCGGTTTTACATTCTTTAGCTGGGCAGTGTTGTCGTTGCTCCTCAAGTGGCACGCTGTGTATCAGCTGGTGACAAGGGCTTTTCCTCGTTTCTGTCCTGCTCCTCTCCCCCCTCCCCCTCCAACTTCCGTTTCCGACACGTGTCAGTTGCCGACGAGGATTTTCTCTAGCCCCAGTCCCTCCCTCTCCAAGTTTCATGCCGTATCAATTGGTGAGGACGACTTTTTTCTATCCACAGCGCCTCCTACCCTCCAAGTTTCGTCCTATATCAGTTAGCGACGAGCGTTTCTTCCTTCCCCGGTGCTCCCCACCCTCTAAGTTTGGTCCCATATGAGTTGGCGACAAAGATTTTCTCTGGGCACAGTGCTCCAGTAGTTCCAGTGCCACCTCCAATTTTTTTTCCCCCAGAGCAATGGACGGCTAGGTATTTTCTTTTGAACTGATATTCTGCGAACTATGAAAGAAGAGCAACAGGCACATTCTGTATTCCTAGATTTCCGGAAAGCGTTTGTTTCTGTGTACCAATGTGACTTTCAACGAAGGTAACAGCAATCGGACTAGGTTCCCGGATATGTGAGTGGCTTAAACACTTCTTAAGTAACCGAGCTCAGTATGCTGTCCTCGTCAGTGGGGCTTCGTCAGAGATAAGGCTATCGTCAGGAGTGCCCCACGGAACTGTGACAGGCCCACTGTTATTTTCTATACATATAAATGATCTGGCGGACAGGGTAAGCAACGTGAGCGTGTAAGGAATGTAGCCGAGAAGGCGAATGGTCGATTTCGGTTCATATGGAGAATTTTGGGAAAGTGTGGTTCATCTGTAAAGGAGATCGCATATAAGATACTATTGCAACTATTCTTAAGTACTGCTCTTGTTTTGATCCGCACAAGGTCGGATAGAAGGAAGACGTCGAAGGGATTTCCTACCGGAAGATTCAACCAGCACGACGCCTCGGGAACTCAAATGGCAGTCCTTGGAGGTAATCGACGTGCCTTTCGTGGAATGTTACTGATAAAATTTAGAGAACCGGTATTTAAAGCTGACTGCAGAATGATTCTACTGCCGTCAATTTACATTTAGCTTAAGGACCACTATGTTAAGAGACATTAGGGCACGTAGGGGGGTATACAGACAATCTCTTTTTATGCACTCTCTTTGTGAGAGTGCATCAAACCAGACCGCGGGTTGATGTACACAACAACAACCTGTGTCGACGATCACACGCGGATAATCGTGCAGTGACAAATGGTTCAAATGGCTCTGAGCACCATGGGACTCAACTTCTGAGGTCATTAGTCCCCTAGGACTTAGAACTAGTTAAACGTAACTAACCTAAGGACATCAGACACATCCATGCCCGAGGCAGGATTCGAACCTGCGACCGTAGCGGTCTCGCTGTTCCAGACTGCAGCGCCTAGAACCGCACGGCCACTTAGGCCGGCGTGCAGTGACATCCTGTAAGAAGTTTTCAGATGAGCTATCCATGCGCGGGTTACCTCTATGGAGGGAAAAAACCATCCGTGATGGGTGAACCGAACTTGCAGTTGGAAGCACACAGTCTGGTTTCAGGCAATCATACGGCTTCAATTTCCGGTCCAGCACACAGTTGAAATACGGATTGGAACATACCGTTTGCGACTACAAAGAGACAAGTATTCCGATAAGTAATTACCTCATTTCCTTTTAACTGGGATTGCGATTTAACATTCACATGAATCAGACCGGATACATGATTCCCTTAGCCCTCAGCGGGGCAAGAGCAGGCGTCTTCCGGAAATCGTGAGACACTATTACGGCCCCGTGGGTCAAGGGTACTCGATTTTGATACAGATTGGAGCAGTGTGTTGGTGTTATGTATTCTGCATAGAGTGGCTCGTTGGAGCGATTCGGAATACGTTCTGAACAACGTAGTCATAATTTCTTACAACCATAGACTTTCTGCTCACGTCTAATATTCTCCTAACAACATTAAGTGGGAAATATTAACGTGAGAATTCTTGCTAGTGGGCTGCCCTTACCAGAGAAGTGTTATTAGTCAGAGAAAGGGGACAGCCGGTGAGAATTCCTGCGTTTCATTCAAAAGCCTCTCGTTTGTCATGCGAAGATTCATTACCCGAAAGGCTCGAATATTTAAAATCTATCGGGAGTCACTTGGAACATGCGAAATCTTGTAGTCAGTATGCCACCTTGAAATATAGTAAGCAATTCGTGGGTGCTGCGGAGCGAAGGCGATGCTAGAAAGGTGGAAGCTAGTGATCCGCAATAATCCACAATGTTATTTTTCAAGCATCAAAAGCTTACTAATTTCCCAAATGCTTTACGGCGGAGCTCTGGCCAGTTTATTTTTCGGTTTTGTTGCTCAGAGTAGCCGGTAATCATTTGCAAGCGTCTGTGACTCGTGGATTCATCTATATCTACATCTACATACATACTCTACAAATCGCTGTACAGAGCGTGGTGGAGGGAACACTGTACCACTAATAGTCATTTTATTTTCAGCTCAAATGGCAAACAGGACGAGTGAAAAGCGACTGTCTATATGCCTCAGTATGAGCCCTAATCTCTCGTACCCTGTCTTCGTTGTCCTTAAGGGGACCCAGAACGTCCTATACCTCCAATGTTGAATGTAAGGAACATATTCTTATGAACTATTAACACCAGTACGATGAAACTTTTACAGTATAATATTACATATATTTACTACCATTTACCATATGGATTTTAATTTATTGGTGTTTTTTGGGAGACATTATTTTCTTACTGAAAATAATTGACATATTTTTTGGCATAGTATCTTTGAAATAAAATCTGTTATCAATTATGTATCACAAAAAGGCTGTGATACAAGGTGTATATTGGCACTGTCTACATTCCTTGAAAATTTTAAGTCATTATCTCTAATAGTTTAGCAGAAAATATTCCTTATATGGCAAAAAAGTGAACTTGTGGAAAACGAGTTTCAAAGTTTCTCTAACATTTTAGTGGAGTCCAGCACCATAAGAGGGGTTTTCACAGTCACTAGACATCTCCCCATCTAGCCTTCTTTTCACTCCTTTCACTCTTTGTCTGTCTTGCCTCTCACACTCCTTTTCTTTCCTTTCGGTATCCCGTTTCCTCTCATTGTCTATCGAAATCATTGCACTCACCATGTACTTTCCGGGCATCACATCCAACTTCTGCAGCACATTGCACTTTATAATGTTACCTTTGTTGTACATAGCAATGGCATCATATATTCCAAAATGAAGAGTATGAATTTCCACAAACACATTTTTTGGCATTCTGGTCCAAATTACATTATTCACACTCTCATTTTGATTTTGTGTACGTCCATGGAGACATTTCTCCAAAAGTTCAGTTGCAGAAAGATCTCTGAAAATTGGTTTTATAGCCTTCATGACAGTGATGATGCTTTTATACACGTTCAGATCCCTGATATTTTTTGTGCTTGCACCAGGAATTGGGTCCCTGTGGGCATAGTCCATGTAGTGGTTCCTCGTCAGTCGATAAGGTGTGGTAGTAAAGTGCCATTACAGCCTTTTCCATTGCATCAACACTGTATTTTGTCTTATTGGCAGTCCATAGTCTCTCTGCAACCTATTGATTACCTCGTCTGTCAATCTTTTAGCTCCACCCAAAGGTTTTCCATCACTGAGTACTTGGCCTTTCATTGTGGTCTTCAGTAGACGCAGCCTTGTTCCCATACGTTTCTGAACGTGACCTATGCAGTACTGTTTAGTAATGGCAACATCATTTCCATAAGGTTTCAGCTCAGATACAGTAGCAAAAGACTTCGAATAACCATCACCCAGGAACTGCAGGTATCTGACATCGTACCACATAAGAGAGCGACTGAAAAAGTCTTTCGCACCGGAAACTTCCATGGCCCCACTAGACCTACTGTAACTCCTTCGACAGTTTTCTGCATGCTCATCCTTCACTCTTTTAGGACACCTACAGTGCTTGGATTTAATTACAACATCTATAACTTTTGTAGTATCAGCACTTGTTGCCGTTATTACCCCATTATGTGAAGTCTGCCGCGCTTCTGCCACGTACCATCTAGAGCGACAGTCAGGTCCCGAGAATTCTGAACATCTGGAATTTCTTCATTCACCGCCACAGCCTCCTCCACTGCTTCTTTCATGGATTCTTGGGCAATATCTTCAACACAGGATCCAACAACCGAGTTATATTATGAGGATTTTGTTGGTGGAGGTGGTAGATTCATTACACCACAAAACATTTGACCAGCAGAGTATCCCTTACTGATTGACCTTAGAGCATAAACACATCTAATATTTACACCATAGTACTTGCTTTTCTCACTATCAGTTGCACCTTGGCCTATTTCGACATTCTGAGTTCCAAAATGAAACACTGTAATGACAACTAGTACAATGGTGACAGATTTCTGCTGCAAGTCCTATGTGTCGCTTGACATTTACTGACATACTCAATTTGCAACATTCCTTACACAGTACTGAACTCTCAATCACCTTTGAGAGCAATGAAATGTTAATTATTTCGTTCACATTATCCACACTACACTTCCCCAATAAACTGCAGTATTTTTCAGTTGGCCCATGCAACTTCTTGCTTGTGCTAGAGACAGGAGTAGATTTCACTTCATGAATAACCTCACTATTTTCAGAATCATTTCCCAAGGTCGGAGAAATCGTCACAGTCCCACTAGTGTACATCGGAGGAGGCTTTTTCCTCTTGTAAAGTCTGTTACGAAATCGAGGCATATTTGGTAAGTTCCAGTTACGCAATAGAAATACAACACAAATCGTGCCATAACCACCAAATGCTCAAGGTAAACAACAGTATCCAAAGACTACAATACGCAGACAAAACAATTGCCTATCAAATCGTGTTGCCAACATAATATATAGTCTTTGGAAAGACCAGAAGTTTTGAAAAACGATGTTTTCTATGAACATGTATCCATGGAAATTCAATGTCGCGACATGCCCTCTACAGCACATTATTGAAAATAATATTTTCAATACTTGGAGTTGAGCTACAGGTTAGATTAATATGTCATTTTAAGGAGAAAGATCTGTAGTATTTTATTTCACAATAAACTGAAAACCCAAAATTTCATCATTTTTAGGTTCCGGGTTCCCTTAAATGAAACTTATGTTGGCGGCAATACAATCGTTCGGCAGTCAGCTTCAAATACCAGTCACTTTTCTCAGTAGTGTTCCTCGAAAAAAACGTCGCCTTCTCTCCAAGAATTCCCATTTGAGTCCCTGATGAACGTCAGTAACATTTGCGTGTTGCTCGAACAAAACTAGCAGACCACCTTTGAATTGCTTCGATTTCTTCCTTTAAACTTATCTGCTGCGGATCCCAAACACTCGACCAGTACTCGAGAATAGGTCGCACTAGCGTCCTATATGCGGACTCCTTTACAGATGAACCACACTTTCCTAAAATTCTCCAGTAAACCCAAGGCGACCATTCGCCTTTCCTTCCACAGTACTGATTCCATTTCATATCGTTTCGGTTATTCTTGACCTATGCAACTAACGTAACATATGTTGAATAAAATAATTTTACTTGTTGGGCCACGTTACTATGAAACACTGAAGCACCTAAATTGTCGAAGTTTCAAGCGACTTGCTGCTGCCCTTTTCAGGGTGGTTAAGGTAAGGTGTGTTTTCTTGGTTTTCCTTTGTGGATATTTCTGCAAAAGTTCCAGGGACCAGTCGGAGGTGCGAGAATTACTCTCAACGCTCTTCCATATCTGCCGAGTGCTCGAATATAGGGTGGTTATAATTAAAATTTCCAGACTTCAGATGGCCCCCATGAAAGGGCATGCGTAAGAGAATAACAAATAAACCATTAAATAAACACGTTTTAATTTCCACGTGAGAGGGTAAGATTTGTTAACTGCCTACCACATTTACGTTCCATATTTCAAAACTTGCCCAGCGCGATGACCGTCTCCATCCACGATAGCCTGGAACAGCACTAGAAGTACCACTTCGCAATTGTCCGCAGCACTTTTCGAACAGTGGACCGTTTAACGTTCAGCTGTCGTGACAAACTCGTTTCCTGCTTGAAGATCGCACATTGCGCCAAGCATCTTCAGCCACGGCAACAGTACCTTGTTCGAAAATTTATGGCGCAGTTTGTTGTCGTCCTGTCCCAGAAGCAATCTCCGAATTTCCAGCTAATTCTAACTTCCGAATCTACTATTTCAACCCCGGTCGGGAAAGAGGACCTCTCCGTATTCCTTCAGTGCGTCGATACTGTTGTTTTCATAGAACAGCTTTACGAGCAAAGCCCTGATCACATTGTCCAGATCCATGTTGACTATCTGCAACTGTGATCCACACTAATACTTGTGTTACAATCCTGCGTCGCCATAACGGCCAGTCAGGATTCTAACACTAATAAGAAAACAATCCTGCTAAGCAAATACTATGAAGCTGGGTACCCGGTAAATACACTACTGCCCATTAAAACTGCTACACCACGAAGATGACCTGCTACAGAGGCGAAATTTAACCGACAGGAAGAATATGGTGTGATATGCAAATGATTAGCTTTTCAGAGCATTCACACAAGGTTGGCGCCTATAGCGACACTTACAACGTGCTGAAATGAGGAACGTTTCCAACCGATTTCTCATACACAAACAACAGTTGACCGGCGTTGCCTGGTGAAACGTCGTTGTAATGCCTCGTGTAAGGAGGAGAAATTCGTACCATCACGTTTCCGAGTTTGATAAAGGTCGAATTGTGGCCTGTCGCGATTGCGGTTCATCGTATCACGACATTGCTGCTCGCGTTGATCGAATTCCAATGAGTGTTAGCGAATATGGAATCGGTGGGATCAGGAGGGTAAAACGGAACGCTGTGCTGGATCCCAACGGCCTCCCATCACTAGCAGTCGAGATGACAGGCATCTTATCCGCATGGCTGTAACGAATCGTGCAGCCACGTCTCGATCCCTGAGTCAACAGATGGGGACGTTTGCAAGACAACAACCATCTACACGAACAGTTCGACGACGTTTGCAGCAGCATGGACTATCAGCTCGGAGACCATGGCTGCGGTTACCCTTGACGCTGCATCACAGACAGGAGCGCCTGCGATGGTGTACTCAACGACGAACCTGGCTCTACGAATGGCAAAACGTCATTTTTTTCGGATGAATCCAGTTTCTGTTTACAGCATCATGATGGTCGCATCCGTGTTCGGCGACATCGTGGTGAACGCACATTGGAAGCGTTTATTCGTCACCGCCATACTAGCGTATCCCCCAGCGTGATGGTATGGGGTGCCATTGGTTACACGTCTCGGTCAACTCTTGTTCTAACGTAACTAGCCGGCGAACGGTCTGGACACTTGGATGATGTCGTCCAGGATACCGAGCAGCAGACGTAGCACACGTCCGTTGGGCAGTTTGATCACAATAGCCGTACATCAACACGATATCGACCTTTTCCGCAAAAGGTAAACGGTCCATTTTAACATGGGTAATGTATCACGAAGTAAATACCGTCCGCAGTGGCGGAATGTTACGTGATACCACGTACTTATACGTTTGTGACTATTACAGCGCCATCTGTCACAAAGCGAAAAAAGTGGTACAACTAAAACATTCATATTTCTTTACGTACTACACGAATATGTAAAAAAAACTGGGGGTTCCTATTTAAAAAATCGCAGTTGATATCCGTTTGACCAACGGCAGTGCTATCCAGCGGGCCAACCACAGCGCCGTCTGAGAGAAATACCTTATGTAAAACTTCGTGATATTCACATACAGCGTCTATTTCATGTGTTATCGCTACGAATGGATCCAGCAGAAATTATACATGGAGGTGACAAATCTCATAGGATAGCGATATACATGTGGCGGTAGTATAGCGTACTCAAGCTATAAGAGCACACTGCATTGGCGAAGCTGTCGCTTGTACTCAGGTGATTCATGTGAAAATGTTACAGACGTGTTTACGGCCGCACGACGGCAATTAACAGACGTTCAGCGCGGGATGGAGGTTGGATCTAGATGCGCGGGACACTCCATTTCGCAGTTCGTTAGGGAATTCGGTATTCCGAGATGCAGAGTGTCAAGAGTGTGCCGATAACACCACATTTCAGGCATCACCTCTCATCACGGACAACACACTGGCTGACGTCCTTCATTTACTGACCAAGACCAGCGGCGTTTCCATAGAGTTCAGTGCTACCAGACAACCAACCGCGCGTGAAGTAACCGCAATAATCAGTGTTGGACGTACGACGAACGTGTCCGTTTGGACAGTGCGGCGAAAGCCGGCCGCGGTGGCCGAGCGGTTCTGGGCGCTTCAGGCCAGAACCACGCGGCTGCTACGGTCGTAGGCTCGAATCCTGCCTCGGGCATGGATTTGCGTGATGTCCTTAGGTTAGTTAGGTTTAAGTAGTTCTAAGTTCTAGGGGACTGATGACCTCAGAAGTTAAGTCCCAGAGTGCTCAGAACCATTTCAACCATTTTGAAGTGCGGCGAAATTTTGGTTTTTCTGGGCCACGACGGCAGACGACTGACACGAGTGCCTCTCCTCGGCTTTCGACCATATAGCTTGGACCCTAGAAGACTGTAAAATCGTGGCCTGGTCAGGTGAGTCCCGATTTCAGTTGGTAAAAGCTGATGGATGTGTTCGAGTGTGGCGCAGGTCGGATGAAGCCATGGGCCCACGTTGTCAACAAGGCACTGTGCAAACTAATAGTGGCTCCATAATGGTGTGGCATGTCTTTACGTGGAATGGATGAGTCTTGCTTATGTTAGGCTACTTGGGCACAATTTGCAGTCATCCATGGACCTTATGATCCCGAACAACGATGGAATTTGTATGCCTAAAATGCGCCATGTCACTGGGACACAGTCCTTCGTTATTGGTTTCAAGAACGTTTTGGAAAATTCGAGCGAATTGTTTGGCTGCCCAGATCGCCCATCATAAATCCCATCGAACATTTATGTGACATAATCGAGACGTCAGCTCATGCACAAAATTCTGCACCGGTAACACTGTCGTAATTATGGGCGGCTATAGAGATAAAACGGCTTGATATTTCTGCAGGGGCTTCCAACGACTAGCTGACTTCGTGCGACGGTGAACTGCTGCACTAGGTCGGGTGAAAGGAGGTGCGACGTAACATTAGGAGGTACACCACGACTTATGTCATCTCACTGTAGTTACGTCGGTGTTATTCTCAATAAACCTGCTGTCTGGCACACTTCAGTTATGTGCACCGCGTCTGTCTGGGTACTATGATGGCAAAAATATTAGATAAAGAGGAAATTACGATGCTAGCAGTCGGTTTTGAGTGTGATATAGTGAACTTGCGCCAAATGATCCGAACAACATAGTGACTGTAACATTATATATTGACAATATTTTGAAACAGAGTACACAGAGGTTTGATTACGAGAATTTACTATTTTGGGAAGAAACAGATCACATTACAACCAATACAGTCAGTCACCTAGAAATAAGACGAACATTTCTTGGAGTGAAGCTGTTATGTACGTCACAACACACTTAGTACTAGCTAAAAAAATTCATTCATGGTAAATTAATCTTGCCTGGTATCGGAACAAACACTTTATCGCAATTGGACACTGGTGTACCTACTTCAAATATATGTAGTTTTCAGTAGTAGATCGTAAAAGGGTTTGCTAAGAATAACTTTAACTATATGTCATAAAGAAACTGAATCGAGTATTGTAAATAAACAGCCCTGAGGGTGTACTGAAACCACAATGCACTGCACGAACTTTATCGTAAATAAATCGAAGCTGTTATCGGAAAATAAACTTAAGCTATATAACGCAAGTGGAGACAGCGACACGGTGCTCCGAATTTATGTTCGCATCAGTAGTAAATTGAAAAAAGTTGGAAGTTTGTGGTAAGATCTTATGGGACCAAACTGCTGAGGTCATCGGCCCCTAAGTTTACACACTACTTAATCTAACTTAAATTAACTTACGCTAAGGACGACACCCCCCCCCCCCCCCACACACACACACATACACACACACACACACACACACACACACACACACACACACACACACACGTACACACACACACACACACACACACACACACACACACACACACACACACACACATGCCCGAGGGAGGACTCGAACCTCCGACTGGAGCAGCCGCGTAGACCGTACCAAGGCGGCCTAGACCGCGTGACAGTAAATGGTGACCACAAGAGGAACTTCAGATATTTCTCGGAAAGAAAACAAACCGAGTATCATAAAAAAGCACTGCAGCTACAGTGTGACTCACAATAAACAGTACGAATTAAGAAATATAATTAGCCGGCTGGTGTGGCCGTGCGGTTCTAGGCGCTTCAGTCTGGAACCGCGTGACAGCTACGGTCGCAGATTGGAATCCTGCCTCGGGCATGGATGTGTGTGACGTCCTTAGGTTAGTTAGGTTTAAGTAGTTCTAAGCTCTAGGGGACTGATGACCACAGATGTTTAAGTCCCATACTGCTCAGAGCCAAATATAATTAACCGTAGAAATAAAAGTCTGATAGATTCCTGTACATCAAAATTCTTTTGAAACAGAAGCAACAGTATTTTTCTTTCTCATACACAGCACAAATCAAATATACAATTCCCCTCAAAACCAACGAAAATGTGACAAACAAGGGTCCCGTAAAGAAATACAATTCAAGATGCACCGCAAAAAGTGACGTCGCAAGAGCATTTACTATTATGTCATTGGCACAGCGAACTTTTAGTAACGTTAATTGCTCTCGGTCCTGGGATACACAGGGCCATATATTTTTGCCAATGTAATCCACAAGAAATCTGCTGTCCATCATGTTTGAATTATATGTGGTGCGTCTGTTCGTGTGCCGAAATGGCAAGAATATGCATTATTACGAATGACAGTGCTTTGAGAATCATCGTGTATTTAGAAAAAAGCGCTCCTGGCGTACCGTTAACTTGGCGGTTCCCGTCCGCGTGACGTCACGGCGGCTACCCGCGACGCCTCCGACGGCGGACGTCCGCTGCGCGCGACGCCCGCTGTGCGGCTGGCGCCGTGGCGTTACGTCAGGATAGGACGCGCGTTGCCAGGCAACGGAACCGGCCGCGCCGCTGTTGTGGGGACGGTCTCCGGGGGGCGCTCTTATTTATCACCGCCGGCCTGACCGGCGACCTGTTGCGACAGATTTCAGCCTGCCGCCTCGATTCAAAAGAGAACGGTGGCACAAAACACGTAACAGAGCGATACTTTCTCTTCACAGCTGCAGGACTAGAAGACACCAGTTTCTACAATTTCTTTCTCAGTTAGTATTATGACCCTTTAATTATTTCAGCTACACTGACGTGCGAAAACAACGTCACCACCTACTTAAAACTGTGCTGGGACACCGTTAAAACGCAAATACAGCAGCGATACTGCGTGTCGCGGATTCGACGGGCTCTTGCTGGGTTACTGGATGTACGCAGGGCCACACGCCTTTGCGTAGTCACGTAATTTCGGAAATTACAGATGGTGGTTAGTGAACATTCAACTACCGTCCCAGATGTGTTCTTCCTGATTCAGATGAAGCGAATTTCTTGATCAATACATCACCGTGAGTTCACTAGCATGTTCTTCAAATCACTGTAACATGATTTTGGCCTTGTCACACGCACAGCTGCGCCCTGCGCGGAGACGCCATCGTCGTCGGGGAAGACATCACGTATGAAGGCGTGGAGGTGGTCTCCAGTAATGTCTTCGATTACTACCACAGAGTTCATGGAAGTCCAGGCGAATGTCCCTCACAGTGTAATTCTCCCCCCCCCCACCCCCACCCCCATTCCCACAACCCCTTCCCCACCGGCCAACTTCCGTGTCATTGCACCTTCCCCCACCAGTAGATCTGGATGACGCAGTATCAGGACACGAGCGCCGACCTGGTGCAGTAACAAATGTGACCCATCCGACCAGGTGCCACATTTCCGTTGATCAACGGTCTAATCTCAATAAACCCGAGACCACTGAAGTCGCAATTAATGTCGATGGGCAACGTAAGAAATTGTACAGGAAGTATGGAAACATCGCGGGAAACGCATTCTTGAACAAAAATGCAGATGCCAACGGAGCCTGCTGATTGCGCCGTTGTATTTCACCACGAACGGTAAGTGTGCAGTGTCCTCAACGCTTTGCAAGCGTCAGTCGTAGTCAGAACAGGGTTCTGTGTAGTTGTGGGTGCGTTATAACCGACCTAAGTGAACTGAATGGGGCAAGTTGTTGCCACTTATATTCTGGGTGCTTCCGGAATAAAGATAGCCGAAGTGTTTGGTGTTACAAGAGACACCGTATCGAAAATTTATACCTCATACAGGGAAAACGGAGAAACACCAGCCGCTAAGTACAAAGCAGACTAAAGTGTGATGGATGGTCACTGAAGGGAACTGTGACGAAAAATAAGGGGACGAGAGCTACAAAATTCACAGCAGAAATGAATAATCGTTGTCGCGAACCCTTTCAGTACCAAAGAACGCGAAGTGAACTCCGTAAGATGGGAACTGCAGAGCGACTTGAAATTTCAAAATCGCTCATCGACGTTGCAAATGCCCGTAACAGAGAACACGTGGTACCAAATCCATAAAAGTCATGCAGTGTTTGTTCCCCAATGCTGATGCTGTGTTCCTGGACGACAGGGCCCCTTTTCACCCCTTTTGCCTCGTCCAGGGCTGGGTTTCGGAGTACGACGATGTACCACATCTAACAGGTCTCAACATTAATTGAGCCTTTGTGATCTACTTTCAAGGGGATAGTCCATGATCGCTATCCATCTCCATCACTGCTATTTTAACCTATCACTATTTTGCTGGAAAACTGATATAAGAGTCCCGTGAAAACCATATACAACCTGTATGCAACCGTTCCGAGATGACTGGAAGCTGTTTTGAATATAAAGAGGTTTATTGCACGCTAATGTACTGTGTTTGTGGTGTTTCAGTATTTTTGTCCAGTCCTTGTAGATGCCGTCAGCTGTAGAGACCCACGTCCAAGAACGTGCGCCGAACGGTGTGTTCCGACACACTCGTGGCTGCACCAGCACCGTACCCTGTCGTCAGATCTGCCAGAGATCGCCACCTAGCCTGTATTTCAGAGTAGGCAATTCGCAGAACGCCACGTCCCCTGACGACGCGTCGACATGTAACATCTTGTCGCCAGCTTACGATTTCACCTTCCTTCAAACATTTTCCATAGGTACTCGTGACGTTAGCACACTAACGATCGACCAGCTTTGTCGTTGCCGATATGCTCCCAGTCGCTGGACCATAACAATTTGCCCTATTTGAAAGCTGCTTATGATATTGCGGACTGTATCATCGCTAGAATGATTCACTGTTCGTCTCTGTCTTGCTTATGTACATAACATATCGCATTTCATGCCCACAACGTCACCAAGTGGCATTCATACTCACGGTGGTCAATGGTAAATTTGTATACATTCTTAAAATAAAATGGCTCTGAGCACTATGCAACTTAACTTCTGAGGTCATCAGTCCCCTAGAACTACTTAAACCTAACTAACCTAAGGACATCACACACATCCATGCCGGAGGCAGGATTCGAACCTACAACCGTAGCGGTCGGGCGGTTCCAGACTGTAGCGCCTAGAACCTCTCGGCCACCACGGCCGGCACACATTCTTCCCTTCTATCTTTGTGTGTAAAGAATAAATGAAAAAGCGTCTCTGCACAGTACTCTTGTCGGAATTGATGCCATTTTCATATCCCACAGAAGTGATGTGGAACACTCTTCTTTGTGTATTGGTTCACAGACACTGTAAACTTCCTGAAGGAAATCTGTGTACCACGTAGTCTGTTCTTTTTATTTTCAAAGAAGCACTATCTCATTATTTGACAGTCAACCAATTTTACCCCCTTGGGCCTTACCGAAATACACCAAAAAAAGAATTTTTGTGCTCACAGCGTATTGTGATCGAGACATCAATGTGGGCGGAACGCAACAGGCGATGCCGTCCACAATTAGGATGTATCACAATCGTACGGGCAGAAGTATTCCAGATGTGAAGTCCATATCTAAAATGCAAAAAAGCGCAACCGTTATGCAGGTTTTGACACAGGACCACGTTAGGTATCACATTACAATACTTCAGCAGGTAAATCAGTTTTTCTTGTATGTAGGTTTCAACAGATCCAGTTTTTGTCCTTTTCGAGCGTGCTTGTTGGTCTAGAGATCAAAAACATCCTTACCCCCTCCCCACATTTCCTCAAGAAAGAAGAGCATGAGACAGCGTTGATAGCGATGGGTCAGCGGCCGCCATGTTACTTATCGAGAGAACCAAGCTGCATGCTGCCAAGTTTCAGCCATTCGTTTTCTTCTATACGACGCTAATTTGTAGCAACACAGTCCATAAAGTTCTGACACAGTCATCACAGTCAGTCTCTCGATATATACGCAAATACGGACTTGTCATTACCGCTTGAAGCTTGTCCGTGGGAGAATTGTTGTATTTCCACATTATTGCCATGACACATTATCTGAACATCGGACTAATTTGTACTGCTTGATATTACTTTAACAATGTTTTTTTGCTAGTACAATGCCTGAAGATGATCGCCCCCGCCGTCTAATGGTCTGGGGTCTCTGCAGCTGTCCCGAGCTACCAGCCGTATTTCAGTTCAGATTTTTTGAGTTGTGAAAGTATGGAAGCAAATCCTCGAAGCCTTGCGATATCTGCTGTGGGAATGACTGAATAAATAAGTGGCTAAAGAGTCACCCAGAAGTTACTGAAGTAGCGACAACCCACAGGACTTTAGTCACGTTTTCACCCCTATTGTATTAATAAGCTATGAATACGTGAGGCATGTAGTATCTTGTAGTGAAACTATGTACAGATAATCTTCTGACAGTGTTACTCCGAAAAGTGTAAGCATTATTCAGTGTATCGCATGTGTACAGTGAAGAAGGTAGCATCTGTAAGGAGGCTTCGCATAGACTGTGGACTGACGCTCTGTGGAAGTCATTTTTATGATTCACGGACGGTCAGTCAGTAGTGATCCCTGTCAGCGAGAGTGGTGATTCACAGCCAAACTGGAAAGAGCAGAGATGTCTTACCGCGTAGCTAAAACTTTGGTCTGTCCAAACAGAGTCCTATATGTGTATGGTTCGGTTGGTTCTATTGTGCAGTTTTAAACATACGGGCACTCTTCGCACATCTCTCGACTTGGGCAGGCTGCCATACCAGAAGCCTCAGGACATTTGTCTTGTATTTTATATGGGCGCATTGGACTGTCAAACAGTCATGATAGCTGATACTGCAAATGGCGTGACACACAAATGAGAACATTGCCACTCTAAGTTTTAGAGGTGTGTCTGAATAACCAGTGAAGCAATACAATCTTCTTTGAGAGAAGCATAGCGTCATTCTGTCAACAGTGCACAGTGGCGTATGAACCCGTAAATCATATGCAAGAATGATTTTCAGCACATTGAGACTGGAGAAAATAACGAGTTCAAAGCCTGAAACAACAAGCTGGGGTTCTCACTAGGGCGTTACTTTCGACTTCTTTGAGCGTGCTCTGTTCAACTGCATGGCCGCGATGCTGGGCGACACTGCCACACGGCAACGCCTGCCGCCAGCTGGGTGGCGCCACTTCTGCTGTACTGGTGGCCCTGACTATGCCGAGGCACTTGAGACTGATGAGGTGGTCGCATGAGCGAATTACGAGCCTGTGTGTTGCTTCTGCTGTGGAAATAATTCAGCTCTAAAACCGAAACCAATGAATCACTAATTCTATCTCATTATAGCCCCTGGGCACCCAACGCGCCCTAACCACTGCACTCCACACTTTGTCATCCTGCGTCCGTATGAGTCACATCCCATTGACCCCTACAGCCGCATCTGGCGAACATTCATGTTGCATTCACACGATTAAAAACAGTGGTACTATTGAAGTTGGGTAAAATCATGTCCATTCCGATTGGCTTTTGTATGTGGACGCACAATACATAGTGTTAGGCCTTTGTTTTCGTTTTCAGTTGCTTCAGTAAATGTGCTGATCGGTATCTATCTGTGAGCTCACAATTTGAAAATTCAAGTGACTTGCTACTCTCAGTCACAACTGCATTTCTAAACAGTTTGTAAACTTATTGTTACGTAATATGGTATTAAGATATGCAGAAGGGATGTTCAATGTTCTTACTCGAAGTCTGTGCGTAACTGCAACAGCTCGCTTGCACATATTATCTGTTCATATATGACATTGGGTTTTTCAATCACTTGGAATTCGAAAATTCATTATCTCTAATCTTTCTCGTGTCCACAAATTTTAACATGTTTGCCGTACCTCCATTTAAGCTTTGTTTCATGCTAAACGTGCTCCAGGGCCTCATGAGACATCCTTGCAAGGCTTGTCTTTGTTTTTCATAAAAATGACAGTAATCCAGTTAAGATGATGCTGAGAAGGTTTTCCGAGACATACCGCGGCAGAGGTGAAGTCATTGTAAATGTTTGCTTTCACCGCACAAGCTCTTCATTTTCAGTTTATTACTTACTGTAGGCAATAAAAACATTTTCCCCTGCACATACAGAGTCTATAAGGAGTGATTTATTGTACATTCCGGCTGTGTAGTCCGAGTATTGGGATTAATGCTGTAATTCGGTACTCAGTTACGTTACTTCGGAGTCATCTCTCTGTCTGTCTGTCTCTGCACCCCCCCCCCCCCCCCCCCCTTCCCAACTCCATCACGCTTTGCGCAAGCTTTACCATCGCTGAAATCAATTCCAAAACCAGATCGCGTTATTTGTGGGCCATATGTGGTGTCTGGTGGTATGGTTCAGGGCATAACTCTGGTTTGTAATTTTCTGTAAACACTGAGGCATACCTTTGAAAGGAATTGCGCGTTAGACAGTTAAAGTAATTTTGATTTTCTTTATAACAAGTGTTAGTGATTAAAATGAATATTTTAATATACGACTTGCCCGTGTCTCTGGACGATATCTGTTTCCGCTACTGCTGTTATCGGCTTCAGAATACGAGCGAGCATCGTCGCTGTCGTACAGGTTAATAGCAAGACCAGACAGCGATGGCTGCGTCGGGGAACACCAAGCCTTATCTCTCTCTAATGGCGCTCCGCCCTGCGATCGCAACTGCGGACTGGATCTTTCAGTCGTTTCCATCTGTGAATTCTGTTATCTCTGCTCCCTAGAGGACGATCTCAGACGCGACTACTAGTGGCTTCACTAGAAGTAGCACAGATAACTGTTCGATAGCAGCACCTTGACAAATGGAACCTAATAGTGGACGCCCAACGTTCCACCGACATGAAAGTAACATCGGGGGCTGCCAAAATGAATGTAATAGGACTTCTGATGATCGCGAAATATATTAAAGATATAACAGACAGGATCAGCAGTGCTATCAAATTGCTTTCTGACCATCTGTTTTCTCAAGAACGTCTCACATTCGGATGATCCTAATGGAATTCAGAGAGACTTGAACAGTGTATCCACTTCGGGTAATGAATAGAAGCTCTCCTTAAGTGTGAATAAATGGAAGACAATACCTAAAACAACGAAATACAACTCAATTGTGTCCCGTTATAAGATCGACAGCGAAGAATCTTGGGCAAGTTACAACGGTCACGTAAGTGGCGAGCAAATAAATGTGGCCTGGAAAATATTCGAGGCACGTTAAGGGAGGTAACCCTACTCGCCTTCGGTGCAGATGATTTCAGTTGGGTTGCCTATCTTAAAGCGCCTCAAATATTTACCAGGCCACTTTTATTTTGGCTAACCTGTAGTAAATAGAGATATGAAACGGAAGGACATGGAAAATCACAGTTAGGTAGTGTAGATAAGACACTTGGATTTGTTAGAAGGTATGTGGGATGTGCAGTGCATCTGTAAACGAAATGATAATATGTAATACTGGTGGGACCAGTTCTACTATCAAGGTGCAATAGAGACATAGATTAAAATTACTTCAGATCGTTTGATGAAAGGCGTCGTAATTCTCATGTAGAGCCTATAAACGCAAAGAAATATGACTTTTAAAATATGTGGATGTACCTGTTCTACTGTCCATGAAAGTCATTTGAGTAACCCTGAATTTGTGTACAGTCATCGCTACTTGAAAGTTAACGAGTCTAAAGCTTTTCAAGCACAGGTCGCTGAAAAAATCTTTCCCTGATATGACCAGTGTATTTGCAACACTCGTGAGAGAGCTATATTTTTACAAAAATTAAACATTCAGTTGAAATAATGTAGTTAAAGTACGTATTACTTACAAGGTAATATTTCTCGGAAAGAATGATGAACTAATTACGTTGGTGTAAAACGGAGCAACTGGTGGTCTGGTTCTTGGTAATGTGGGTCACTCCTATATTTGGACGCGCGGGGCAGCCGCGCTGTCTCAGGCGCCTTGCCACGGTCCGCGCCGCTCACTCTGTCGGAGGTTCGAGTCCACCCTCGAGCATGGGTGTGTGTGTGTTGTCCACAGCATAAATTAGTTTAAGTTAGATTAAGCTTAGGGACCGATGTCCTAAGCAGTTTGGTCCCATGAGATCTTACCACAAGTTTACAAACATGTTTCATATTCGAGTATTCGTGTGCGTCAACCCCGAAAGTGACGTAGCATTCCCACAGACGACCATTGTCGAGTATACATAGTGTTGCACTCTCTGTGTTTGAACAAGTTTTTTGAAATTCAACATCTGGACTTCGCTGGCGAATAAGGGAAGAACGTACGATAAAACAGGAGCCTCTATCTTTGGAAATGTTACTGTGGAAGTAATGCATCTCTTAAATTATATTGTTTGAAGTAAATGCTTAGCTTTCTGCCAAGTAACACTTCATTTTCGACTCTTGCCAATCTGCTGATCATAACCGTCTGTCTTTACGCGATGTTGTTTCTTCAGCGGCTTGCACTTCTGTTGTTAGCCTTGAAATATCAGCTGTGTAGAAGCACAGAGTTTGACATATAACTCAAGTAGAACAGATACTTCGCCATATTTTCAGACAATTATTATCGGTTTTAGCTGTCGCGATACTTCCTTTGCAAGTGGTTCGGTCTCCACGTTTTGGGCGATGAGATTTAACCAGGTAGTGTTTCATACACACTAGAAGAGGTACTAAAGAAGAGATTTTGAAGAAATTAAAATTCGTTGATTGCAATATGTAAGTTATTATGGCTGACTAACAAACATAAGGATGGTTTTGCAGTTTAATTAGCATGACTTTAACCTTAACAGTATTGCTTGGTGATTTATATTTATTTAGTGAAAGCCATTTCCTTGTCATTTCTGTAGGTGTAACGCTTATAAGGAACTCAGTACGTAAGACCTACCTTCTATTTTGGAGAGAGCCTGTTCCAGTCCTTACAGCAAATAGAGATTCTTCGTCAAGTTGCCCCCAAGGGATGTTGTAAGATTATGTTCCATGTTTGCACGTTACTGGCAGAAAGTAGCATTGGGCCGATTACTCTGAATAATAACCCTTATTGCAATAAAACACCCACTTAAATTCTTCACTCGCTGCAATTGTTTCGACTGATAAGACTTTCAATAACGCATGGATACTAATCGCCGTCGGACCACACGGAATGAAATTTGAAGCGAAGTTATTGATCCCTCCATATTCTGACGTATCCATACGCCAAGAATATCTATTGGCTCCTCAAAATGACTTGTCAGTCGATATAGCGGTGTTGCATTGAATTTACGCGAGTATTCAATTTTAATTGTACTTGCCGTGGAAGTCGAGCGCAGGGCGATTTGAGAGGCGAGATATAGACGTATTTCTTCGTGGTAAGCTCGTGTGTGCTCAGTGCAAGTCTAACTTCCTCTTAAATGATCTGAAGATACAGAAGAACCCTACAGAGGTGTTGTCCATCCGAGTGGTCTGCTCGGACTCTATAGTGTGCGAGCGAAAGAGCGCGAGTAAACATCGCATAGCTTGGCGGCAATTGCCGGAGATGTCCGACGCTGCCTCGCCCCGTGACGTAGCCGAGAGAGAGCTCTACGCGATGACGCGGTGTCACACATTCACGTGATCTTGCACGTAAGCTGCGAATTTGCAGCGTTGGCAAGTGTGATATGCTTCCGTAACCAATACACTTTGTGCCTCCTACTACTCTCCAGTCAATGAAGTTAATATTTTCAACTGTATCGAGTCCTGTCACTATATTTGCTCGATTGACTCACGAGAACCTAGCATGTAGCTGAACTGACGCTTTTATGTTAATTATACCAGAAACAAGGCTGACAATTATAATCACTTCCCCAACGTAGATCATTTTCATTGTTTCTGTCCAAAATATATGTCGCTGTCAGTGGGATTTCAGCTGCAGACTAAATTTTTACATTTCCACGGTTAAATCAATAACCTTCAAAAATATTGAATATCCGATTATCACTTTAATTTACGTTACACATAACCTGAAATGCTGTGGTAATGCTTGGTGAATCTCAGGTATGCAGTAGACACTTTCTCAACAGAAAACATGGCAGATCGACAGCTAAATCAAAATTCTAATTCTCGGCGCACTTCAATGTTTGCTGGGTCAATTAGAGCTATTACAATGTGATGGAAACTATTAGGACGTTGCATAAGTTCCTAGCATTTTCCCATCAATTTAATAATAGCAACAGATACACATAACACAAACTTTAGTCATATTAATATATTCTCTTTCACCATTTATAAGTTTCTGCCGCCGGTGGGGAAACTTTTCGTTTCCGCGACTGTAGAAATCGAGAAAAATCTGAGGGCGTGAGGTCAGGCGAGTAATGTGGGCGCTGAATGGCTTACCAAACCAACTCCTGTGTAGTGGTTTTTGTCAGTCTGGTAGAATGCTGGTGGCCGTTGTCGTGGAGTAAAATTACTTCATGCAGACTTCCTGGTCGTTGTTCTTGGATTGCGTGTGCAAGACGTCTCCGTTGTTAGCAACTTCAACGTTTCTTAATGCGTGGAGTCGCAACACTGTTCCGTTTGCCACTAACCCCACCACAGCAACTTCTCATTGGCAAACCATTTACGTAGCAGAAACATTTCAGTTTAGTTTCTGGGTTTTGCTTGTCAGGTATGTGTTAATTACACATAATGTACAGCTCTATCTTACCATATGTTTCCTATTATGGATGAAATGGTTCGGTCTCTTAGAACGGATGTTTTGTATTACGTGTAATATATTTTTTTCTATTACTCCTTTTGTTTTTGGATATGATTTTTTTTTGTTTAGTTTAGAAGACACCATGATGGACAATGCTTCAGCATGTGCTCGTAAATCTAATGGTTCAAATGGCTCTGAGCACTATGGGACTTAACATCTATGGTCATCAGTCCCCTAGAACTTAGAACTACTTAAACCTAACTAACCTAAGGACAGCACACAACACCCAGCCATCACGAGGGAGAGAAAATCCCTGACCCCGCCGGGAATCGAACCCGGGAACCCGGGCGTGGGAAGCGAGAACGCTACCGCACGACCACGAGATGCAGGCGCTCGTAAATCTACGAGCGGCCCAAGAAATGAGAGAATACGGCACAATGAGGCTAATTCTGAGTGGTAACTTTCAGACTGGTGGCACGAGAGCTGTGATGAAACCGAGGTGGAAAATTATTATTCGGATTTTTTTTATTATTGAATTTCGATTCCCCCCGAAGGGGGCGGGCTGGCAGCAGCTTAGTATGCCGCTCTTCAGCCTACAGACTTTGTTTTAAGAAGATGAAGAGAATAAATAAAAAAAACAGGTGATAAAACCGGAGACTTAAATAGTAACATGACGAAAAAAGCGTGGAACTTAAAACATAGAACAAAGGGAAGGTGATGCTAATAAAATACTTACGAAGCAGACAGGTATAATAATAGTCAATTAAAAAAACACGGCGACAGCCTGGTTTCTGTTCGCAAAAGACATAAAATTCACACCCAGCGACAGTATGGTTTCTTATCGCAACACTAGAAAGACGAACAACACTGAACATTCACTGGAACACTGCACTAAAAAGTTGGCAAATGTGACATACCACAGCCGAGAGCAGGTGGGGGGAAACTGGACAGGGGAGGAAGGAGAGGAAAAGCGAAGGGGGGAGGGGTGAAAGGAGCTGATGGAGAATGGGGCCTCATAAGAGGGGTTGGGGGTGCTAGGCAGATGCGACAGAGAGTGGGGAAGGTAGAGGAGGGGAATAAAAAAGGGCTCGGGGGGGGGGAGAAGGGAGGGAGGTAAGGAGGGGTTTGGCAGGGAGAAAACAGGATGGAAAGGGGGGGGCGGAAGAGGGAGCCCAGGGAAAGGACGGAGAAAAGGAGAAGGGGTGAGGATCAGAGTTGATAAGAGGGATAGATGGAGATAGAAAGGGCATCATCTGGGAGGGGGAGTTGATGGAAGCCACCTTGGGAAAGGAGAAGAAGAGTGTAGAGATGGAGGGTAGGGGGGACACAGCAGTGAAGGCGCGGCAGGGGGCGGGGAAGGGAGAGGAGAGGAGCAGCCAGGGGGTGAGGGGGATCGAGGTGGCGGGAGGTGTAGAGGATGCGGAAATGTTCGAGGAATAGGAGCAGATGGGGGAAAGGAATGAGGTCATAGAGGATCCGCATGGGGTACGGGAAGCGTATACGGAAGGCGAGGCGAAGTGCATGACGCTCAAGGATCTGGTGGGAGGTATAGAATTGGAAGGAGGAGGGGGCATATTACTCAGATGCGAATTCTGGCTTTATAATTACCGATGCGAAAGAAGATGATCTGAGAAGAAAGAAAAATAGTAATAGTCTTATAGTCTTGGAGTAGCGAAGATGATGACGATGATGATGACAACGACTATCGTGACAACTTAGAGGTGTCCATAAAAACGTACACGTACTTTGATAGTTAACATCTTTGGAACAAAATTTTGAGCGGTAGAGTAGTCCAATGCTTTCTCAACATATGTGGGTGCGCATTTTCCAGCAGATGGCAGTGGAGAAATGAATGAAGTGAGATCGTCGTTTCAGCAACAAAAGGGCGTATTGAAGTGGTCCTGGAAATATGAAAACATGGCAGAGGTGGAACGGCAATGGCGTCAAGTGTCCAGAACTGAGTTAGCGACACCTACAACAATTTATGGTACTCGGGATCAATTTTAAGTCGACGAGTCTGTTTAGTGTGTGCATAAGGGAAGGTTTGGCTGACCAAAAGCTTCAACAAGTGTAGCTTCCAGTGCTGCTGTGTCGCAACATTTTACAAGGTCGCTTTGAAAGACCTGTGAAGCAGGGTGCACATGGTAGGGGGGTAAGCCGCTCAAGAGTACGACGGATTGTGAAGGCTGCAAAGTGGAAAGTGTACATTCCAAGAACGCTCCACAGTATGAAAGAGGACGACACCGATCGAAGGATGGAGTACTGTGAGTGGTTTGAAGGCATGCTACCCGAGAATGAACGGTTTGCAGGTATGGTTATGTGGTCTGACGAGGCACAATTGAAACTGAGCGGTACCGAGCACCACCACAGCTGCGTGTAATGGGATCCTAAAAATCCACACATTCACGTGGACAAACACGTTCACGTAACGGGTTGTGTGGTCTGTCGTCGTGCAGCATGAATGAGCATTCTGCTTTGAAGGTACCGTAACTGGGTAAGGTGCATCTTCATATTCTGCAATCATAGATTTTATCTACCACGGGAGAGGTGTTTGGAAATGAAAGGTTTTACCTACAAGATGGCGCCCTGCCTCTCTAGCACAGAGATATCAGAGCCTAATTGGATAAAAATCTGCCTGGACGATGTAAGAGGAGCTGCTGAGTGCCCACTTCAGTCTCGACACCTTTCAACTCTTGACTTACACCTATGGAGAACCTTGAAGTATGAAATTTATCAATAGAAGCCAGCTACACTGAACGAGCTACGAGAAATCATCGAAGCGTCCTGTGCGGCTGCCACACAGGCAACACTGACAGCCGTAGCTCAGTCAATAGATCAGCGGCGTAGACTTTGTTTGGCTGCCTATGGTGGTCGCTTTAAACACACAAAATAACCTCCCTCCGATACAATAACTGTAGCGATACGTCATTTTGTTCCATTAATCTTTAATATCAAAGAATATCTTCATTTTCTGGACCCTCTCCGCACGAAGGAAGATGAACAAGACTTATTAGTTACAGTCAATACTGACAATACACATGGAAAACAAGGTGGCATGCAGATATTTTTATTGTTTATTTCACAAATATTGTGCTTCAATGCCACTGTTGATGAGAACTCCAATTATACTGAATAAATAAAACTTACATAATACTCATTTTGACGTTCCATGCAAGAAGAGCAAAAATATCATCCTAAACACAAAAGCAAATATTTAAAAAAGATAAATCTATGAAAACGTATGATCGAGGATACATCAGGACTCTCAGACCGAATGTTTCTAATTGTGTACAACAACACGTGTTTTGTTTAAGGGTTAAACTTCAGGGACGTAATTCCTAGTTGACCACACCGTCCTTGTTCCACCAGGTGCATAACATTATTTTTTGTGGAAGCGCGCAGATCTTTGTGATAGGAACTGCTGCTTTGTTTGGGCTCTACCGTTCCTTTCTTTACCTTGCGTTATTATAAAGACACAATTTCTCGTGACCAGTAACGATACAGTATAGGAATGGTCGGTGTTGTTCGCCAGGCAACTGATGACGAGCAAGCAGAGATGACAAATACGGCTAGTCTATTGTTTTTGAGAATTTGGCTTAGAGCATACGGTACCAATACACCCGATTTTTGAACCTTCGCCACTTCATCCAAATGTCGCACGATGATGAAATCATCACATCTGCCAGTTCTCGACTACACTGACGTGGATCATTGCGCATTAATATAATACATCCAATCGATCATCATCAAACACCGAAAGTCTTCCTGAAGTTGGACAGTAACTTATGTCAAAATGATCTACCTTCAAACGAGAAAACCATTTTCTTGCCGTGCTCTATCGAATAGCATTATCCCCATACATGGCACAAATGTTCCTGGCTGCCTCCGCGGCTGTCACCCCTCTACTGAGCTCAAACAGAAGAATATGTCGCAAATGTTCAGATTACTCCAATTGGCATTCCATTTTCTAGAGTCCACAGCTCCACTTACAATTTCTGAATGACAAAATGACAGTATCTAAACTCAAATAGCAACTTGTACTACAAATAAAAAATGACGCCCGATAAATAAACCCATAGCGACCGAAATACCAACATACGAAACAAGAACGCTACGAACTCATGCACCAACCAAGTACATGTGAGTCCATGTTTCCTTAGCCACGTGTCAGGACTACTCGCCTGTTGTGGTTCCTACGCACTTAACGGTTGATCCACAACGGCCAGACCGCATCGTTGAAATGACCGTTATTGCATCGTGCCAGGTGCAGAGTTTTACACAGTCATCCCATAACTTGCCCACGCTTTCTTTCCTGTTAGCCAGGCAGCCAAGCTGCCGCACGCATCTGCAGAACGATCAGGGTCCTTTACTCCCAAACGAGTCAAGTTGGCCCAAACCAAGCAGACGAAAGGAATCTTGCTCGCCTACCCGTCTTGCTACTTTCAGAACTTGATGTAAAGTATTTTTTTACTCTTCTACCACAGTCTCAATGAAATATATATTCATTTTAGATTATTGTAGGCCAGAAAATTGTTGACTTCATTTGTTCTTTTTTCCTTTTTCGGCGTATTTCGGACTTATTTATTTATTTCGATGTGAATGGTTCTCTCTGCGACTTCATCCTTTCTCGATTAGTTCTGGCTGGTCTCAATTCCGATCATCATCATGTCGCTTGTAAAACATGTTTTCTGTAGTAAGTAGAACTACCTCCGAAAGTCGAAGTCCTTTGCACGTAAGAACCTCAACATGGTTATTAGAATGCAATGGCAGCTAAAGGAAGGTATTGGAAGTCTAGTTTCTGTAACCTCGCTCTGTTTCAGTCAAATATGACCTCAGTTATACCAATTTTAATTAATTTTTTCCAGGACGTGTATTGTGCGTTCGCTGTATTCATTCTAAGTGGCCCAAATAGTTCATTCTAAGTTCCCCAAATGCATTTTAGTAAACACGAATTCGTTTTTCATACAATAGTCATCTAAAAAGGTACATGTTTGAAAGAAGCTTTTCTTTTTACTAAATTTTCTTCGCTCTACGTTGTATACCATCAGAATGCGGTTTTTAATATCCATTGCGCCACATTTTTTTTCTATTTCTAAATTTAGAAAAAGTTTTTCTATTTCACATAGAGCCAGTGGAATGGGGTGCCGATGCAGAAATCATTCGTGACGTGAGAAAAGATATACGTAGCGAATGTTCATTTATTCTGGCGCGAATCAAGTAATTATTATTAATAAATTCTTGCTAACAAAAGTTGCCTTTTGTCACTCAGACATTAGGAGGAGTGTACAGGTAATAAATACTGTATTTCATTAATTTTACAATGCCAGGAAATGTTGATATTATTGAATAAATGAATACCTTCGGAACAGTCCAAGATGTACGATCTTTTACGAGCTATACCGACTGAATGCTCAAGTTACAGACTATACGCTATAGTCGGTAGCCGTCTATAGGATGCCTTTCGATGTAGTCATATGGAAGGTCATGCTCTCGTACCGTTAATAGTTCGCTTGTAATCAGTGTCAACGAGTTCATTTCACGGCGTTTCTTAAATAAACGCACCATAATAGCAAACTGTGTAAAAATTATTTACACAAAAAAAGCTTCTTCCCACTTCATTGCGTAAAACATAGGCAGTGGTACTGCACTTTCAAAACCCGACGGCGCTGCTGCGGCTCTGCAGGGGGACATAAAACTACGAGAGCATCTCCACAGAACAGGTACGAAGAATTCTTACGCGGCGACTCACTAAGTCAGTTCGAGGACGGACTGGCTTAATTGTCGCACAACTCGGGTGGTAAAAGTGTGGCCAGTTATAGCGTAGGCCCCTTATACCACCATCCACGTACTCTCCGGCTAAACGGAGACATTTCTGGAGTTTCTTGCACGCTCCACACTGTGAGCTGCAAACAGTAGTCTACCATTTCATGAGTCAAGGTACGTAATGTAGATATACCATACCGCTCAGTCTCGGTACTATACTTTGTTCACCAGAAGAATAAACCTGATGAAAACATTACACCATGTGTTCTTCTGCATTTGCTAGAATCTCATTGGATATCGTTTCAAGTGGAGCGGAGCGGAAGCCAAGCTATCTCGATCACAGTCAAGTACTGTAATAAGGATACGTTTTGTGCAGTGTATTACACGTACACATCGGCTGAGCAATAATACTGGACATCAGTGTTATCGGCGCATTTAACTTTGACAACACCGCTCGGCCAGCTGGTCCATCTAACATGCAGTGCTGATGTGAGCAGTTACAGTCAGTATATATAAAAAGACACGAACAGAGACGTAATATAGCTTCGGATGTCATTTAATTTTCAAAAAGAATGAAATAGTATCGACAAACCTCCATCAATACAGCACGCTCCTTAGGGGAACAGATGGAAAACGTAAAGTGTGGTCTCGTGCTTAGTTAACACAGTACTGTAATGAAAAACAAGAGTGATGAAAATTCTAAACTTAAACACAGAGAAATTTTTCTGAGTGACCTATGTATGACGCAGAAAGAAACTGCATGGATTTAATCGTATTGAAGCCACTGGAGTTATTATTTACCACCAGTCGTCTGGTAATCTCTGAACTCCTTCCATATCCGAAACCGAGAAATACTTTCAGTACCCTAGGTGTCATCTGCTACGTTAATACATAGACGATCAACAACAGACTCCACGGCATCATCCAAGCGCCACATTTTTTCCTCCGCCAACGCTTACCAACGATCTTTTATGAAGTATCGATGATTAAGAACTTATACTTGCAATAGAAACGAATTTTGTGAGCAGTATGTAATCAGATACAAGAAGAGGTGCATTTTTCATTAAAATGATGATTAGGTATATGTTCATTAGCATAAAACTGAGGAATTTTACATTTAAAAATCTAAGTATTCCAAACTGAAAGAAAGAAGTGAAAGACAAATGTGAGATTTGAAGCAACGAATAGCGATAAGTACCCGCTACCGCTTCAGTTATGTATTACGTTTTAATTTGTAGGTTACTGTAGTTTTCTATAAACTTGTGAAAAACAATAAGAACAACACGTTTGTCGCCACTTTTTAACTATGTTCCAAGGGAGAGTTTCACTGCGGAGCATGAAGCATCATCAGCCGTTGCACACTGCGTATTAAATCACGACAATCAGAGGACAACAGTGCAGAGGCTGCGGCTGTACAGTACCTTTGAAATGAAAATTACATGGCTAACCCATGATTAAGAAAGACGTTGAAGGCTCTTAATACATTAGAATATCTTATAGCCTCATTTACCGTGACTTAGTAATAGGATTTCGAACATATCTGTAGAAACTACTTCCAAGAACTGACAACACCGGTGTACGTGTACTACGGCTTCTGACCAATCACCATGTCTGTGTTTGTTTACATCACTTTTATTGTTATGATAAAGTAGCAAAAGTTTTCTGGAAAGATGAGCGGTGGTGAGTATGACGCTCCTTAACCTTTCACTCCATACTGACTATCGTGGAACGAGAAACTTCATTATTCATAAACGCCTATCCTGAATCTGTGAATCCCAACACATTCCTGTAGATGCTTCTCCTTCTTACATAACTTGCATTCTCACAGACAACCAAATTCACTGCGTAACCTTTCCTCATATCAGAAAATAGATGGCGTTACTCCTATAGTCTGACTGAAATTACTTGTTAGTTGACGTATGTCAGTTGCCGCTGGAGTGTTGCCACGTTGTCTGGCTGCTACTGCTCGGTAATACGCGAGACACACACACACACACACACACACACAGAAAGGTGGGTCAATTCACGAGTACTGATACTTGTGTCGCGTAGCAGTACTGGAAGTAGAGGTATTACCGGAACGCGAGATGCTCTGTCGGTGCTTGATTTTAAGAGACCAGTAACCGAACTGCGACAGACGAGTTGTGTAGCCCTGAACATAAACTAATGCCCTAAGCTGACGACAGTGTATCCGACAAAATGGAGGCCAGCAACTGCTGCAGAACTATTAATCACGCTCTTTCTGCTCACAACAATGAAAGATACATCAATGAACAAACTTTTCAGTTTAAGCACAAAAAGCAAACTGTAATTT
Organism: Schistocerca piceifrons; assembly: GCF_021461385.2. NCBI lineage: Eukaryota > Metazoa > Arthropoda > Insecta > Orthoptera > Acrididae > Schistocerca > Schistocerca piceifrons. The sequence goes on along the minus strand of NC_060140.1, from coordinate 49,883,056 downwards.
CTCACCTTTATTGGCTACCTGAAACTATCCTTTCTCTGGCTACATGACATAACCCATTACCAAACGATGAGCAGGCCCAGTTGGCACTTGGTTACAGGTTTTAGGCGGAACAGGCAGATTAGAAACGAAATAAGAATGACACGAAGAAAAAAATAAGAACAATTAAAAAGTTAAGACGACGACGAAAATACCATGGCAAAGGATTTGAAACAAAAGAATTAGATTTAAACTACTGAAAGACGTGCGCCTCATTCTCAATCACTATGCACGTCTTTCATATTTTACTCTTTTTGTAACGAAACTGTTTTCCACCGGTCTCTTATAATTACAGTTGAATATTTACTTGGCTAGATAAGTTTTTACGGTAATATAGTGCAGATTGGCGTGACAGAATGGGTCCAGGGTATCTTTCTTTATTTGTGCAGTCAATTCAGAAGCCTCCCTGAACTTCTAACGGCTCCACCTTCCCCGCCTTCATCATTGTTCTATGAGGGAACGTTTGACCAGTTTGAATGATAGGTGATGGCCAAAGTTTTCCTCCTCCTTTGTCTCTCAAGCTGCCGTACCAACTCCGCACGTTCACCTCTCACTCTCTTCTAACGCCGCAGAGTAGCCTCCCTGGGAACTCTGGGGCCTCTGATTGGTCGGTTTAGGAGCGTGCCTAGGAATCTTTGGTCAGTGCTGGTCTTTTTAACTGCTCGTGGCTAGAGCCTCGATGTCGGTATCCGTAAGCATGAGTGTTCTTTGTGAATTCCAGCTTCGTTGATTACAATATCGTGAGTGAGTTACGAAATCCTTCATTGAGAGCGAGCTCTTTGTTCCCGCTTTCTGGCGATGTTTATTCCGAAAATCTAAGGATTTCTTTGTCACGCCCGATCCGTTAGACGCGAGAAATCGGTTGTAGTTTATACTAGGGGTACAGATTCTCACTCTCGAGGTTACGTTGCGCCTCTTCCATCCGGTCTCCCTATTTCTCTTTTGTCTTTTTCGTGATATGCGCGTGGAATTCAGATTCCGTAATTGCAATCTTCGTGAAATGGGCTTGGTCTTTTGTGCTGGACCACGTGACGAGCAGCCGGCCTCACGTTCATACTTTATGATGATTCCATAGCAAGCGTTGGTATTCGCGCTAATTTGATCCTCTTTGCTCAAACGGTTATTATCATGGACATTGATAACTGTTACTCGATTTCCGTGTGGGAGGACACTTTAGCATTTTCGTATTCTTTTTCTCATCACTTGTTCTTTTTATTTTGCAGTAGTGGTGGTTGCACGCTTGTAACTTCATTCTCTTATTAAGAAGTAACGTAACCTTTAGGCACGGCTATTAGGTCCTCGTTCTCTCGCTCGCCATCCTTTTGGCTCCTCGTCACTATGAAAAAGCCAAGCTACTGGACTAACTCGCCCAGCCATTCCCCATGTCTCATAAGGTCATGTTGAACGCTGCCAGAGAGAGTAAGAATAACGAGGTTCACTTTTTGTACTTGTGAAAGATCCAGTTTCTCTATTTTTGTTAACACCCACGTAATATTAGTGTCAGTCTACCTTTTTCATTCCGTAGAAATTGACCTCCTCACATGAGAATAATTTGCAAGTCCTGTGTAAAATCAATCTGATTAGCAAGGTAATTAATTAATAAATCCATTACATAGGCGCTCTCTGCATGGTGGGCGATTTTGCACCTTTTCCTGTTAGGGCCAAGTTGGTTCACCCAGGTCCGTTACGGCCATTGCACTTGCGATACCGCGGATGGTCAAATCAAAGTCTTCCCCTTCACGGCAAGGGATAGATCATGACTCACTGCGAGTCGTGAATTAAATTCCATTCGATGTGCTGAAAGTAGGATGCCTTATTCTGAACATGTGATATGTGTGTTAGCGTAATGAATTGGGAACATTTTTATAGATGTTATTTTCCATAGTTAGACGCTTATGATCAAATTACTAAGCCGAAACGCTGTAGCTTATTCGGTTAGTCTGTTAAAAGTCTTTTATCAGTTCCCGAATCAACGACCAAAACAAGGCACAGTTTACATTAGTTGAGTGAATAAAAATAATAAAGGTAATTTTGATAGGGATTAAAAATTTAAAAAATGAAACTTCAAAGCATCTAACAGGATTCGAAGCGAGAATCTTCTCCACGCTATCTTACTCACTTCCTTACCAACGACTCTACATTGTATTGTTATTCGAGGGCATGCTGAAAAGTAGCGTCCCTGAACTTTTTATGTTAAAACTCTTAAAGCTTTTTAAATGAAACATACGTTATTAACATTCTACGTCCTTGCTTTTAATGTCTACATATTTATTTCTCAACATAGACACCCTGGCGACGAACATGTTTCTCCCAACAAGATACCAGTTTGTTGATACCGTCACTGCAGAAAATTTGACTTCGTTCGCGGAGCCACAACCTCACCTCTGTTTGTGCCGCTTCTTCAGTATCAAAGCGAAGTCCTCTAAGACGTTCCTTAAGTTTTGAGAACAGATGAAAATCGGATGGGGACAAGTGGGGACTGTAAGAAGGACGATCGATGAGAGTGAACCCAAGGCGTCGGACTGTCCCAGACGTAGCATTGCTCGTGTGTGTGGTCCGGCATTCTCATGGTGAAGGAGAGGTCTCCCCGTGTGTGAACGAACTCTTCGAATTCCAAACCCTACTTCAGCAAGCTGTTTCTCACTCACCGAGACAGTTACGTTACACTCCGCCGTGTTACACAGTACAATTCGGAACCCTCTAGCGGCAAGGGATTTCAAACATGTGGACATGAAGAATAAAGGTGCCGAATGTTAATAATCTTTGTTTTATTTAAGAAGCTTTAAGGGTTTTCACATAAAAAATGGGGAAGCGCTACTTTTCAGCATGCTCTCGTATTTACGACTCTGCTGAAACAGTCGCAAAGATGATCGGCGGTACGCAAAGTCGTGCGAAGCTTATCAAGTAAAGGCTGATCTCTGTGATGCTGGTAATTGTATACGTCACTCCGAATCGCGACTTGCTGGGAAAGTGTGCAGTATTGTTTAGTTAGTGCTGTGTATTAAACATGAATATATCATTCCCATCGTTGTGTGTGTTGTTTTTGCTGCCATTATCACATCCCATTAAACGCGAAATAAATGGTGCCGAAGCAGGGTTCAGGACGCAAACATATCATGGAAGAAAGGCGAACAAGACATTGGTAGGGAAGTGAACATTTGATGTGCAGTTTGGCAACGGTGAAGAGTTAGGGCATAACAGTGAGCTCTCTGATTGGAGGAAACCAGCTGCAACGCGTGAAGAATCAACCAACAATCATACGATACTTACTTTGTGTAGTTGTGCTGAAATGCTAATCATTCTTATAGACAAGTGAACAGTACACTTCATCCGTATTCGATGTTTCTTGTACGCCACCTGTATGATGCAACAATTTTAAAGGACAGTTGTCGTATTTCAGTGTATGGCATATTGTAGTACAAGCCCATGTCAAGCTACAAGTACTTCGTGCAACCACAACAAATCGTCCCGGAGCACTATGTAGAGCTGCATCGCGTCCACGTCACAACTGATGTTCAAAGTGGCAGTCATGGAATGCAATGACCGCGTTAACACTGCGCATTATAGGTTGCCTCACTCTTAAGCACGTTCTGGCCTCTCTCCGAATAACGCCAAAGACGTCGGGAACACGCTGTTGAAGAGTCTGCACATCAGAACTGGTTCAGCATACACAACGCTTTTCAGATGCCCCCAGAGGTAAACATCCAGTGGCTTTAAGTCCAGTAATCTACCAGCCCATGCTACAGGGCCTCCGCTTCTTAGCCAACGTCCGGACGTTGTTGAAGTTTCAGCGAACTGTAATGTGGAAGTGGGGTGGTGCTAAATCATGCAGAAACCACATAACCTGCCGTATTGACAAAGGCACGTTCTCCAGCAGCCCAGTTCAGGCTTAGTGGTCCGCAGCAGCTCCAGGTACGTCCCTCCGTTGAGGCGTTGTGGTATAATAACTGGTCCAAGGATGTAGTTCCTGACCACTCACTGATGCTGAACCGATTCTGACGAGAGGGTTCTCTGTACGCGACAGATGACGATTATGCAGAATGATGATGGCAAAAGTTGTTTCGTCGTTAAAGAGGACTGATAACAGAAATACCACAATTGTGATGCTCTGGAGAGAAAACCATCGACAAAATCCTTCTCGTAGGGGGAAATCCGCTGCTAATAACCCTTACACTCATTGCAGATGATAGGGATAGTAGCGGTTGTCATGCAGGATGCACATAATCCGTGTTGGCGGGCCACTTGCCTGGAACTTGTAATGGGGTTCGTCTCAATATCCTGTCGAACCCAACATTCGAAATCTGGTGTACGCACAGTCCGCCATCTCCCTGAACGTTCATCCGTTTGGAAGTACCCGCGATCACACAAACGCCCAAAATGGACTTGAAATGTTGTTTTATGCGGTTAGTGTAAGTGAGGGTACTTGTTTTGGTACAGCTGTGCTGCTCTTTGCCGTTTCCATCTGATTGGCCGTACACAAACATCATTTCGGCTGGTTCCCGACATGAATACCGGACGATTCTGCTGCTTACAGTACGATGCATCTATCACACAGCCTGCAGCACACGAGGCACACATGCTTAGCGGCCAGAGGAACTTTCATTCGTCAGCACTATCTACCACGGCAATGATGCATTTGTGAACACATGTTCATAGGACCTTTCTTTCCCCATTTCCAGTCAGAAATTCGTCCCTGCAGTTTACCTGTTTATTAAAGTTGAACCTGTATAATACGTTATTCAACTACAAAGGAGCACCCCGAAGATTATATGTAATTTCATAAAGACAATCAACACCTCCTCGCTCCTGACTTGTGTCACGATGGCTGTTATGCGGTGCAAAGATCATGTTACTACTAAGGTTATGTGGTGTCACCGCCAGACATCACACTTGCTAGGTGGTAGCCTTTAAATCGGCCGCGGTCCGGTAGTATACATCGGACCCGCGTGTCGCCACTGTCAGTGATTGCAGACCGAGCGCCGCCACACGGCAGGTCTTGAGAGACGTTCTAGCACTCGCCCCAGTTGTACAGCCGACATTGCTAGGAAAGGTTCACTGACAAATACGCTCTCATTTGCCGAGACGATAGTTCGCATAGCCTTTAGCTACGTCATTTGCTACGACCTAGCAAGGCGCCATAGCATTTGATATTTATATTGTGAAGCATGTACAGTCAAGAGAGATGTACACCACTTATGGATTAAAGTTAAGTATTACATCAACTACGCACATTATTTGCTACTATTAATTCCCTTAACTGTTCCAGACCTCACGCCAATCTGCGTGAGCTTAAAAGCGTGCATTTCGGCCTCCTCTAGCAACACGGTGTTGGCTCTTCTGCCAACACAGCAGGTTATTTGTTCTCACTTATACTGAGCGTAAGTGGGACGCCATCAAGGGAGGTGTTTGAACTTTGGATTCTGCTACGACCAGTTTCCATGATGATGGACAGTAAAAGAGCTTGCGTGGGTCATGATACCGCACTAACGCTTTTGTAGTTGTTGCCACAATACATCGCCACTGCCATCTTGCTGATAGAGTTTGCTTCTCTGTACTGCATGGTGGGCAAAATAAATGTAAATGAGAAAATATTTCTTGTACCTTCACGTGGGCAACCCAACTTACGTCATCCACTCCTGGGGTGGATGGTGTCAGTTGGGTTGCCTGTTTTAAGGCGCATGAAATATTTTATCTGATATTTTTCTATTTTATATTGCCCACCCTGTTTGTAAACGTCTATACAGCCGGACTTACATTAGCTGTGAGTTGACGTTTAAGGCCAAAAGTTGCGTCGTTGTCACGGCAAGTACCTTCTTCAGGCAACACTACATCGCTCCGCTCGTGGCAGGGCACAGAATACGGTCTCCCACAAAACTGAAATAGTAAGTCTGAAATTAACGTGTGGTATAGATATCTATAGTGTCTCGAAATATATCAAGAAATGTTTCTTAACTTTAACTCGGCTCAAAGTTACATTTAGTCTTCAAATAGGCGACATTTTCGTGCCCAAAAAAGCTTTCCAGTTGAGAACTGGCAGGCAGACTTGTTTGCGGAGTAAAATGGGAAAACACGGGGAGCCATTAATGCTAGGTTCCTATTGGTGCACGAGAGCTGTTCTTAAATTAGCTTCCGATTGGCCACTAAAAATGAACATACGCGTGTTGCTTAGTAGTGCTTATGTGGACGACAAAAGAGACTTGAAAGGAGACGTTACAGAAGTCAGATATCTGTTGCATTCGGCAGTGTGTAAGCAGCCAGCAGTTGAAATTGAGAGCGTTACTGCATCTCGCGTAGGTTTCGAGATGCGTTCTGTCATTCCCTCTCTGCGAGCAGGAGTCGATGCCATCAGCATTAATCTTGGGTTGTGTCGTGTGTTCGTGATGGGGTTATGAGTGGTTGTGTTGTGGGGGAGTGGTGTACAAAATTCAAGCCTGCTCGCACGAGTGTATATGATGGAAGTGATCGAGGAAGATATTCAGATATGACTCCTGAACTTGCGCAACGTGTTGTCGAAACTGAGGCGACTGGGACGTCAGTTAACAACTTCCCAACTCTCTGATGGTACACCTCAGATTTTTAAGTACGACCCTTTTTAACAATAACAAAGAGAGAGGTACCAGAGTGTCTAACTGTTGTTCATAAATCTGATAAACGGGATTGATCCTCACATTTCCTCAGCGGCATCGGAAAGACAGGGAGCAATTTCTGAACAGAATGATGATTGAGGAGGAGACATGGTTGAAGAACGTAGTATGTGAAGTCCGAAAGTAAGAGTTCATACAAGGAATGCGCTCTCACACTCCCAATGAGCCCAAAAAATTAAAGGAGACGCTGTTGAACAGCAAAATGGTGATTACAGATTTTTGTGATCGTAAAGGAATTTTGGCAACAGATTTAATGAGTGTAATATGTGAGAGTACTACGACACTGGTTGGTTGAGAGCCTCTTGCGAAATTCCTAAGATCGGTCCAAAATAAATGGCATGTGATGCTTAGCGAAGGAATCATTCTCTTTAATAACAACGCCCAGTCAATGCTGAAATTCGAACGAAGGAAAAATGGATGAAATTTAGGCTGGGAGGTATTTCTGTATACCTCCAATAGTCTACACATGGCGTCAAGTAACTTTCCTCTTTTTTTCCCTGGATGAACACGACCGACGATGTCTGTCAACAATTGGGCGGAGCAATTGGTGGTGCCATTCCTTAATGGTGGACAGAGAAACTGGTGTCACGTTACGACAAACACTTGATTCCGGATGGCGACTATATGGAGAAATATTGGAAACATGTAAATACCGATTACAGAGATCGTATATTTTTAACAGCCAATCGGCGATTAATTTGTGAATAACCCTGGCATTAATGGTTGGGGTAGACCAAACCGTTAGCTGGAATGTGCCGTCTACTTGTAAATGGACTAAAATTCCGATACTCACTTCCAATGCCCTCTCATACCTACCCCATTCCGACAGAATCTCTGGCAGAATTGATGTACAACTACTAAAAATGATTCGTTCGCTTCCAATGGTCTATATTTCCCAAAGTATTACGTGTACAAAAGTGACTAATGGATGAATAAAACTGTGAACTCAGTGAGTTTGCATTGTGCCTACCAGTTGACATTATAAGGGCAGTGTCTTGATAAAATGGAGACAAAGCAAGGAAAGAGATTTGTATGTGCGCCACTAATTGTGTGCATGTCTTTACGAAGCAGCTACATTTCGCACCATGCAGTGTGTAAATCGCTCAACAGTTAAAAAAGGAAGAGAACTGTTGATGCCTTCAGTTTTGCGTCACAATCCAGGAAACTCTTGACGATGAACATTTCGCCTCCAAGCTGATATTTAACGACGAAGCAGCCTTCAGTTTATTTGGGATGTTTAATCGTGATTGTGTCAGAATGTGGGGCACTGAACATCTTCATGAAATTCTGGTGCATGTACGAAATTCGCGCTATGCTGTTGTTTTCTCTGCACTGTCACAGATGAAGCTGTGTGGGCCGTATTTCAACCGTGAGGAGAATGCGACGGCTACCTCCTACCTTGATGTGTAGCATCTGCTGATTCCGAGAATTCCATCTTCCATCAGGACGAGGGACGACCTCAGTGGAGCATCGACGTTCGTTGGTAGCTAAACGATGAACTTCTATATCACTGGATTGGGCGTAACGGTGAAAATGAGGTGGCTCTGTTCGAAGATAACGCCTTGTGACTTTTTCTTTCGATATACATCAAGGATGGTCTTTACGTGTCCCCATTCCTAAGAACAGCTCAGAGAAGATATCAATACTGCTGTTATGGCAACTGACAGGACGTTGTTTCATAACTAGCACTTTGACGTATGTCGTGTAGTCACAGAGACACAAGTAGAGCATTAGAAGTGTGTCAGTTGCAAACGTGGGGAATTTATGGTACTACTCATGCAGCAATCGTGTCTGTACACGTAATACTATGGAAAACATAAAGCTTTTAAAACGAATGAATCATTTACACTATCCCTGTAATTTCAAGCAAATGCGTAACTATTATTGACGATCGTGTGTTGACTTGCACTGAACGTATTCTCAAGTTGTATTTTTGTAGTAAACACTTTGTCTGTAGTGAGTGAACGAGTACTTATATGCTACGGTCGCGGGTTCGAATCCTGCTTCGGTCATGGATGTGTGTGATGTCCTTAGGTTAGTTAGGTTTAAGTAGTTCTAAGTTCTATGGGACTGATGACCAAACCACCCATAGTTCTCAGAGCCATTTGAACCATTGTACTTATAAAAAGCTATCATTTAGGTAGTCATCTTTCTCGGTACCCAACCTGCTATGTCAATTTTCTGTTCATGTCCTTCCATTACTTTTGTAGGTGATGCACATGCAAAACTGTTACTGAAATCGAAAGGTCGTAACTCATTGTAGAAGTCTGAGACGATACTAAGGAAATGATGACGGATTATGACTAGAATGTAACACGCTCCACTCCAGTCCTGAGACAGCCCTTTACAGAATGGTACAAAGCTACTGTTATGAGTACTTCATGTAACATTTGCTATAGGTAAATATTTGTGTATCATTTGAATGAAGAATGCACAACGCTAACACGAAATACTTATAAAAATATGGAATGGCTCGAATAAGGCGACATGGAGTAACATCGACATGGACTTCGAAGAAGTATCGCAATATTCGAGACAACACTGGTACTACGACTTGTGGTATAAAATCCACAGCAGAAAGAAAACTCTACATTCACAGCGTTTGTAGATTTAGAGAAAGATGTTGACAATACTGACTAGAAAACACTCTTTGGAACTATGAAGACTGCAAGAAAAACATACAGGGAAAGAAAGGGTAAGTACAACTTGTGCAGAAAACAAACTGCATTTCAAATAATCGAACGCCTCAGAAGGGAGACAGAAATAGAGAAGCGAATGACAGATAGGTTTATAGCCTATCCCCACATGTTACTCATATAGTGCAAGAGCAAGGAGCAGAGGAAACTGGCCAGCCACTGTGACCAAGCGGTTCTAGGCGCTTCAGTTTTTAACCGCACGACCGCTACGGTCGCATGTTCGAATCCTGCCTTGGGCATGGATGTGTGTGATGTCCTTAGGTTAGTTAGGTTTAAGTAGTTCTAAGTTCTAGGGGACTGACGTTAAGTCCCATAGTGCTCGGAGCCATTTGAACCATTTTAGATGAAATCGAGGGAATATTTGGTAAGGACGTTAAAGTTCACGGATGAATAAGAAGCTTTAAACGTTGCCAACGATATTGTAATACTATCGGTGGCATCAAAGAATTGGTTAAACTATTTGTACGATGTGGACAGTGTCATTAAGAGAGGTTCTTAGATGAATACTGTTGTGGATTGGCAAGACAGCCAACCCACTATGAGAGGAAGCCGAAAGGCACGCGTTTTAGCTCACGCAGGCTGGCGTGAGGTCTGGAACAGGTCAAGGAAATGAGACTAACAAAAAACGTATGTAGCTGCTGGAATACTTAACTTTAATCCATAATTGGTGAACATCGCTCTTGACGGTACATGTTTTACAGCATCAATAGTAACTGGTAATTGCGCCTTGCTAGGTCGTAGCAAATGACGTAGCTGAAGGCTATGCTAACTATCGTCTCGGCAAATGAGAGCGTATTTTGTCAGTGAACCATCGCTAGCAAAGTCGGCTGTACAACTGGGGCGAGTGTTAGGAAATCTCTCTAGACCTGCCCTGTGGCGGCGCTCGGTCTGCAATCACTGATAGTGGCGACACGCGGGTCCGACGTATACTACCGGACCGCGGCCGATTTAAAGGCTACCACCTAGCAAGTGTGGTGTCTGGCGGTGACACCACAAATACAACTAATGAAAAGTTCTAAACTGAATTCGGGACGTAATCACTTCACCGGACAACTTGATTAAAGAAGGATAGGACATACCCTGAGGCATCAACGAATAGTTAAATTTCTAATAGAAGGAAGTGTGGAGGAAGCAGGAGCCGTAGAGGGAGACTAAGATTACAGTAAATTAGGTCAAGTGGTTAAAGGTTGCAGTAGTTAAACGGAGAAGAATAGGTTTGCACACCATGGTCTAGCTTAGGGAGCTGCAATAAAATTAACACAACAGAAAGAACTAAAATGGTGAGATTCACCTTGAATTGAATACGATGGAAACAGGAAATAATTAAGTCAAGCTCTTAAATTCAATTGAGCATGAGGTACAAACTTAATATCGTTGGACAGACATTTTATTGTGTAATCGATTTACCTACGTATATTAAGTAGAAAAGATATATTCCTTACACTTCCATTTTAATTAAACTTTCAATGCTACTTTCAGTTCCAGCAACACCTACTGACCTTTTCACCTCGGGATACCAACTACACGATAGTTAATTTGGTTACAACATAACATATCACTGTCTACACCCTCCATGGACGGGTCAGTTTTAAAGCGATTTTTCCCAACCCATGGACAGGGACAAGGGAACCAGAGACTTGGCTACTGCTGCCTACGGCTTTAACTTTACGGAAGCTTCCCTTTTGTCCGTCGAGAAGAGGGACCATCAAAGAGACTGCCTGTCAATAGTGTCTTATGACGGGAGATGAGATGGAACACCAGAGGCGCTTTTTCATTTCTCTGTAGCTGAGGAAGTATTCCGGGATACTTAATGTGCACCAAGGAGCATCTGGACATCGGTAGGGCAAGGTGGAGATGATTCGTAACATGTATTGAGAACAGGCAATTGTGTTGTTTAGTGAGAATTTTAGAAGAACTATTTTATTTCTGTTTTCAAACTAATAAAATTTTTACTATAGATATGTCAAATAATACGATTAAATAGAAAAGTAAGGAAAGAATGTTTCCTCACAACAGTATGAAAAAGAAATAACTTTTGTGTAAAGGTGTTGCCTCTTTTTTCTTTTATAAGCACTGTTCAGCTTGTGAGCTTCAGCAGGATATGCTGAGGACATCATAGAGTCACTGCAGCATACAGCAATACTTCTCAAGCAGAAACAGGTTGAGTTGAAAAGCTTTATTAGTCTTCTACATTCTACAAAAGTAAACTTTGTACCCTTCCCTATGCACCATATTCGAGGTAATGTAAGATGCACCGTGTTGGTAATATTTCGTAGGTTGAATCTAAACACAGTTTATGCAAAAAATCTCGGATGTAGCGTTTTCTAGCAGTAGAATACTTCACGCCTGTCTGGTGTAATAGTACATTTGTGAAAAAGACATGCATACAACTTAAGGAATCTATGCACCTTGTTAATGGGTCAATATGATATACTCCCAAGGACTGGTTACCTGTCTCGAGTCGCATTCCGCCTCCTAGTAGATGGAAGGGCGCGCTGCTACATGCATATCGACAAGGAAAATTGTTGATAACACTGACCTTCAAATATTGAATGATATGTATTCTCTTGAGCGAAAAAAGATTGAGATCCAGACATCCCACTCTTACCACAGCAAGGGTTCTTGCTGAAGGTGAATCCAGTGCCATCGATGAATGGAAACGCTGCCAGTAATCTTTTCTCCCAGTAAGGAGACCTTGCATTTGACCGGCCTCGGGCAATTTGGAGTACTATGAGTCGCGTCCGAACAGGTGATGGAACATGTGCAGACACTCTCCACAAGTGGAGGAAATCTTCGATAATGCCTTCTGACTGAGTCGCAGAACGAGAGACAGTTGTCCATGTCGTATCAACATGTGCAGTGCGTGCCTGCAGAGGTCCTTTCGAAGACAGTGACGAGTGGAATGATAAGCTGTATGAGAGATCTTGATATTCGCCAACTATTTTCATTTGTTTTATATTATGCTGGGGAGCAGTGTTGAATTGTTGTTGCTAGTAGTTAAGTAATCTTTTTATATATATACAGCTATTCTTGTGGTCCAAAAACTTATAAATTGTACCATACGTTAAATAAATGAATAAATGCCGTCCATTTATAGCAAAAATAAGAAATTATGGATTACTGTCGACTCGCTCGGAAGGTGCGACGTGTTCTCGCTACGTGTAAACTTAAAGCTGAGTTCTTTGGTTAGGTCATAAAATTTAAAGGTGGGGAGTCGCCAAGTCAGATCCTGAATAAGTTAGGCTTGTCTTATTTCCTCATTAGTGAGGTCAGGAATGAGAAAGATTACAATTCCACCTTGGATTTGCGACGAATGTAGGTATTTAAAAAGAAAGAAATTTCTTAGATGTCCCCAATATTAAAATAACCGTCGGGAAGACGTCAAATAAAACTTCGAAAAAATACTCCGATTGTTGAAAGGAGAAGCTCATGACTCTGCTACGAAACGGGGGACACTAATCTTTACAGATAGCAATGATTTGTAGAAGGGTTCATAAAGCGCGTTACTGGGATTATAAGAAAGCAGCCGAGTAAAGTACATATGTGAATTAAGGTACTTTTTTTATATAACCAGCAGACTGAATATCTACTGTTTGCTTTGCAACGGTAGAATCCATACAACACTAGAGATGTGAACAAAACTGATTTTCTTTCCAACTGCTTTCCAGAATACTGGAAAATAAGAGCCGATTTGTGCCAGTGCGTCACTAGTAACTCCAAACAAACGTTCGTTCACGAAGATCTGCTCCGGCAGAAAATTTTAATCCAGTAAAGCTGGAAGGAGGTTCAGTAGTGCAAGGTTCAAACAACACATCACAGCATTCACGCTCCCGAGTCGACACTTCGTGAATGTGTAATCACGCAGCACGTGTGTCGCCTCTTCTTTAGAAGCGGTAATCGAACACGAAATCCTAAAAATCGGTTTCGCATCTTGCGGCATTAAAATGATCTCTCCAAATATTCATGCTGATACTGCAGCTAGAAGAGACCAAAGGGTATATAAGAACATTCACTCTGTGTCTCTACAGAAAAGTTAAATATGTAATACAGATATATGTAATCGGAGAGAAAAACTGTTATAATTAGAAAAATGATACACGTAAACTCGAATCCGCCTGTTAGTTTAAACGATGTATACTGAAGCGCCAAAGAAACTGGTATAGGCATGTGTATACAATAAAGAGACATGTAAACAGGCAGAATACGGCGTTGCGGTCGGCAGCGCCTACGTAAGACAAGTGTCCGGCGCAGTTAGATCCGTTACTCCTGCCGGTTATCGAGATTTAAGTGAGTCTGAACGTTAAATGAAACAACAAGTTTACTGTTACCAGTCACCGTTTCATTTTTTCCACGATGCGTTTCGAAGGTTTAAACCTCCATCATCGGGTGGATTTACATTAGTTAGTATTACATATGTGTGTATGTTGTGTTACAACATTTGGAGGAACTTGTGGCACTGCCTTCACATGTATACATGTGAAGTGTTACGGCAGAGAAAGGAACCTGTGACCACTGGAGGCAGTGCCACAAGTTCCTCCAAGTGTTGTAACACAACATACACACATATGTAATACTAACTAATGTAAAGCCACCCGGTGATGGAGGTTTAAACCTTCGAAACGCGTCGTGGAAAAAATAAAACGGTGACTGGTAACAGTAAACTTGTTGTTTCATTTAATGTCAGTAACAGTCACGGTAAAGCCTAACCTAAAAATGTTCGCATTTAGAGTCTGAACGTGGTGTTATAGACGGCACACGAGCTATGGGACACAGCAACTCCGGGATAGCGATGAAGTAGGGATTTTCCCGTACGACCATTTCACGAGTGTATCATGAATATCAGAAATCCGGTAAAACACGAAATCTGCGACATCGCTGAGGTCGGAAAAATATCCTGCAAGTACGGGACCAACGACGACTGAAGATAATCGTCCACCATGACAGAAGTGCAACCCTTCCGCAAATTGCTACAGATTTCAATGCTGGTCCACCAACAAGTGTCATCGTGCGAATCATACAACGAAACATCATCGATTAGGGCTTTCGGGGCCAGAGGCCCATTCGTGTACCCTTGATGACTGCACGACACACAGCTTTACTCTTTGCCTGGGCCCGTCAACACCGACACTGGACTGTTGAGGACTGGAACCATATTACTTGGTCGGACGAGTGTCGTTTCAAATTGTATCGAGCGGATGGACGTGTACGGGTTTGGAGATAACCACTTGAATCCATGGACCTGCATGTCAGCAGGCGACTGTTGAAGCTGGTGGAGGCTCTGTAATGGTGTGGGGCGTGTGCAGTTGGAGTGATGTTGGACTCTTGATAGGTCTACATACGACTCTGACAGGTGACACGTACATGAGCTTCTTGTCTGACCATCTGCATCTATTCATATCCATTGTCCATTCCGACGGTCTTGGGCAATCCCAGCATGTCAATGCGACACCTCACACTTCCAGCGTTGCTTCAGACTGGCTGCAGGAACACACCCCTTAGTTTAAACACTTCCGCTGGCCACCAAACCCCCCACACATGAACGTTGTTGAGCAGATCTGAAGAGCTGTTCAGAAGAGAACTCCTCCCCTCGTTCTCTTAACGATTTATGGTCAGTCCTGCAAGATGCACGACTTCAGTTCCCTCCAGCACTAGTTCAGACGTTAGTCGAGTCCGTGCCACATCGTGTTGCGACACTTCTGCTTGCTCGCGGGGGCCCTACACAATATTAGGTAGGTGTAGATCTCGAAGTGGTGCAAAGTTGGGTAATTAGATTTTAGTGTTCAGAAAAGGAAAACTCCGCATTTCAAAAATTTCACAGACACCCTATAATTACAACCGCAGTGTGTCACAAGAGGGACCTACCACTGAAAAAAAACACATCGATGTTGAATTTTATAGGGTAATGAAATTGAACGACCTAGTAGGCTAAATTGTAGATACAAGAAGTGACTGCGACGGTTCATTGCTAAGATTCAGGGAAAATGCAATCCGTCTTCAAAGGAGACTGGATGACAACATTCGTAGAACCCGTCCTAGGAAAATACTCAAGTATGTGAAACCCATACCAAAGGGTATTAACAGAGATTATTGAACATATACAAAAGAAATGAACTACAGCGCATTACGTATCACTTCCAAAGGTAATTCCGAGATGTAACCAAACTAATTACAACGCTAAAATAAAAATATGGGATTTTGGGACTGCTTTGATGCAAAACAATTTTGTTATTTATTTATTTGTTTATTTATTTATTGTCAAACTAGTTTCAGCAGTACATATCGCAATCATCAGTGGGTTCTTTGATTCCGAACAAGCAGAAGCAACATACTTATAAAACATTGTAAAACGTTTTACGTGTATACGGTTGGGTTACAAACATTGTTTTCTGTGAATAATGTCATAATATCTTATTTACAATACGCCGGAACATGGTTTTGTAGCTTATGTATATCAGCGTTATGCAATTAGGATTGCAGTACTGCTGTGAATACAATTTTGGTACGTACTAGGTTCCTACGCAGTATGTCATGTACTCACATTCGTTGGACAGCTCGCAGCTACTTTTAGATACAGAAAAGCGTAACTTTCGGACATTGTTCGTAATCCAAAGCATTGCGCCATCTTGTTGTTCGGGTGTGTCGCGAGAAATGTCTCGCGTACTGCGAGAAGGTTATGAAAATAGTAGAGGGAGTTCTGACCACTTCGGTTCCTTATTTATATCTCTGTATGTTACAGGACAGTGGTTTCTTGTGCATGCGTGTGTTATTTTTGTATGCAAACACGGACCAATGGAAGAATTTCAAGACAGAATTGTTAATTGCAGCGCACACAGAGGCAGTTATAATGCCATTTTTTATATGCTTCGTACAATGAAACGGAAAGAAAGCCTAATGGAAAATGCCCTCTGTCATGCGTCCTAAGTCGTTGCTAGAGTATGGAAGAAGATGTAGTTGTAGATGTAGGATATAGATGTAGATATAGATGGAGACTGTACAACTGTTTCTCGTAGTCAGACACAGGCTAAAAGGAGTTCTACAATGTGGCGAGTAGTATGACGCGCTTCTTACGGAGCCCATTATAAAAACTTAAGTGCTGCTTTGAAATGTTAAGAGGTGACCTGTGTCGTCAAAAATAGACTATACGTCGAACAGCACTAGAATATGGTATCTGGCAATCGGAATAGGCAAATAGAACACTCAAGGAGATCGAGGAGAGAGGGAGGGACAGAGAGAGAGATCTGTAGAATGTCAGCTTGCTGCAGTAGAGCAGAAACATCGGACACACTCCGATTTTCTGTAGCTACGTAATTAAACAGTCTATTGACATCACGGTGTAGGAAAAAACTAATAAAGGAGATTAAATTTTAATCAAGGCCTGGTATCCTGCAATCAATGTAAGCTCTCGACGGCGTTCGCAACCGTCTGAGTAGGAAAACTTTTAGAGAGCAGAAATTTCATGACACGCCACTGTCAATATCAACGAACGAACTCTAATTTAAGAGGGGGGCGATAATTTAAATAGAACAAACCCAGCAAGGTGAGGGCGTCACCGATTCTTGCTGTGTGTCTGTAAAACTGAGTGGCACTCTGCTCCACCTAACTGTTGCTCAACAATATTATACAAGAATTTTCTTTTTTAGATGCAGCACTTGTCTGTCTTACCCTTCATTTCGAAGATGATCTCGGAGAAAAATCAGTGGGGGTCGTTATTAATATACACTGCCGAAAAAAAGTGCTACACAATTTTAGACATTCCCAGTTCACTCAAGATCTAGTGTTGCGACAGTGGATATGGAGTTCATGAAATGAGTACAGTTGGAAATGAATATCAAAAGCTGTTATAGCCGGCCGCTGCGGACTAGCGGCTCTAAGCTGTTCAGTCCGGAACCGCGCGACTCCTACGGTCGCAGGTTCGAATCCTGCCTCGGGCATGGATGTGTGTGATGTCCTTAGGTTTAAGTAGTTTTAAGTATTAGGGGACTGATTACCTCAGATGTTGAGTCCGATAGTGCTCAGAGCCATTTGAACCAAAAAGCTGTTATGAGGTGGCAGGTATCGACCAACGCTGAAACACCCATATTAGTACGTGATGTGGCTTCCAAAGGCGGCAACGTAAGCTCTGACTCTGACATCCAGTCGATGGTACAGATGGCGAACGCTGTCCTGGGACACGTCATGCCACGCCTCCTCGACCTGCTGAGGTAGTTCTGTAAGAGTTGTTGGCTGACAAGTCGCACGAGTGACTTCTCGCCCCATCATATCCGACACGTGCTCCGTGGGAGAGAAGTCTGGAGATGGTGCTGGCCAGGCAAGTTGCTGCGCGTCTTGCAGACCACGTCGAGTTTCACGTGCAGTGTGTGGGCGAGAATCATCCTGTTGAAACAAAACATCTCCTTCTTACTGGAGGCAAAAGAACGGGTCTAACAACTTCCTGCACGCACCGAGCGCTAGTTAGCGTCCCCTCCAGAAACACCAGAGGTGAACGAGAGTTGTAGCTCATGGCAACCCAGACCGCAAGGACTGGGGTGTGGCCAGTGTGACTTGGAAGTATGGACTCTACGGGACAGCGCTCATGCGTAGACGATAATCACTTAAGCGCAGGCAGAATCTACTTTCATCGCTGAAGACCACGGCGTGCCATTCTGTCTTCTAATGTTCCTCTCATGGCACCAGTTGAACGAGTCTCGTTTCAAATTGTAAAGAGTGGATGGACATGTACTGGTATGGAGACCACTTCATGAATCCATGGACCCTGCATCTCACCAGGGAACTGTTCAAGCTGGTGGAGGCTTTGTAATGGTGTGTGGCGTGTGATGTCGGAGTGTGATGGGACACTTCATACGTCTAGATACGACTCTTACAGGTGACATGTACCTAAGCATCTTGTCTGATCATCTGCGTCCACTCATGTCCATTGTGCATTCCGACTAACTTGGGCAATTTTAGCAGGACAATGTGATACCCCACACATCCTGAACTACTACACATGGCTCCAGGAACACTCGTCTGAGTTTAAACCATTCCGTTGGCCACCAAACTCCCCTGACATGAACGTTATCGAGCATATCTGGGATGCCTTGCAAGGTGTTGTTCTGGAGAAATCTCCACCTTGTACTCTTACGAATTTATGGAGACATACTCGTGAATGCATGGACCTTTCATGCCAGCAAGGAACTGTTCAAGCTGGTGCAGGCTCTATAATGATGTGGGGCGTACGCAGTTGGAGTGATATGGGACCCCTGATACGTCTAGATACGACTCTGATAGGTGACACGTACCTAAGGATCCTGTCTGATCACCTGCATCCATTCACGCCCATTGTGCATTCCGACAGACTTGGGGAATTCGAATGGGACAATGCTACATCCCACAAGTCCTATTGCTACATAGTGTCTTCAGGAACACTCTTCTGAATTAAAACACTTCCGCTGGCCACCAAACTCTACAAACATGAACATTATTGAGCATATGTGTGGTGGCTTGCAACGTGCTCTTCGGAAGAGATCTTCACCCCTCGTACTCTTACAGATTTATGGTCAGCCTTGCAGGATTCATGGTGTCAATTCCATCCAGCACGGCTTCAGACGTTAGTCGAGTCTATGCTCGTCCTGTTGTGGTACATCTGGGTGCTTCCTAGTGCCCTATACGATATTGGGTAGGTGTACCAGTTTTTTTTTTGGCTCTTTATTTTATTTATGTCTGTGGTGTCCCTTTTCTGAAACACAAATACATAAATATAATTGTGCGTTTGTAAGAAGTCTCACTGTTAGTCTGTTTCAACATCTTCGAAATAAAGGTTGAGACAAACAAATGGCTACATTCAGAAAAAGACATCTGATTTAAACAACTGACATTCCTGAAGATGAGGGTGTAGGCTCTTCAAACGCGTCGAGTAAGAAAATAAAAGTCACTGACGGAGGTACCTGTTTTAATTTGTATTTTGTGTCATAAACAGAAGCAGTTTTCATATCACAGTCCAACATGAACCACATAACAAAGAACATTCCTTGAGCCATATCTGCTAATGATTACATAGGCGGAGTTTCTGTCAGGCGGGAACGAAGTTACTCGTGTTGCTTTGAAATGAATCATCCCAGTATTCAACTGAAGCAATACAAGGAAGCCACGGAGAACTTAAATCACAATGCAGTACGGGGCTTTAAACATCATTCCACAAGAAACAACCTCGATGTCTTCACTGCAGTCCCATTACCCACGCCTACATACAGAATAATATTGCTATCAGTGGCAGCATTCGAGGAGATCCTGCTATTCGTGCGTGCTATTCAGTGACTTATGGATACTTTTTTGCCTTAGAGTGACGCCGGAAGCTACTTTTTGATTGTTTTACTCTGTCCTGCATTACCCAAAGATCTGAAAACACGCTGAAAATTCAGCAACGTTAATTCAGCAACAGATGAGAAAGGGGCGCTAATTGCACATCGTCGGATCACTATGCAGCAAACTGCATTGGATAAATAGCGGAAACGTTGGTTTGTGCGGTGTATTTCTCTTTTTTCCATTCGGCAGCTGTTGTTGATGTTTACCGGGAATAGCGGCGACATCCTTTTTATCGTGCTGTAATTTAGTGTCAGTCCATGCGTGCGATACTATCAAGTCGTTACTTTGAATATTTATTTCCGCTCGCATGCTCAACTGCGTTCAAATAGCGGAGAAACGTTACACCTGAGGTAGCGTTTACTCCGTAGCTGCGGATAGCCGGGCTTTAAAATTCAGAACGCTACTACGCTACAAACAGAGTCCGATAGAAATTGTAAATATTTATCTAAGCGCTGTAATTTTGATGCTCTCCACCGCTGTCCTGTTACTGGTTGTAAACGATAAACTTCCCAACATCTGTTCATATGCATTATGTAATTTATTGTTAGTTTTTGCATACAACAAAGCGGAATTAGATAAAATAAATTTGAACTGATCATCAAACGGAACATTGGTTTGAACACCAAGGACCATCGGTACGAATGTTGGTACTGAGGGTGGAATGCCCTTGCTTTTCTCTGATCATCTAACCTCGTCACCTTTGCAGATACAGGATCACATTTTAGCGTGGAATCCAGTAAATCATGAATCACATTGCTAAACTTAGTCGCAAGATGTACGATTTGTTTCCTTTCCTGCAGTTAGAAATACACTGAAGGGCCAAGGAAAGTGGTATAGGCATCCATATTCAAATACATAGATATGTAAACATGCAGAAAACGGCGCTGCACTCGGCAACACATATGTAAGAAAAGTGCATGGCGTAGTTGTTAGATCGTCACTGATCCTACAATGGCAGGTTATCAATGAGTTTCAACACGGTGGTGTACTCAGCGCACGGCATCTCCAAGGTAGCGTTGGGGGATTTTCTCGT